>NW_024080917.1:1887843-2069404 GCF_003009895.1 Hyaena hyaena
GGGAGACGCTGAGGGGAGATCCGGGGGGGTGAGAGGGGAGACGCTGAGGGGAGACCCGGGGGGTGAGTGGGGAGACGCTGAGGGGAGACCCGGGGGGAGGGAGACGCTAAGGGGAGACCCGGGGGAGGAGTGGGGAGACCCTGAGGGGAGACCGGGAGGACCTCAGCGGAGTCCTCGCTGGGTGCTGTCTTCCGTCTCTAACCAAGCCCGGGTTCACCGGGCCTTCCGCGTCCCCACTAGCCCATCCACAGGTCGGAGCGTCAGGGCCCCTTCGAAGGTCATCTTCCAGAATTTCACAAAAACCCAGAAAATCCTTCCGGCCGAGGAAACCCACACTGGGAACCCGGCTCCGGGGAACAACCTAACTCGGACCCGGGTCCGGCCTCCACGCCGCACCTCCGCCCCGCGACGCCGCCGCCGCCGCCGCCGCCGCCAGGCTCCAGGGCGCTTGCGTCTAGCGTGGCGTCCCTCTAGACCCCGCCCTTTCCGGCACCTAGCCGGAAGTGATCGCCCAAGGCGGAAGTCAACGGACGGTCGGGAAGCTGGCGCCGGCGGGTTTGGGTCGGCGGGGCGCCAGGCTGCGGGGTGGGGGGGGGGGGTCCGGTGCTCAGGCGGTTCCCCCGAGTGCCTGGAGGGCGGGTCCGCACGGCGAGGACGCGGCCCGGCCGGACTTCCGGGGCCGATCCTGAGGACAGTGAGCCGGGTGGCCGCGGGGACGCAGACCGCGAAGCCCGCCTCTGGGCAGCCGGGGCGGCTCAGCGAAGCCGCAGCAGCGCGGGCAGGACCGCAGACCCTCGGTGAGAGCGGGGCTGCGTACGGCCTCCGAGCCAGGAAAGCGTTCTACGCTTGCGGCGGTTCGATGGGCAGCAGGCTCCGGCCTGGGGGACGCGCAGGGCACGTCTGCGGCCGCGGGTCCCGCGCCTGGCGGACCTGGGGCCGCGAAGCGGTGAGGGGCGGAGACTCGTGCCCTCACAGGCGCTCCCAGACCGCTCCCGGCCGCCGTGGGCGGCGTCCGCCGGCGAGACCGCCTTGCTGGACACCGACACGCGCTGCGGCTTTGATGCCAACGCCGGGGGCCCAGCGAAGACATGGGCCTGGAGCAGCGATGGCGAGACGGGTGTGGACATGAGCGCCGGGAATCTGGTCCTGGTGAAACCTTCCAGTATGTGGAGCACACCTTGCCTTTTCCATTAAGGGCAGTGTTTACCCTGCAACCACTAGGGTTTTGCAGCTGGTCACCAGGATGTACCAGGATGGCGTTATCCTAGGGGTTCCGGGTCTGTGCTCCTGCCAGGCAGCTTTGTGGGGCCTCCGCCACAGTTGGTGCACTCAGGAGTCCTCAGGAAGACCAGGCGCGTGCCACGGCTTGCTGCAGATGGAGAGTGTACCGGCATCCCGGATGGTCCCAGAACTCCAGGTGCCTGTGCTGACTCTTCCCCTCCTGGGGGTTCTGCGCCCAGCTGCACCTCTCCATTTGGTGGGGACTTGCCTGTAAGCTGCCCCCACCCGCACCCCTCTGGACACTCACCTGCACAGCATCAGATGGAGCTGCCGAGCAGGCCCAACCTGTGACCACCGCCTCTCCACACATGGCCCCAGGGCAGCACACAGCCTGTCTGGGCTCCATCCCCATTGTGAGAGCCTGGTTTACCTCTGAATGGCTCCCTGACGCATGGCAGCCTTGACACACGGTGCTCATGGCCAGAGCATCTTGCAGGAACATGAGGACAGCCCTCTCCACCCCCAGACCCTTCTCCAGTATGGACAGTCTGTGTAGGGCGCCCATCACACGGTGCACAGCTTCACTTGGCCCTCACTGCCCCGTCTTCATTGTTATGGACACCATCTGTCTGCCGGCTGGGCCTTGACACTCTCCACATGCTGCTCTCGGAGCTGTCCTGGCCGCCAGACATCCTCGCCTTTGTGGGGAGGCCTGCAGGGTGGGGGGTCAGCCGACAGCGATGTCCCCTGAGGGGTCTCCTCTCTGCTTTGGGAGGAAAAACCGGGCCCTGAAGCTGTTCCTAAAAGGCCTCTGGCATAACACCGCCTTCAGGGGTGGGTGTGTTACCCAGCACCGCAGTCACCAGAGGCACACCCTGTTGACTTGGCCATCAGGCCACTGTCACCGCACGGAGCAGCTCCCGGTGCAGGGCAGAGGCCTTGTGCCTGCTCCAGGAGCTGTGTGCAGGGGTCAGCCGTGAAGCACAGAGCGCAAGGGCCCTCCGTTCAGCCCCAGCCCTGTCCTGCATTCGCGCTGCTCCTGCAGGAATCAGGGTCGGAATCGGGGTCAGCTCGGCACTCGCCGCAGCGTGCTAAGCCCTCAGAGCAGCCAGATGCCCAGACGGCCCAGTGGCCCAACGCGTACATCCACCCCCCGCTTTATGGTGAATGTGTCTTTTGGGAGTGCAGACCGGTAGACTCGCTGATGATGCTCTGGGACCCCCTCCCCCAAAACGGCACCAGCCTCATCAGGCAGCGACCCCACACGCTGACCAGAACCAGCCGTGTGCCAGTGTCCTGAGCCTGTGCAAGTGGTAGACCTAGGCCTCACTGTATGCGAGCTGCTGTGCCTGTCCCCGTACTGGGGGGCCAAACGTCCAGGCCACTGGCACCCTCCAGTCCTGTCTGGTATTGGGAGGCCTGAGCCAGTAGGTGGCAGCTGTCTGCATTCCATCTCCCAGCAGCAGTGAGATGATGTGAACCTCAGGCGAGGGTCTCAGCACAGCAGCATCCCCTCCCAGGACTTGTCCCCCGGGTCTGGTCTTGGCTGCTGGCCCTGGGGGGAGAGGATGGGGCTGGGCCAGCACTGAGATGCCCCTTCGCTACACAGGTGACCGGGCAAAGTTAGTTGACCTTTCTTGTCTCAGAGTAAGTGTCCGCTGGAGGGGAGGCAGCTCTGACTGCCAGGGAGGTAGAAAACGGGACAGCGGGCAGCTGGAGCCAGTGACACGGCGGGCCTCCCCTGCACCTACCATGTGTCACAGGCCCCCCTCCACAGGCCCTTCCGTCCTGCAGCTTGACAGATTCCCGTCTGTTTTAGAAAACTGCTTCCTTTACTATCAGGGGCCTGGGTGGCTCAGTGGGTTAAGCCTCTGACTTTTGGTTTCAGCTCAGGCCACAATCTCATGGTTTGTGAGTTTGAGCCCCACGTCCAGCTCTGTGCTGCCAGTGTGGAGCCTACTTTGGATTTTCTCTCCCAGTCCCTCTCTGCCCCTCCCCTGCATGCTTGCTCTCTCAAAATAAACTTAAAAATATATATGTATTAAAAAAAGAGGAAGCTGCCTTACTAGTCTCTCACTTTGGCCTATAAGAGGGCTTGACTGACTGGCCTATAAGAGCTGACTCGGGTCAGCTGCCAAGGGGGCTTGGCGTTCACTGGCCAGAGAGCTGCTAGAATGAGCCGCTTCCCTGAGACGGACTTGAGAGGTTTTGCAGACGAGATGTGCGCTCCTTCCCAGGGCTTCCCGGGAACCGGGTCTTACAGGCAGGCGCGTGTCAGGCTAAGAGCGCCTAGGTTATTTCTGATGGTCACTTCCGAGCTTGCAGAGGTTACGTACAGTTTCACAGCCCACGAGCTCTCTAACGGGGAAAAGAAGAGGCTTCTGTGCTGGTTTTCCAGTCCTGGTATTTGCCACTGCCAGTCACTCCCGGCGAGGGCAGAAAACAAGTCGGCATGTCCCTCGGCTCGCCTCGGGCCTCACGGCACCTCTGTGCTGGCTGGCCATCTGCCCAGCGCCATGTCTTGCTCTCCGAGGAGTCTGGTCTCAGCAGAACCCGAGCGTGCCCACGGCCCAGAGTTGCCAACATGCCCGCACATCCGTGGCCCAGTGACAGACCAGCCCCAGCTCTGGCCTCTACCAGTGGAGAACCCACAGGTCACAGTGATGTCAACGGCACTAGACGGCGGGTCCTTGTCTGGTGGAGGTGTTTCCTCCGCCCCCTCCCTGGGCCCGCTTCCGGGACCCATCCAGAAGGGATCAGGGCACCCCACACACACCAGTCTGACTTCCTGCGGCTGGCTCACTACGCCTGCCACGTCCCCCAGGGGCCCAGCCCACACTGCCTGCTCGCCTGCACGGGGCCTGCAGCAGCCGTTTCTAGGCCAGCAGCCGCCTGTTGGGTCTCACCAGCAGCCCAGCAAGCGCAGCTAATTTCAGCACAGTGTCTGGTCTCCCTGGACCTGTCCTGGGTGCCTGTAAGCTGGCAGTCAGCTCGAGGACGAGCCGTTACTGCTTCTCCCGGCCCAGCGTACCAGGAAGGTGAGAGATGCGGGTCCTTACAGGCGTGAGAACAGGCGTGCGCCATTGGGGCCACCACGTGGAGTGGTGGCCTCCATTATGTGGTGTTGTGGTGAGGACGGGGACCACGGCAGCAGGTGTCCGCGTGGCAGCAGGTGTGACTGGCGCCCAGAGACCAGAGACAGCACAGCAGTGAGGCGCACAGGGCCTGTGCCCACGCAGCTCCCACCATCCTGATGACCCATGTGGCTCCCTAGCTGCACCCCTGCCATGTACTGCCTGCATGGATCGCAGCTGTGACCACAGTGGGGCCCAGGAGCAGACCCCAGTCACACCAGGGCTTCCTCCATGGGACGCTCCAGATGCTGTCTGGTGCGGGATGCCCAGCTCTGCCTGTGCAGCCTGGAGAGAAGACAGGACTGTGAGGCAGGATCTGCCCGGCCCGGGGGTCAGTCCAAACCCGGGGCCAGTCCCGAGGGCCGACGTGATGCCCTGCCCTTGCCGCCCACCCCGTGTGAGCAGCACTGCGGGCCACAGGAGAGCCCCGGGCAGCCAGAGCAACAGCATGCAGGGCCTGGCAGGCAGGTAAACACACAGGCCTCGGGTGAAGCGAGGCCAGCACTGCCGGCCATCTGCCCCGGGAGGACGGCAGTGCCCTGGGCTCTAAGCCCCCCAACCCCCCATAAATCCATAATAAAAATAATCCCTCATTTTCCTGATGTGCCCCAGTTCCAGAAGTGCCTCCTGATGCGTCACCGTTTTGATGCAGGACAGGGGCCAGAGAGGCACAGCTGACCCTATTTCACAGAGTCGCACCAGGGAGGGCTTGGGAGCCCAAGGGGGCGGGGCACCCCATCCTGCCTTCTAGGTGAGGACACAATTTCACAGGCCCCCAGCCCAGGAGAGGTTACCAGAGCTCCCACCAAGGGCCTGGTCCAGGCCTTTGTGAGGATCATGATGGGGAAGCCATGCCGGGCTGGTCTCTGCGGCTGCTGTTGCTACCTGGGGGGCCCCTGCCCGGGATGCAGCCAGGCGCCTGCGTCACTCAATGGCCCCAGGGGCACAGCTCCCCCGAGAGCAGGGCAGCAGGGCCTACCAGACACACCCGGACACCGAGTCTGAGGGAACTAGATGTGGTCCCAGCCCTGACGGCACCCGCCCTGAGGGGCAGAAGGCCAAGGGACTGTCTGCTTGGGCCCCATCATGGGCCAGATGAGGAGCCTGGCAGGGAGGCAATGGGCCTGCACTGAGGGAGGAACATTCCCTCCCTCCCCGGAGCCCCCAAGCCACTCACCCTGGGCTGGGGCACCCCTGAGCCAGACACCACGTCCTGAGGCAGGACGTTGACAGGGGCACCCCCGGGCCTACAAAGAACAAGTCTAGCCGTTTCCAGCTTAGGGTAAACTGAAGCATGGACATACCCCCTGGCCCTCAGGGCAGCTACCCAGTCTACCTGCTGCTGGCCTGGAACAGGGCGCAGGCCCAGATACCCTCAAGGGGACAGGCTCACACCTGTGGGTGGCTCAGCTCCAGGGGAGGGCCGCCCACAGGCCCCTCAGTTGGCACTGCTGAGACCTCACAGGGGCACAGTGTCCTAGCCCTGGCCCTGTTACTCGTACCTAGCCTATGATGCAGCCCATCAGGGGCATGGAGGGCTGGGGTACAACCGATGGCTGTGTTTGGTGGCAGCACCACGTGGCAGCCCAGGAGCCTGCCCAGCACTGTGGGAGACCACTGTCCAGGGCCAGAGCCGACCCACGTTGCCTGCCCCTGCACCTCCCACCCCCAGAGACTGGCGGACCTTGCAGTGTCAGGCGGAGTCCCTGGAGGAGTCGGCAGGCCATGGGGGCGGGGCCAGAGCCTGGCCCCCAGGTGGCAGGAGTGGGCGGGGCACCTGCCTGGGCTTTGCCCGCTCATGTGCCCGCTCTCATTCACTTGGTCCTCGCTGTCACTCACCATCACTTGGTCCTTATCACTTGGCCCTTGCTGGCACCGTCCAAGGTAGGTCTGATCAGCTGGCCCCCTGTGCAGAGCAGGAAACCGAGGCCGGGGGGGGATTCTGGGGCTCACCCAGGTCTCACTGGGCTGACCTGGACCACCCTGACCCCCAGATGTCCCTGCCTGTTGGTCTTCTGGCCGAGGGGCGCTGCCCCGCGCGTCCCAACAGGCCCGACCCCACCGGCGGGGAGGACCCCTTCTGTCTTCGGGAGGGCGGGGCGGGGGCGGAGCGGCCGGAGGGGAGGGGAGCCGCGTCCTGCGCCGTGCGCGCCGCCCGCAGTGCCCGCCGAGCGCGGAGCGCCGTGGCCGGGGGCGTCGCGGGGCGCGCGGGACAGGCGGCCGGCTCCGGCGGCGCTGCGCGCAGGTAGGGCAGACGGCGGGGGCGGCAGGCAGGGCCGCCGCCCCCGCCCCCGCGAGCCCCCAACCACGTGGCTGTCCCGGCCAGGGGTGGGGATGCTGAACTTGGGGTCTCCGGGAGGGGAGCACCTGCATGCCCTCCATTGGCTGTCCCTCCCCCCACCAAGAGGCAGACTCCTCTCGACTAGGGCTCTTACCCCCCGGCTCCTGACCGAGCCTCCCACGACTCCTCCTAGTGTGGCTGTTCTGTCCCCATCTGACCAGGCACCCCCCACCCCCGCCCCAAATGGAGATCTTCCAGCCAGGAGTCCCCTCCACAGGCTGACACAGATAGTGTCACACTCCTGTCAACCCCTGCCCACCCTCCCAAGGGCCAGAAAGCCGATCCCCTGGCTCTCAGCCTCAGAGATCAGGGCCTGGGGACAGTGAGGGACTCCCTGGGCCCCTGGAGTGGGCTGAGGTGGGGGAGGAGGCAGCAACCCGCTTTGCCAGGCTGGCGCATGAGCAGAAACTGGGCCCGACGGTTGGTGGACAGTGCTGGGGGCAGCACTGGGCGGAAGGAGGCCGCAGCCCCTCCCCAGTCCCAAACCTGCTGTGCAGCCTGGGACCCCAAGCTTCTCAGCACCTCCTCCCTGCAGCCTCTAGGCCAGAGATGTAAATTGCAGCCAAATCATCCTGGCCCCGGGATTAACTTCCTCTGGGTAGGCTTCCCCACGCAAAGCAGAAAAAAAGGCACTGGAAGGAAGCCAAGGAGGGCCCCACCCCTTACACGATGGTCTGGGTGGGAAGTGGGGCTCAGTCGGGACGGTGGGATTCCGTGAGCCCCCCTGTGCCTGGCCCTCCTGTCGCTGCAACGTTGCCCCTTCCCTTCCAACCCAGAGATCAGGCCATGGTAAGGCTTGGATGGGGATGGGGGGTGGGGGTATAGGGCTCAAGTAAAGTTTTCTCTGCAACTAATTAGCCCCGTGAGGGGAGGGCAGGCACACGGGGCCTCGTTAGCGGGGCCTCAGCTCCAGGCCCACCCTGCACCCTGTGGACTACACGGGTGCCTATGTGGACCCTGGGAGACGAGTGGTGAAGCCCCTGGGGACCTCCCAAGCCCTAGAATGGGTGTGCCAGGGTGGGCCCCCCTCCCTCCTTTCGGCAGGAGGGCCTGGCAGGCGCCCGGCTGTTGCTTCCTCTTGTGCTCTCCAGCCCCAGGCTGGCCACTTCCGAAGCTCCCGACGCCATGGAGGAGTGGGATGTGCCCCAGATGAAAAAAGAGGTAGAAAGCCTCAAGTACCAGCTGGCCTTCAAGAGGGAGATGTCATCCAAGACCATCCCCGAGTAAGTCCCCAGGACCCCATGGAGCGCCCCCCCCCCACTCGGGGCTGCCAGCTCCCATCTGCATCTCATTTCCCTGCCCCGTGCCTGCGTTTTGCATGAGCCAGAACCACACCTCCACGCCACACCCTGCCTTCAGGCACCTGCCGGCTCTCCTCACCCTCCCCACCCTGCCCGGACACAGGCTCCTCAAGTGGATCGAGGATGGGATCCCCAAGGACCCGTTCCTGAACCCCGACCTGATGAAGAACAACCCATGGGTGGAGAAGGGCAAGTGTGCCATCCTGTGACGCCCCCACCCGACTCTTGCCTCTTGGTAGGGAGGACACCTATAAAAATGTGATTTTTATAAAGATTCTTTGAGGATATCTGTGCTTTTGTACATTTTCTGATGGAGAAAAAGCAACAGTACAGCATCAAGCCTGGGCCCTAGGGTGTCCGGAGGGGGATCCAGGGCACCCAGCAAGGGTCAAGGTGTGGGTGCAGCCCCAGGGTGTCCAGCGTAGGTCCTGGGGTGTCCGGAGGGGGATCCAGGGGTCGAGGTGTGGGTGCAGCCCCGGCTACAACAGGTCCCTGATATACAGGCTGCGCCGCACAGCATTGGAGACGCCCTCCTTGAAGCGAAACCAGACGTCGCTCCTGCCCACCGCCGTGCCTATGCGCCGCTCTGTCGCGTCTGTGTCCGGGGCCCAGTCCCCTGTGGAGGCCGCGTGGTTGCTCCTCTGCTTGCTCCAGCCCCCCCCTCCCCCCTCCCGCTACACACCTGCATGAAGGGCTGACGCTCTCTTGATGACCACACGACCAAAGAAGTCTCTCTCGGGCTGAAGGAGGCAGGCTGGTCAGGGTCTTGGGGATAGATCCCCGAAGGATGGTCCCCACTGTGAGGGGAGGGCCCAGCGGCTTCGGGAGCAGACGCCCACCTCCCCTCCCAGCCTCCCTCCGTGCTCAGGAAGTGTCCCTTCAGCTCCTCAGAACCTGCCCAGTGGCAGGAGGGAGCCGTAGCCAGGTCCAAACTGGTCCAAGTGGGACCCCGTATGCTGAGCAGCAGGGAACTGGCAGGCCCCCCAGGGCTGAGCCCCAGCCCCACCCCCACCCGCCGTGGCCCAGCCCCCCTTTCTCCCCTGCACCTGCTCCTCCAGGGCCGCTTTCTTCAGGATGCGCTCCAGCCGCTGCTCCTCGTGGCTGCGCGAGGTGGGCGGCTGCGTCCCTTTCTCCCCAGCACCTGCCTGGGGAGCTCCCTCTGCCTGCAGAAACGGGTGGTGAAGGCTGACTGAGCAGGGCCACTCCAGGGACAAGGCCCCTTCCAAAAGCCCTCCCGTCCGGGGCCTGGGTCTGGCCCGGAGCCCGGGCAGCTTACCTGGGGGCTGTCCCCAGCGCGGGCCAAGGCCTCTGTCCGCCGCATCTTCTCCATTTCGATCTCATGGGCAATGAGCTGCTTGGCCTGGTAGGTGAGGGGCTTGCGGGCCGGCAGCTCAGGAAAGTGGCAAATCTCCTCCACGTTCCTGCTCTCAGAGTAGGTACAGAGATGTGCCCGGTCAGCAGGGACAGGCGGAGACCACCTCCCACACTAGTCCCAGAGGCCAAGATGCAAGAGCTGTGGGACGGGTCCCCGTCCTGGCAAGACACTGCCTGAGCCCCACAGCAAAAAGAGATTACCTGCGCCGAGCCTCAGTTTCCCCAACCGTATGTGGGCACGAGAAGGGCACCACCCTGGGCTGCAGGATGAAGGACTGAGACAACGCAGCAGGCCCTGGTCTCAGGTCCAGGCTGAGCGCCTGCGCCTGTCACTCCTGCCTCCCCGTGACTGGGGCCCCGGGGCCCTGCTGGGTACCAGGGACACCTCAGGAGGGGAAGCAGAGCCCTGGGGAGCTCGAGGGCCCTCTGCGGGACACTGAGGCAGCGAGGGCCCCCTCAGTAGCCCTCGGGCCCCAGCACTGGGCCTGACTAGGGGTGCCCCTCCTCACGAGGAGCAAGGGCTGAGCAGGACCTGAGCCCTGGCCGCCCCCACAGACGCAAAACTGAGACACACACGTCGCCAAGACCACGCTTTCAGAGTCCTGGGCCAGAGACCACCACGGCACCTGGAGCCCAGCCGCCTGCCCCCCGCGCCCCCGGCCTCCCCCCGACCCAGGGCCACATGGACTCACGGCTCTAGCCGGTAGACATAGTGGCCGTCGGGCATGCGCTCCTGGCGGTAGGTTAGGCTGTAGGCAAGCATGATGCCCACGAGGCTGGCCAGCTGTTGTTTCTCGCGAGCGCTGTACAGCTGTGTGCTCACCTGTGGGCAGGGGCGGGGACGCTGAGCACAGCCAGGGGCCCTCCCCTGCCGGCAGCCACAGCCCCGCTCTGGCCGAGACACTCACAGGGCGCAGCTTGGGCGCAAGGATGTCCAGAAGCAGGCAGAGGGCATCCAGGATGAGGGCCTGAGGTGCAGCCCGGCTGCGAGTGGCGGGTGTCAGGCCCAGTACCAGCGTCTGGATGAGGTTCTGTGTCCTGCTCATCCGGTTCTGGGCCTAGGGGGAAAGAGCATGCGCCTAGGGCACCAGGGATCCCTGGGCGGGACCCGAGCCCTGGGCAGGGTGCGGGGCACACCTCCTGCTGGCTGTTGGGGAAAGCGATCCTCGGCACGTGGCTGGAGGCAAAGAGCAGGTGGAAGGCGGCCGGCAGGAAGGGCAGGTAGCGCAGCAACTGGAAGTTCTGGCCGTGGCGGGCGGCCCGGCTCAGCAGGTCGTCAAAGGCCAGCCAGTCGAGGGCCGTGCACACGGCCCCCAGGCTGGAGTCCCGCAGCCTCAAGCGCAGAAAGTTGTCGAACAGACCCTGGGGGGTGAGCAGGCTGGGGGTGCCCCTGAGCCCCTCCAGCCTCGGCCCCCAGCCCACTACGTAAGTGCCGTGCAACGGGACCCTCCGCCTGCCACCTGGCCTGCTAAGTGCAGGGCCTCGGGGACATCGGCAAACACCAGCAAGGGCCCCAAGGCCCCAAAGAAGGAGACCAGGAGGCCCAGCCTGCCACCCCCACCATTCTGACCACACTTCTGACAGACGGGGGTGGGGGGGGGAAGAACCCGGCCCCCGCCCTAAAGGAAGTTCTATGGTCAGAACCAGGGGCACAGAAGCCCCGGAACTCGACCTTGTTCCACGTGAGTCCCGTCTCCTGAGGCTACAGCACTCGCACATGCGCGCACACACATACACCATACACCACCCCCACCCCCCGTAAGGTTTCCAGATCTACGATGATCACCTGCTAATCCAAAGCTGCTTAGGGAGACAGCTTAAGCTGGGCTTCCCGGGGGTGGGGAGCATCTGTGCCGCCCACTCCGCCCCAGCCAGATGGGTCCCGACCAGCAAACAGAGTGACCCCACCACGCACCCGGCCCACCTCCCCTCTCTGCCAGCCCACGCAGGGCGTCCCCTCCTCACATCAGCTACTCCCTCCCCCCAGGCCTCTGTCTGTTGGTCATCATCTCTGAGAGGTCTCCCCAACGCCCCGCGTCCACTGCCCCTCTCTCGCGTCCTGTTTCAACACCATCTGACGCTTCTCCCACCCACCGTCTGGGGACAGCCACGCAGCCAGGTACTCGCCCGCCGACAGCCCCCAAGAACATTCCAGGAGCTAGATTACCTGCACCACCTTCTCGTGCTCGCCGGCGGAGGCAGCCACATGCAGGATGTGGTAAAACCGCTGGGAAGCCGTGGTCAAAGGTGCCTCGGCGGCACGGGGCCCCGGACCTGTGTGCCCGTCACGGAGCAGGAGCGCGTGCGGGGGCAGGGCCAGGTTCTGGCCCCGGCGTTGCCTGCAGAGGGTGCCGAGGCTGGAATGGAGCCCTGCCTCTCTATCCCTGTCGGTAGCACCTTGCTACCCGAAGCGCCCGAGTCTGCACGAGGGCGATGCTCTAGCAGGATGGCGGGGGAGGCCAAGGGCCCCCAGGGCCCAGGCAGCCCCGGTCCCTGCTGGAGGCAGGCTGGCCTGCCCGCTTACCTCTGGGCCCGGGGCAGCTGGAAGACGTCCTGCCACACAGAGAAGAGCCCCTTGCGCTGGTCCTTGAGACCCACGTGAGTGGTCTGCACAGCCTGCACGCTCAGCTGCCGCCGGCCCCGCCCGTGCAGGAACTGGACACGGAGGTGGGGAGGGCGCTGGCGGTGAGAGGTGGCTGAGCCTGGCCTCACCCGCCCGTGCCCCCTACCCGCCTTCCCACCTGCAGGGTGTTGATGCAGGCGCGGATGTCGTTGTCTGTCTTCTCACAGAGAGCCGCCAGCGCACCCGGGTCGGCCTGCATGCCTCGCCGCAGGGAGATCTGCGGGCAGGCGGGAGGGTGGGCACTCTCCCGGCCCAGAACCCCCCCAGGGCCACCTCTTCCCGAGAACACAGGCGAATACAGGGGAGCAACAGCTACAGGCCCAGCAGCCCTGGGCTCGGAACCGTCTGCTGCAGCACAAACTGCTGCAGTCACCCCCACACCCTGGGATCAGCTAGGGGACGGGACACGGACGGGAGACAGGCCAGGACAGAGGTGCGTCCCCCCACCCCCTAGATGGCCACACAGCCCCCTGGTCGCATGTCCCCAACCACAGCCCTCACCCACCTCCTGCAGCCGCTGCACGAGCCTGGAGGACAGCGTGGGCGGAAAGTGGAGCAGAAAGGCCTGCTGCCTCAGCTGCCGCAAGGAGGGCACGAACCTGCAGGGGGCAGACCCACACAAACCCCCTGCACCCAGGGGCGCAGGCGGCCGGGCAGGGGTGGGTCCCACCCTCCCAGGAGCTCTCTGCCCTCCTGTGGAGACCCCCAGCAGACCCCTCCCTGTGCAAATCCCTGCTCTCCCCCACTCACTGGTCGTTGCAAATGCAGATGACGGGCCTCATCAGGAGCCCCCCCTCAGCCCGGCGCCGCCGTCCCCCACTTGTGGGAACAGCCGGACCCCCGGACTCTGCCTCCTGCGGGCCCTTGCGGTCCAGGATGCTCAGAAGAACATTGATGGCGGCCTGGGGTATGGGCAGAGAACTCAGTGAGCCCCAGCCTGTTGCCTGCCCACCTGCCCGCCCACTGGGGTGCCCAGGAGGCCCACCACGGGGGCCCCGTCGATCTCATCAATGACCAGACAGTTGGGCTTCCCGCCAGCACCCAGCACCGACTCCATCTGCGTGGCCGCCTCAATGCACGTGCGGAAGGCCTCAGGGCTGCGGTCGTCACTGGAAGCAGCGTGGCCTCAGTCAGGGAGGGACCAGGGTCCCTAGCAGGACAGGCTCCCCGGGCTGGGCCACCAGGCCTGCAGCTCGAGACTGCTCTGTGACAGGGCCACCCGCATCCTGGCAAGCCCCGACAAAGCGTGAACTCCACCGCTCCAGAGCCCAGGGCCAGCCCCGCCTCCAGCCCGCCAGGGCATCTAGGGAATCAGGCCGGACAAGAGGCGGGGCACTTACCTCGCATTCAACTCCACCACGCAGTAGCCAGCATGCCGCGCGATCACATGAGCCAGGGTGGTCTTGCCCAGCCCTGGGGGCCCACACAGCAGCGCCACCTGTGGCCAGACAGGTCAGATGAAGACAGGCTACCACCCATGCCACCGCGGAGCCCCCGACCCGACCCCGAGGCTGAAAATCCTGTCCCATGAGGCCACTATGGGATGTGCACCCCCCCACCCCCGGGCGAGCACAAGACAGACCGCGCCCGCGTACTCGTGCTTTGTGGAGCCGCTTCAGAGCCAGGCAAAGCCCTGCCTGAGACAGACGAGAAGATCTGACAGAGGCACGGCCGCTGCTGGTGCAACTGGGCCCCAGAGCCACCTACTGCCACAGTGAGTCTCGAAAGGCACGGGGTCCTCCAAAAAAATCCTTTACTTGGGTGTTTAAAACAGGCTCAAATCCCAACTGACCCTCGGCGCCAACACCCTGATGTCGGGACGGCCACAGCGGCAGAGACAGTTCACATGCCTCGAGGCCCCCAGAGGATGCAAAAGGGCCGGCCAAACCCAAACGGCACAGCCCCTGGGTTCAGACATGTGCGCCGCGCGGCTGGATGGGGCTCACCTTCTGCCGCGGCCGCCGGCTCGCGTCCAGCTCAGCGCTTAGCATGTCCTCCAGCGCCTGCTCGTGGCTTTTCCACTTGCCGGAGGTGGTAGCCTCCTGGCCACCTCGGGCCGGCTCCGGACCGGGCCTCGGCCTCCTGGCAGGCCGCTCTCGGCCGAACACCACCGGGTCCCACAGCTTCAGCCACTTGAGGAGGCAGCGGTTAGTGAACTGCAGGATGGGACACGTGGCCTGGAGGAACTGCCAGCACCAAGGCCTCCCCGTGCCCGCCCTTCACGTCTGCCTACTGTTGTGAGCCCGAAAAACACGCCGGGATGCGGAAACCAAGGGACAAGTCACCCAGCAAGTGAGTGACAGGGCGAGGCTTCCAGCAGGACCCCTCCCTACCACCCGAGCCCTCCAGGGCTCCCACCGTCTGGGCGCGTCCCAGCATCAGCCGCTATGACCATGGGAAACAGAGGCTGGGGGGGGAGGGGTGGACCCCCAGCCCAGATCACAGGTGACCTACAGAAGGCCAGGCACATGCTGGCCTCAGCTTCCCCACCTACAGTTCCAAAGGGCGAATCCAAACCCTCCCCTCCCCACCGATGTCCCTCAAGCTGACAACAAAGGGCTCAGTCACACTTAAAGGAGAACAAGAGAACACGGCCTCACGTCGTCACTGAGAAGCTCCGTGTAGCACCGAGGGGCGAACTCGTCCACCCAGAGGCAGTGCTGGGAGTCATCTTGACCGTTAGCCAGCGCTTCCTCGGGGGCCTGCGAAGCCTGGGCCTCCTCTCCCACCTCCTCGGATGTGAGGCTGGAGAACATGACGCCCTGAGCGGCCGGGCTACTAGAGGGACCGCCCCCGCCCCCCCCCCCCCCCCCAGATACAGGCTGGAGGTCAGCAGCCCGGGAACCGGCGAGGCGCCGGGGCTGGACGGGTCGGGCATCACCTGCGAAGCACGTCTGAGAGCTGATGGGCCTCCTCAAGCAGCTGCTGCCTCCGCTGCGCAACCAGCAGGGGTGGGATCAGCGCGTGCCCCGTGCGCAGTCACCCTGGGGCTACCCTGCTCCTCCCCGCAAATCCCACCTCGCTGTCCACCTGCTCCTTCAGGGACTCGAAGGACACACCCAACAGGTCCAGCCGGCCACGCCCTCGCCACCAAATATCAAGGGAAGGGTCCTATAGGGAAGCAAGGACACAGTTCACCACCTCTCAGGACATAACCACCCACAGACGCCCTCTGGACAGTGCTGAGGGGCCCCGGTGGCACTTTCCAATGACAACAGAGCGGGACAAAGACGAGCCCCTTCTCTAAACAAGGATTCTAAGGAGAACATGTACTGGAACGAAGACAGTTGTAAAATAGAAAAGAGATAAAAAGGGGCGCCTGGGTGGCTTAGTCGGTTAAGCGTCCGACTTTTGCTTGGGTCATGATCTCGCGGTGCGTGAGTTCGAGCCCCGCGTCGGGCTCTGTGCTGACTGCCAGCTCAGAGCCTGGAGCCTGTTTCAGTCTGTGACTCCCTCTCTCTCTGACCCTCCCCTGCTCACGCTGTCTCTCTCTCTCTACTAAAAATAAATAAAACATTAAAAAAAAATTTTTGAAAAAAAAAAAAAAAAGAAAAGAAATAAGAAGGGAGGCAAAGAGGAGAGAAGGAGAAGGAGACAGTGAGACGCCCTCTCGGGTGGATGATGGCAGGCGAGGTGGATGCCCTGAGGGGCCCCCGGAGTCCAAGGGGGGTATGATGTCTGGGACCCTTTCCCAGACAGTACTGAGCCTGCCAACCCTGCAGGAGGCCTGTTGCCAGCCCCTCACCCCCACTGTGGCCACACAGCACCCACCTGCACCCCTGTGCCCACTGGGTCATCCCGCAGCACCAGGAAAGCCCGGGAGCCCCCAGTGGAGGTCACGGTGACATAGTCCTCCAGGACCGGGGGCCGCCTCAGGACTGGATTTCGGGCTGCTGGAGAGGCCTGCAGGGGACCCACGTCAGCACCAGCGTCCAAGGGCCTGGGAAGGGACAGATGCTGACTTGAGGACACACCTCCTGTTGCCATCGGAGGAGGACCCAGGTCCACTGTTGGCCATACACTCCTCCCACACACGCAGCCCCAGGCCTCCCAAAACCTGGGACCCCAACCCCCAATCCCTGGGACATCTGTGCCCCAAGGCACACACCCCTTGCCCCACAGTTCAGTGGGGACCTCTGGACTCGGTGGGGGGGTGATGTCCCCAGCAGGGGAGTCAGGAAGGGGCAGCTCTTCCATCTGCTCAGGTCTGAAGTTCAGCTTCTTCACGACTTCCTGCCGGAGCCGTTTGACCCTGGGGGCTGGGGAGACAGACGGAAGTTTCAGAGGCTCTTACTCAGCCTCGCTCCCCACCCCCATGCCTTGGGCCTCTGAGGACATACTGGGGGGCAAAGCCGCGGCCTTCGAGTCCTGGTCGGCCAGCTGCCTCTTCCTGGCACTGCCTCTGTGGTTCCCTGGAGGTCCGCCTGGAGAGCAATGAGTGGCAGCGTCCCCTCCGGCCACAGCCTCCTCGAACGTCAGCCGGGACAGACACCCCATGGGCCGGGGACCCCTGGAGGGCGACAGGGCCGCTGTCCCTGCCGGGAGAGAAGGTATACAGGCAACAGTTCCCGCGGCCGGCGGCGCTGGAGGACCCTCTCGACCCGGCGCGCCCGCGCCTCAGCTCGCCGCAGGCTCCCGGCCCCCGCCCGCCTCCTCTCCCCCGAGCAGCCCTCCCGGACGACGGCAGACGAGGCCGCGGCGGGGCCCGCGCCCACCTTCCAGCTCGGCCAGCACCTCGAGCTCGGCGGCGAACTGGCTGTAGAAGTCGTCCTGGACGCCCTCCAGCTCGCGCCCGGGGTCCCCCATGGCGTCCGCGCCCGCGGCACCAACCCGGCGCTCCAGCCCGCAGCTCCGAACCTCCCGCGCCGCCGCGGGTGCCGCGCGCCGTGCCCGCCCCTCGCGTCCCAGCGCCGCCAATCAACGGTCGGCGTGCCCGGCGGCGCTCGTCATTGGCTAACGGGAGGAGCAGGGCCGAGGCGGGGCTGCGCGCGCAGGCTGGGCGGGGCCGATCCAGGGCTGCGGCCACGGGCGCTCACCATTGGCCAGCACGCTCGCCTGTCTGCGACGTGGGCGGGGAGCGTGCCAGGCTGAGCAAACGCGCCAGAGTGAAAGCGGCGGTCTCGGGCGCTCACCATTGGCCCGCAGGGCCGCCCGTCCGTGGCGTGGGCGGGAAGTGGGCGGGGAGGGGGCGGGCCGTGGGCGGGGCTGCGCGCTCCTGCAGGGCCTGTGAGCAGCGGCTGCGGGGTGGCTGGGCCGCCCGGCGCGGGGACGTAGGGCTGGAGCCAAGGCCCCGCAGCGGCCTCGCGGCCCGGGGCGGCGCGGCTGTGCTGCAGGTCGGTCCGGAGTGGCGGGGGTGGGCTGCAGGAAGTGCTCCCAGAACCCGTGGGCCA
The DNA here is from genome assembly GCF_003009895.1 of Hyaena hyaena. Classification (NCBI taxonomy): domain Eukaryota; kingdom Metazoa; phylum Chordata; class Mammalia; order Carnivora; family Hyaenidae; genus Hyaena; species Hyaena hyaena. The sequence goes on from NW_024080917.1 coordinate 1,905,228, forward strand.
GTGCCCATCAGATGCGGGGGGCGGGTGCTGCCGGCGATGTAGTTCTCTGCTTCGGGGCGGGGGGTGAGGGGGTGGTGAAGGCGACGATGGCCCCCTCGCTCGGCGCCGCCGCCCGCCCCGGCCGTCCTGGGCTGCCCTGGACACCGGGGGCGCGGCAGCTCCTCTCCTTGCGCCCCCTCCTCGGGAAGCGGCGCCCATCGCGCGTTGGAGGACTGTACAGAGGTGTCCGCGGGGGCGGGCTGGGGGGCGAAAGACTCCGTCTCCTGGGGTCTGGGTCTCGGTCTGGGTCGGATAACCCCACAGTCGGAGCTCAGAAGTGAGGGTAGGAGAGCACCCAGCGCGCGCGGACGCCGCGTCAGTGGCTTCACCGGGGGCCCTGGACAGCAGGGGTGTACACGCCAGTTGCGCAGGACGCTGACGTGCGCTGGACTCCCCGTGGACCCCCTGCGTTGCAGGCCCCCAGCATGGAAGCAGGCCGAGTAGAGAGCCTGTCGGTGGTGTACCAGAGCCAGGACTTCCTGGTGGTGAACAAGCACTGGGACCTACGCATCGACAGCAGGATGTGGCGTGAGACCCCCACCCTCCAGAAGCAGCTACGTCTCCGCTTCCCCGAGTTAGCGGACCCGGATACCTACTATGGGTTCAGGTGTGCAGAGGCCTCTGCGGGAGGGGAGTGGCCGCCCCCAGTCTAGCCACCCCTGATCCCCTGCCCCACGCCAGGTTCTGCCACCAGTTGGATTTCTCCACCAGCGGGGCCCTTTGTGTGGCCTTGAACAAGGCTGCAGCGGGCAGCGCTTACAAGTGTTTCAAGGAGCGGCGTGTTACCAAGGCTTACCTGGCTCTGGTAAGGCCTGATCTGTGTCCAAGGTAGGGGGTTCCCCAGAAGTGGTGGGTGGCCCCGAGAACAGCTTGTGACCCTCTGCCTGGCAGGTGCGGGGACATGTCCAGGAGAGCCGGATGACCATCAACTATGCCATCGGCAGGAACAGCACAGAGGGTCGGGCTCACACCATGTGCATCGAGGGCACACAGGGTACACAGGGCAGGGTGGGGTCTATTCAGGGTGGGGGACATCCCTGGGAACCAGTCGGGGGGAGGGGTCCACTGGGGACCCTGAGTGGGCACGGCCAGCTAGGGCAGGTGAGCTGGGCTGGAGTGGATTGGGCTCTGGGCTGGTCCAGGCAACCTTTGCACCTCGTCCTCCTTACAGGCTGCGAGAACCCAAAACCCAGCGTCACGGAGCTGGTGGTCTTAGAGCACGGGCTGTACGCGGGTGACCCCGTCTCCAAAGTGCTGCTGCAGCCCCTCACGGGTACGTCTGGGGACAGGAATCAGGAAGCCGTCCGTGTCCCTTTGCTGTCTGTAAACAGTGTCTCTCGTGCCCCTGACACGATGAATGCCTGGCATCCCCATCGCGTCAGGGAAGATGCCGCGGTTTCCCTTTTGTTACGGATGAGATGAAATGGCGGCACAGGGGCAGAGTGGCCTGCGTGGGGATGCCCCTCCACATCAGCCGCCCCCGGGGTCTTGCTCCTGGATGTGAGGGCCTCGGAAGGCCAGCAGGGCTTCTGCAGCACGCCTGGCCCCACCCCTACCACAGCGACTGTCGGAGTTGACTGCTTTTCGAGCTCTGACTGTGTCGGTTGCACCAGCAAACAGGGAGGTCTGCCATTTTCAGGGGTTTTGAGGGGCTTCGAGACGGCAACAGGACAGGGTTGGGGTGATGTGAGCGGGCGGGGGTGTGGGGTGGCACCCCCACCCTAGCGGCTCCCTTGCACCCCCACAGGCCGGACGCACCAGCTGCGCGTGCACTGCAGTGCCCTGAGCCACCCTGTCGTGGGGGACCTGACCTACGGGCAGGCGTCGGGCCGGGAAGACCAGCCCTTCCGCATGATGCTGCACGCGTTTTACCTGCGCATCCCCACCCGCGGCGAGTGCGTGGAGGCCTGCACGCCAGATCCCTTCGTGCCCACACTCGATGCCTGCTGGAGCCCCCACACCCTGGTGCACTCACTGGACGAGTTCGTCCAGGTCCTGAGGGCTGCCCCCGACCCCGAGCCTGCAGAAGGGAGCCCGGGGCCATGCAGCGCCCCCCCGCCCCCCGCCAAGCCCCCCGAGACAGAGGCACAGCGGGCCTCGTGCCTACAATGGCTGTCGGAGTGGACGCTGGAGCCCGACAACTGAGGGCACTGCCGCGGGTGTGAGCGCCGGCCGGGACCACTGGGGTGGGGGCTGCAGGGGAGAGCCCCCAGTGGGGGTGTCCCTGTGTGCTGCCCCCCTGCAGACGGGGACCAAGGCCTTGGCTACAGCAGCTAGACCTGGGGAGGGGCCGGCAAGGCCAGCAGGGGGAGCCAGGCCGCCACGATTCTGGAGGACCAGGCCTTCCTCCAAACCCCCTCTCCCCCAGGCGAGACCAAGTCCTGCCCTCCTGGCTCCAAAGCTTCATCCCTCGCGGCTTGTTTTAGCGGGTTTGCCCAGGGTCACCCTGCAAGAGGCAGAGCCACGAGCTGAGCCAGCCTCGAGTTGGGTCCCTCCGGGGCCCCCCAGCCTGGGCCCAGAGCACCCTGCTCATCACTCTTCTCAGGCCTCCTGTGCTGGTGAGCCTTGCCTGGCTGGGACTCCCCTGCAGACCCTGACCCGTCCTGCCCATACGGTGCCGCCTCGTGCCGTTGCTTCTACCAGACTTGCCCGGGGACCCCCTCTCGCCCTGAGTGGCATGTGGGGGAGGGTCTGAGCCGCTCCTCTCAGCCCTCTCGCCACGCCGAGGCGGCCGGCGGCCCTGGATTTGGGCTTGGGAGCGAGGACGGCCAGCCCCTCCCCGTCCCCGGCAACGCAGCCCCATCAGCCTGTTGCAGCTGAGCATCGGGACTCAATAAACACTCAGTGACTGACCCCATGAGCGATCACGAATCTGTCCAGTGTTGGGGGCTTGGGGGTCCCAGATCCCTGCACGGGGCCGACCTCTGCCCTGGCCCTCAGCAGGACCCAGGATGGGCCTCACGGTCCTGGACGCTGACCTGTCCTTCCCGCACCATGCAGTGGGCACCCCGCGGCCCTGGTGAGAGGGCCGGGCTCTGGGTGGAGGACCGAAACTGGGTCAGCCTGTTCCTGGACGTCCCCGGTTCTGGCCACAAACATCGCAGCGTCCATCTGTTCTCACCAGTCTTTCCTAGAGCTGTGGTCTCCACATGCGCCTCGGGACCCTCCACCGTCTCAAATGCCAGCCAGTCTGCAGGGTGGGCACTTTGGCTGGGGGCGATCAGGAGGCAGGCGTGACCAGCCGCGGGACAGTCATCTGGTGGGGCCCACGGGCTGGGCCTGCAGAGCAAACCACAGAAGCTAGAGCGCGGGATGCGCTGTAGTCCCCGAGGTGGGGAAGCAGGATGGTGAGGCGCACGAGGGTAGGCGCCGTCCTGGAGACTGTTTTGCAGTTGCTGCTGCCCCCGTAAGATCTTGGCCCCTTGAGCTCTCCGGAACCAAGAAAGCCACCCCCAGGCCAGGTCTAGACCTTGCTTCCTACGAGTAGGCTGGTGGGTTCTCTCCCACCACCCTGTGAGGCTGCAGAGACCAGACGTGGGGGCACACACAGCCTATCTGGCCCCCGTCCCCTGGCCGTGGGCGGGCAGGGCTGGAGGGTGTGGGGATCCAGCAGGCGCTCCTGGGCAAGGGGCACAAGGAGAGCCTCCCCAGACGGCGGGGCTGCAGCATGGGACAGGCCCACCATAGGGGAGCTGCTGGAGACGCGGGGGGGGGGGGAGGCAGCGCCCCCAGCAGTGCGGGAAGGACAGCTGGATTGCGGGGGAGCGGTCCTCAGTCGGCCCCTCTAGCTGTGGTGCCTTAGGCCCTGGGTCAACACGCCTGCTTGGCTGTGAGGCTGTCTCTCTGGGCACGTGCAGCTCTACTCACGGTGCTGATGACATTAGTTTGGTGGCTGAACCAGCGCCATGGGGTTCAAGGCCCCAGTACCCCCCAGGCCCTGCCCCCCTCAGCTGGGGATAAGCTTCCACAGCACCTCCCACTCTGCCTCAGAGGCCCCATCCCGGGCCCCAGAGCACGTGTACCACAGCTCTTTGCCATTGAGAGACGACCTGCCCAGTGCCCTCAGCCTCCCCCCACCTCACAGCACACACGCTTATGGACACACAGGCTCACGGGGCAGAAACTGCCATACGTGTCACTGAACCCATGTGCCACGTTAGATCCGCGTGTGCCTGATGTCCCTGCATCAGACGTTCCTGTGGCTGTGGCTGCTCCCAGGCATGCGTGTGTGCACAATGACACCACACACACGACAGATGCAGACACGCACATGTATGAACGCACACATGACCCCCAGGACGCAGACACATTCCCCAGTGGGAAGGGGTGTGCGCTGGGTGGCTGCCAGCTGTGAGCTCAGCCTCTCGCTCCGCTGGGGCTGGAGGGCAGGTGTCTGCTGTGCTCAAGGTCCCCAGGGGTGGACACGGCACCGTCACCTGGCACAGCCCTGGTCCCTCCCTACACATCTGCCTGGCAGGCATCGCTGCAGGCATGGGTGGCCCGGCAGGCAGGGTGCTGGGTGAGGCATGGAGCTGAGCATGGACGCAGGTGCCAGCACCCTGCACCAGCCCCGTGCCCCAGGGCTCGGCTGCAGGGGCTGACACACTCGGTGGGCCGGGGTCACTAGCTTCTGGAGTACCTGTCACCTGGCTTACACCCCCTGCACTGGACGGCCACCGCAGGGTACGGGAGCAGCCTCCCTCTACGGCAGATGGTCTTCGAGCCCAGGTGAGAAGTGAGGGCTGGGGCAGGGCCACGGCTACCCAGACCTCCAGGGCGCCGGCTGTGAGTCCCTCTGTGTGGCTCTGGGTGGGGAGCTGGGCCCCTCCCAGCTCCAGCTTTGCTCCCTGCATAGGACAGAAGCCCCCTGGGCCCGGCGGAATCTAAAATCCCAGAAGCGCCAGACACCCTCAGTCAGGGCCTCCATCTGCAGGCGGGGCAGGGCTGCCTGGCGGCATTGGTGGGGGGTCGTGGCTGGAGGCAAGGTCTCTGGCTGGGTCCTGGAGAAGAGAGCTTTCTAGGTCGCCCGGGTACGGGAACAGGTCGGGGAACCCCCGGAGCCTCAGCCGCCAGCTGGGGGCAGGGACTTACTGGGACCACCCCGCCCTGTGGCTGTCGCGATGTCTGTTTACTGGAGACACCAAGGCCCGCAGGCCCCATGAGCCCCGACCTGCGATAAGGAAGGCCCAGGGCTGGGCCCGCCCCCCCCCCCACCGCTCCCTTTGGCTCCACGGAAGTATTGTTTATGGGGTTGTTACCCTTCCCAAAGACACAGAGACGCAGCTTCCCTGCGTGAACCCGGACCGCACCGCCCCTCTGCCCGTGCCGAGGACAGGGTGGCGATGGGTGGGCCTCTTCCCTCCTCTCTCCTCCCCAGCTTGTCCCGGACCCACCGCCCGTGACCCCACGCCTTCCTGCACAGCCATGGGCCCAAGAACAGGTGAGACTGCCACCCTCACAAAGGGGCACCGTGGACCCGCGGGGGCGGTTCCCACGGCCAGGCCCCCCTCAGGTGGCAGGACCTTCTGTGGGCATAGGGGCACAGGGAGCCCTGGGCAGACCCTTGAGGGGTGCCCCCGCCAGGCAGGCCCGGCCATGCTGGGGGCCATCAGCTGCTCATGGCCTGTTCTGTTCCAGGTGCCCAGGTGAGCCCAGGCCTCGCCCTCCTCACGTGGCTCACTGCCCACTGCTCCTGTCCTCAGGCCCAGGGCTTCTCCCAGGAAGGGCTGGGTGCCAGCAGGGCTGACCTGTGGGCCAGGTGAGTGCCAGCCCTTCCTGCACTTCCAACCTACAGGTCATGTCCTGCCCCTGATTCCCTGGCAGGCGTGGCGGGGGGGGGGCTGGATTTGAGGAGGGAGGTGCCTCTCCAGGGGCTGCACCTGAGGGCCCAGGAGTGGCTGAGCCGCCCACTGACCTTGCCCCAAGGTGACCCAGATCGTCCAGTGTCCTGCCTCAGAGTCCCACCCATGTGGCCAGGAGCGGGTCCCCCAGGCTGTTGCCGCTGGGGTGGCCCCTGAAGCCCGGCCCTTATGCTGCTCTCCTGGTCTGAGTCCTGTTAGCTTTCTTCCTCTGCCCCAAGGCCTGGCTGCTCTCTCAGGCCCCAAACACAGACTCAGTAATTTGCAAGCACTGTTCAGAGGTCTCGTGCGTGAGCTCAGCCATCCTTCCCTTTCCTGGGAGTCAGAGGCCTCTCATGGACCATCCGTCTGACCAATCAGTCTGCCGATCAGACTGAAGTCCACAAGATGCCCTCCCCATGCACTGGTTTTATTAGACACACAGCACGCAGAGCACTAGCCAGGAAGCAGCCTGGCCGTGGTGACACTGCAGATGCCCGGGGCACCTCTGCTCCAAACACCCAGCCGCTGCTGGGGCCAAGGAGCCTGCTGGTGCTCAGAGCCTCCTGGGACGGGGCCTCAGGCGGGAGCACAGACCCAGAGTCCAGGCCGGGGCCATACCGAAGCCCTGCGCACAGCTTGGAGCCGGGGGCCAACCACGTGTCCGTGAGCGTGTGCCGGGGGGAGCAGCGGTCACGCCTGCACGGAGGCACCACTGCCCACCCTTCCTGCGTCTCACCCCCTGGGGGTTGGGGCGCTGACCTCCATCCTATACACTGCAATGGGGCTACCCGCCCCTCACTACCCACCTCCTTTCTGCCCAGTGCCGATGGCTCCCTACTGCACAGCTTCTGGTGCCAGCCGGCTGGCCAGCTGCCCCGGGACCAGCTCTCGGCACTCATCAGGGCGATGGCCACTCACCGGGTCTTCCTCAAAGCCTGGCAGGTGAATGGCTGTGGCTGATGGGAGCAGGCCAGGGCGCTGACAGCAGGGGCAGGGAGGAAGGACGTCCCCAGCACGGGACACGGGCCAGCAGGGGGACCGCGAGGCCGGGTGAGGGCGAGTCACCAGATGTGGGGGCCACGCGGGAGGCGCCGCCAGCTCTCGGAGGCTGGGTTTTCCCTCCCCTGAGCGGTTCTCTGCTGCCCACTTTCGATCATTTCTAGGACTTCGCCAATTACCTGCAGATCCCCTGCCTTCTGTTCTTGGTTTTTAGGCGAAGGCTTGTCCACCAGGCCTGCACAGGCCACTGCCTCTTCCATCTGTCACACGGTGTCCCCCCATTAGGACGGGTCCTCCGGGCCCTGGGCGGATCCGCCAGCCTGCTGGCCTGTCCCCTGCCTCCTGAGCCCACCTCGACCCACAGCTGACCCAAGCATTGCCTGTCCCTGAGTTTAAGGAAACAGAAGGAAGAGCTACCATGTTGTCTCTTTACAAAATTAACATGAAATTAGTAATAAACCTAGATCAACCCCAAAGTGAGTCAAGCAACACCAGAAGTGCAGGCAGGTGGCCTTGGGATAAACGACTCTGAGTCACTCTAGTGCGGGGGGGGGGGGCAGGGCTGGGGAGGACTCTCGGGCTGGACTTGACGCATCCCAAGACTGGGTGACACAGGAAGACGATGGGATGTCCAGGTGACAGAGTCCAGCAGGCGGGGAAGGGGGCCACACCGAGGGGGAGGCTAACGTGGCAGGTAGAAGGGGCTGGGGGAGCCCCAGCCTGGGCGAGCAAGTGACACGCCACCGCCCTGCCCAGCTCAGCTGCCTGGCCAACCTGGCTGCGCTGCACGGCCTCCAGGACGACTTTGAACTCCACCCCCCGGACCTGCTGCTTTTCTACAAGTGAGTGCCCACTCCCAGCCTGACACCTGGGCAGCACAGGCTGAGCGTGCCTCCTTTGGAGTTCTGGGGACCCCAGAGCCCCAGGGACATCCGGGCTACCCCAGAGGATTGGTGCCTGGTCCCCACCCTCCCAACAGCCCCCCAACCCGCCCACAGCCTGACGCAGGTGAAGGAAGCCGACTGCCGGGCCTTCACCCACCGCGCCGTCCAGGGGGACACGGAGCTGCTGGCCAACCTGCCTGACCAGAGGGCCGCCCTGCAGCGTGTGGCCTTGGACTGCCTGGTAGGCACGGCCGGGGGCCCCTGCGGGACGGGTGGATGGGCAGTGAGGCCGGGCTCACGCTGACCTGCTGTCCCACAGGGAGGGCCCCGCTTGCGGCTCAGTGCCTCTGACCTTCTGCTCCTCGGGGTCCTGGTGTGCGACATGGACGCGTCCAGCATCGTGGCCGCGGACCCCTGTGTGCTGCAGAATCTGCAGCGCTGCCGCTGGCTGACCGACCCCCAGCAAGCCGCCCTCAACACGCTGCTGGCCGGCGGGGGGACTGCGCTTGGGTAGGCAGGGCCGAGACTCTCTGCCCAGGACTCCCCCGTCCAGAGGAGACCACCAATGTGTACCACTCTGCTGACCTTTGACCTCTCACCACAGCTCGCAGCCCTACTGACCCCACAGCCCGTGGCGCACAGGCTTAGGGGTGCTGCCCCCATCCTCTGAACCCCACGGTCCCCTGCCCCCACACCTGGGGTGGGAGAGTCCCTGCTGAGCAGGGCGTCCCCTGCAGGGCAGTCCCTGGAAAGTGTGTGCTCGAGGAGGGGTGGGCAGCCTCCGGGCACCGGGGATATGTTCCCCACCCTGACACAGTGCCCCTAACCACACACCAGGCCTCCTGGCTCCTGGAACCTAGAGGGGCTGCGGGCTCTGGGACCCCTGGCCACCTACATCAGCCCCAGCCTGTGGCTGCAGGTACAGCAGGTAGGTGCTCTGGAGTGAGGGGCTGTCCAGCTGGCTGTGGGCAGGGGGAGGGGCGCCCAGCCGACCTTCCACCAGCCACTCCGAGGCCGCACCGGCGTTCCCAGCCACTCTCTGCCCCAGGGTTTCTGTCTGGGGGGCGGGAGGAGGAGCCAGGAGGCCCCTGGCAGCCCCTCGCCAGGGCGCAGAGTCTGCATGCCTGCTCTGCCAGGCCGTGGGCCTGGACTTCTTCGGCAGCATGGTGGCCACGTACCGAGCTGGGAGGCTCAGCCAGCGGGATGCTAGGCGCTTCGTCACTGGCTTTCTCAAGGCCAAGGCCGAGTCGGTGTCCTCTAGGCCCAAGCGGGGCACAGGTCAGTGTGGCCACTGTGGCCTGAGGATGCTGGGTCTCCGCCTGCTCTGGGCTCCTAATCCTAGGGTGGGAGCACCCACCATGTGGCGTGCTGGCATGGGCGTGGCCTAGGGGTCTGCATGGGGGGGTTGGGGGCAGGGGTGGTTAGAGTCCAGTGGAGCTGCACTGTAAGGTCAGGCCTGGGTTGGGAGTCGAGGTCAAGTTCAGTCTGGTATGGGCCAAGTTTTCTAAGCTAGAGAGGTCAAGTCTGGGGAAAGTCAAGGGTGGATCAAGTTTAGGAGTGGGTGGGGCCCCCGGTCAGCATAGGTCATCTCAAAACCCCCAACCCACCACCCGCCACAGGGAGACCCTGCGTTCGTGGGGACATCACAGCAGCCACACTACATGACGACCTCTTTCTGGTGCACTATGACTGCGTGCAGCTCGAGTCCTGCCTGGGCAGCCGGGTGCTCAAAGCCAACCTGGACCCTCTGCTGCAGCACCCGCTGCCAGCCGAGTGCCAGCGCGTCGTCAAGGCCAAGCTGGCTCGGGTGCGCCGTGGACCGGCTGCGGGGGGGAGGTGGGCGGGCGCTGGGCAGCGAGGCCTGACCCCCGCCCGCCCGCCCCAGGTGTACCCGCACGGGGTCCCCGAGGAGCAGCTGCGGCTCATCACCTCGCTGGTCTACCTCTACTCCCGTTCTGAGATCGGCCAGTGGAACATCACGTCCAGCGACACGGTTGTGGCCCTGTTGGCCTCCGACGTGGCCCTGGACAACCAGACTGAGGTGAGGGCCGTGCGGGGCCGTGGGGGTGGGGGCGCCCGCCCTGGCCCCGCTGACCCGGGCGCTGCCTCCAGGCTGTGCTGCAGAAGTACCTGGACCACAACGGCACCCTCACCGGCGCCCTGCTCGTGGCCGTCGGGGGCGCCCGCCTCTGCTGGATGAGTGCCGGGCAGATCCAGGCCATCAGGCCCTCGGAGTTCCGGTGAGCTGGCCCAGTGACCTCCCGAACCCCCCTCAGCCAAGGAAGCGGGGGCTCGGCCAGGCCACCTAAGGCTGTTAGTTTTCTGCAGCTGCACAACACAGTGCCATCTACCCGGTAGTTAAGGCCAGAGAAACCGTGCTCTCACTCTGAGATCAGGGGTCACAGGGCCAGCTGCCTCCGAGGCCTGCAGGGGACACTCCGTCCTGCTCCTCCTGCTGCCGGACGCCTCGCCCTGGCCTCGGCCTCCGTGGCCACGCGGCCCGGCGCCCTGTGTCTGTGTACAGATTGCCTTCGTCTCGCCTCCGCATGTTAGACTCAGGGCCATGTTAATTCAGCATGGTGTCACCTTAAGTAGCACACATCACACACGGCAAATCCCCCGTTCCCGAACAAGGCCACGTTCTGTGGTGCGGCAGCTGTGACGCTGGGGAGGGACGGTGTTGGGCATGGCACGGAGGGCAAGAGGAAGGGCGTGGACAGGAGCGGCCAGGAGCGAGAGGGGCTCCCAGCCTGCCCGGCAGCCTCCTCCCCGCCACCTCCCCCCAGGCTGGCCGGGGCCCTGGACATCTCCTCCTGCCCTCAGAGCCAGAAAGACGTGCTCTACGCCAAGGCCCGCGAGGCCTTTGGTGGCACCAGGACCACGGCTGCCTATTACCGCTTCATGCGTCCTTACCTCGGTGAGACCCTGCCCCGCATGCCAGCGCTGGTCCCCAGAAGCCCCTTGCCCCTCTCCCCTCACCACTGCCCGGCCAGCAGGTGGTGCCCCTGTGGAGGAGCTGCGACATCTGGCCCAGGCAAACGTCTCCATGGACATCGACACCTTCACCAACCTGAACCCCCGTGTGCTGCAGGTGGGCCCTGGGGGCTGCCAGACCAGGGGAGCCCCAAGCGCCCCAAAGTCAGAGGGAGGCAGACCACGTGAACCCCAGGTCACTGCCGCCAGGCCTCACCCCTGTGCTCACTCCTACTCAAGCACTGCCCGGCCAGCTCTGCCCTTGACCACACAGCCGGCCGCTGTGGGACCCTCCGGCCCTCCCCCCACGACCCCTCCCTTCCCTCGCAGAGCCTGAGTGTCGGCAACGTGACGACACTGCTGGGCCAGAATGTGGGGGACCTGCAGAAGGCGCGGAGCCACCCGACCATCAGCTCTTGGCTGCGCAGCCTGAACAGGTCGGCCCTGGGCGAGCTGGGCCTGGACACAGACCCCGCAGGCCTCAGCGGCCCAGGCCGCTCCCCCACTGCAACTCCCCACACTACACCCTGGAGGCCCTACCCAGCCCCCACGCCAGGCCATCCCGGGATCGACGCCCCCACCTCCGGTATGCTCCAAACCTGCTCTCCTCTCTGGTGGGCCTTCCCTGTCTGCCTGGCCCTGTCTGCCCAGCGCCTCTGTGGACCCTGAACCTCACACTCAGTTGACCGCTGTTTGTTCCCCTGGGTGGCATCTGGGGGACAGTGGCCTTCGTTGGCTGCTGAGTTACTGGGGGGAAAAACCCCAAACCTGCTGAGGGCCAGGAAGTAGGGGTGGGATAAGCCATGCGATCCCTGTCAGGGCCCAGGAGAGCAGCTACATGGGCTCCCCCGCTGGCCTTCCCTAGCCGCAGGGGTGCTGGGAGCCTTGAGGGGGTGCCCAGGCCTGGGAGGCGGCGGGACGGCCCAGGGGCGGCTCCCAGCTGGGACTGATGGGTGCTCTCTCCATGTTCTGCCTACAGGCAGCCCGCCACCCCACCTGGGGTACCTGCCTCTCGCTGTGGCCCTGCCCTCTGGCGTCCTGTGGCTGCTGTACTGGCACACCCCAGGGCCCAGCCAGGACTGGGGCTCCCGCACTACGGCCTCCGAGGACGGCGCTGCCCCAGCACCACGTGCAGGGAAACCGGGGCTGGTAGGTGGAGGCGGCCATGGTCCCCCCCCACACCCAGGGTCCCCCCACAGGCCCTGGTTCCCGCCCACACCCAGCTCCCAGGACACAGAGCTGGAATGAGGACCTGGGCCCACCCCGAGGCCAGCCCCGAACCGTTGGTGCTGCTCCAGACCTCTGGTCTCCCTTGGGATGCTGCTGGGGAGGGGCGTCACTGAGGGAATCGAATAAAAGACAAGGTGATCTTCCTGCCTGTGTCCCTTTGTTCTGAGCCGAACTGGGGCAGATGCCCTCTCAGCAGAAAACAGGACTTCTGGCTGCGTCACCAGATGGCACCCTGAGCGTTGGCCTGGATGGGGAGGGGAGACCCTGGGACGGGAAGCAGTGGTAGGAAGTGCTGCCCGCCTGGACTAACTCTCCTGGACCCCCTCCTCCAACTGCAAGTAGGAGGGGCTACAACTTGGGAACCACATCCACCAGGTCAGGGCCTTCCCACCCGTCCTCTGAGCTCTAAACACCACGGGCGCCTCTGCAGGAAAGGAAAGCGTCCTTTTATTGAACCCCAGTCCCCTTGGGGGAGGCGACGGAGCACCCGGCCGCTCTGGCCAGGTGGGGCCTCACAGCAGGGCAGGTCCGGCACCCAGAGCAGCGGGTTCAGTTGGGGACCAAAGCCCACAGCAGAGTTGGGACCGCAGAGAGCACAGGTCCGGGTCCCAGCAGGCGGGCGCCCCCTGAGAGGGCCTCTGTGCAGAGAAAGTGACTCAGACGCCCCACGCCGCTCCACTCCGGCCCCACCCAGCCGGCCACCCTGGCCCACCTCGGAAGCTGAGGTCCACGACCAGGTAGCCGTTGGGGATGCCACCCTGGAGCCCCAGGCCCAGACTGTCCAGGTCATCCTGCCGCTGCCGTAAGATCCAATCCCGCACCGGGCTGCTCTCCTGCGCCGCCTTCAGGCCCACCAGGTTTGGACCCAGAAGGTTTTGCACCTCGGCAACGGTCAGCGGCTGCCAGAGCCCCCAGAGGGCCGTCAGGGGCCGTCAGGGGCCGTCAGGGTCGCCCTGCCTTGCCCCCACAAGGCTGCCGGGCTCTGCTCCGCCCCAACCCCGCCCGCCACGCTTCCCTTGCCAGGCGCAGAGACCCTGCGTTGGCGGCTCCACGCTTTGGAGCTCGCCCTGGTGCAAAGGCATTCCCTCCCTGACCCCGACCCTCCAGCGCCCTCCTCTGCGCCCCGCCCCCTGTGGCCCCGCCCCTCCAGAGTCTCGCCTCTGCGCCCCGCCCCCCCAGTGGCCCTCTTCTGTGCCCCGCCCCCCGTGGCCCCGCCCCCCAGTGGCCCTCTTCTGTGCCCCGCCCCTGTGGCCCCGCCCCCCCAGTGCCCCTCCCCTGCGCCCCGCCCCTCTGTGGCCCCACCCCTCCAGTGACCCTCCTCTGTGCCCCGCCCCCCGTGGCCCCACCCCGTGGCCTTACTTGCACTGCCTTGGGCCGCAGCGTTCTGAATGTGGGCACGTCCATGCTTATGTTATGACGACTGAGAGCCCGCAGGTCTTCCGTGGGGGCCCCACCTGCCCGCGGGGAGAGGACCCCAAGCGTTAGACTTCGCAACAGCCCCCAGTCCTATCCCCTGACCGGAGGCTGCAGGAAACCCTCTTCTTCACCAAGATTCCCTTTTCCTAAGGAATTCGTGGGCCCCAGGTTCCCCTGGTGATCGTCTGATGCTCAGGGTGCATGGAGAGGCTGGAGGTGGCCCAGGGAGCGTCGGGGTGCGGCTCAGAACTCAGGGTCTCCATCTATGCACACGCGTAAGGGCAGAGGCACACTGACCACCAGTCACACCAGCAGCAGCCTAGCGAGGGAGGAACTGACAGCACCCGTGTGGGGAGCCCTGGCCATCACGCCCCCCTGGGGGGTCCCCCCTGGCTCACCCAGGTAGGGCTTGATCCTCTCAAAGTATGCAGACCCGCTTATGTTCTGGAAGGCATCTCGGGCCTTGGGGTAGAGAATGTCCATGTGCACCGGGCCGCATGCATCCAGGTCCTGGGGCCTGGCCGCCCTAGGGAGGAAGCCGGGGCCTGCACAGTGAGCCCGGAGCACAGCGCGCCCACCACACCTGGCAGGCCCCGGGACTCACCAGACGACGCTGTGTGGCACTGAGCCCAGCTGCTCAGGACTGAGGAAGCACAGGTATGTCGGATGGAAAGCTGCCAGCGCGTCCAGGGTGGCCTTGTCCAGCTGCCCCCCTCCCGCCACATAGCGGGCAATCAGGGCAGCCACCTGTGGAAGGAGGCCACGGGTGCCGTGGAGCAAGGAGGCGCTCCCCCACGGGGCTCGCACGCCTCACACCACCTGCCCCCTCCCCGCACCTGAGCATCCATCTCGCGCCCACTGCTGACTTTAAGAAGAGACTGCACGGTTTCCAGGGATGTCACGTTCCACTTGTGGATGTCCTCGGGGGTGAGCTCGAGGAAGAAGTACCTGAGGTCCCGGACCAGGGACTCGGGGTAGCCCTGTGGATAGAGCTGCCCGGGGAGGTGACTGGGTGACTGGGTGACTGGGTGACTGGGGAAGCTCGGGTGGGGTGGGCAGGCGTGAGCCCGTCAGGAAATACCTCGTCCAATTTGCGCTTGAAAACACCCAGCTGCTGGTAGGTGAAGGGCAGAGTGTTCACCCGGCCCATGTGAGCGGCCAGCAGGGCCCCGTCCACACAGGCCGCCAGCTCCCAGGGCTCGTAGAAGACAAGGTTTTCGTCCAGCACAGGGGCCCTGCGCGCGGGGGGGCAGGCCTTGTCTGCGGGGGCGGGCAGGCAGGGGATGGGGGCTGGACCTCGCCGGTCAGCCTCTTCCTCCCAAGCCGCACAGAGACCCCGGGCAATGCGTGACCCCCTCCGGGCCTCGGTTTACACATCAGCATAAAGGAGTGATTCTGCCCATTCTCTGCAGCTGTCGCAGCTGAGCAGGCAGAGTGGCCAGAAAGAGCCGCCGGTAAGGGCGGGTGTGACCCCGCTACGCTATCCCCACCCCAGGTCTCCCGGCAGCCCCCGGGGCAGGGTGTCCCACTGACTCTGTGTGTCCCGCCGGTCCCTCGGGAGGACAGCCGTCCGCTCGGGCCCCTGCCGAGACGGGTCCCGGGAGGTGCGTTGCAGCCAGGGGGTCATGACACCCTGAGGACAGAGCACGGCTGTGGCTGAGCCCTGCACGGCCCGGGGCCCCCGACCCCCTACCCAAGGCCGGGCACCTTCCGGTGTCCCCAGAGGGAACTTACCGGTCTCGGGTCTGCAGCCTGGACCCCGGAAGGGAGCCCCCACCCTGCAGGGGAGGAGCACAGGGCTTGAAAGGACAGCCCGGGATCCCTGGTGTGCCCGCCACAGGCCCCCACCCTGCTCAGGAAGGAGGCAGAGCTGCCCCCCAGCACTGCACACCCCACAGGCTTAGGCCTCTGTACCCCCTGACCACCCCAAGGAGCCCGGGCCTCCCACAGCCTCCTCCTAAGACCTCGCTTCTCAGGGCGATGAGCACCCGTTCCAGGGACACGCTCAGGGCGGCCTGAGCCCCCATCCCTCCCCTGGCTCGGCTGCTGTTGCCCAGGGCGTGGCACTCCAGCAGCGGAGCTGGGGACAGAGACACGGCCGCAGCCTCCCCAGGGCTCAGGGCACCGACCTAGAACTTGGGCACCCGTCTGGAACTCCGGGCACCTGCCAGGACTCAGGCCACCTGGCCAGAACTTGGAACAGCTGCCTGACCTCAGGGCACCCGCCAAGGATGGGGGGGGCCCTGCCCACAGCCAGTGAGGAGGCGTGGGACGGGTACAGCCTTTCTTGAGGCCCCTCAGCTGCTTGGCTCCCCGTCCCCCTGAAGCCGCCCACCCCAATGACTCACCAAGGCTGAGAAGCAGGAGCAGGATGTGGGTGGGGGTCCTGCGGGACCCTGGGGGAGGTAGAGCAGTCTGCAAGGCCATGGTCTGTGGAGGGCAGCCGCTCTGATATCCCCATTTTAGGTAAACAGCCTCCCCCACCCCTGACACCCCCCACCCCACACTCCTCTTCTTCCCCCAACTCCCGCCTCACCCTGGGCCTGCGCAGGGCCTTATGGATCAGGACAGGCCTCAGAGCCCCAGGGCGACCCCTGTCCGGCCGCTGCAGGTGGCGTCTCTGTGGCCTCCAGCCCCGCTCTCAGGACCAGCCCGTCCACCCCACCCGCCGCTCCGGGAACCGGGCCCCTCCTGCCGCGGCCGCTGAGTCTGAGTCAGCCTGGCCCCCCGCAGTGAGAGCCCAGGGCGGCAACCGGTGAGGGCAGGGCCGCCTCGGGCCCAGGCTGGCCCGATGCCACTGCATGTTGGCACCAGGGCTGGGGACAGATGTGAGAGACGCCCCCAGCCTGGGGCGAGGCCGCTCTCTCCTCCCCACCCTCCCGCTCCCGGCACCTGCCGGGCTTTGTGCAAACCCAGGGCTCAGGTGGACAAGGCCGGGGCCCACCTGCCCTCCTGCTTTCCACTCGGAGCCCCCTCCCGAGACAGAGGCCTCAGGGTCTTGTGGGTACAACAGCCCTTCCTACCTGCCAGGCCCTCGGGTGGGGCTCTGGGGGGACACCCCCTGCATTTCTGGAGTGGGGCTCGGGGTGGGCCTCGCCGCCAGCGTGGGCTGTGGAGCACTGTCCCAGGGTAGGGTGGGGGCCTGCGGGAGACCAAGCCAATGTAGACCAAACTACATCCGCCCCTCCCAGGGAGGCCCGGGAAGGGAGGCCGCGCTGCCCTGGGCGCGGTGAAGCGCAGACGTCCCGGCCGCAGCCTCCGCCCAGGCTTGTGTCAGCCCCACCCCGGCTCTGAAATGAGGGGGCGCATTCCTGCCGCAGCAGCCCCTCTCACCGGGTGCTCGGAGAGCGTCCTGGGAAGTGGCCCCCGTGAGCCTCCTCCCCTCCCCTCCCCCACCAGGCTCCAGAGGTGTGCGAGAAAACCAGACCCCCAGGCCACAAAATGGGCAGTGCAGTGAGGACCCCCCTTGGAGGGGTGGGGCCAGGTGGGCCGCTCCACACCCTGCCCCCCACAGCCCCTTCCCCAGGCCCGTGGACCAAGGGAACCCCCAGCACCTGGGAGCCTCTGAGGCCACCGTGGGCCCTGGGATCCGCACCCTTCCCATCTCCACCCCCAGACCCACCCCCCGGAAGGCCAGGTTGGGGCCACAGAGGCACCTGGGCTGTCTTAGGGCTTCCAAAGAGGCCTGAGCTCGACCTGCAGCTTCGAGTCCGTTCCCGCCGGTCTGGAGTGCCCCTGGTTGTGACACGGAACCAGGCCCCAGCAGCGCTCTGTCCCCTCTGCAAGCCTGCCGCATGCTTCCTTTTCTGTCCTGCATCGTGCCCCAGGGGGCAGTACAGGGAGGGTGTCCAGGCTGGCCCCCTCTCTAACCCGGAGTCCTCCGTGACAGCATCCACCTGGGGGCCCATCACTCCGAAACCCCTGCACACTGGCTCAGTGCCTACCGCACGCCGGGCCCTACTCAGACACTGGCACACCTGGCTAGCGCAGGAAAACTCAGGTTCTGTCCAGGCCGGGCAGCGGGGCCTGGCCACAGAGACGCTGCCCCCGCCCCCGCCCTACCCTGCTACCAGGGGAGGTCTGGGGTCTGAGTGGACCGCAAGCTTCCCAGAGCGCAGTGAGAGGTAGAGGTGGCTGTGCCTCGACAGAGTAATGTCCAGCTCCTTCCGCCAGCCAGAGTCATGGGCTCAGAGCTCGGGGGCAGGCAAGCATCAGCGCGTTCGCTGCCTCACCCGCCCCACCCCCGCCCAACCCCCACCCACCGTCTGGTCTTCAAGTGACAGAAAATGAAGTCAGACCACATTCCCAACTTCAGGCCCTTCTGGTGAGAGCTGGCAGGGGAGCCGGACAGGTTTTGGGTCTTGGATTCATGGTCATTTAGTCAGCCCCAAACACAGACACTCTGCAGCCAGCCCCGGCCACAGACTGGGGCAGGGCCAGCCGGCGCGAGGGCAGAACTGACCCTGAGGAAAGTGGGGGGCGTCTTCCCCACTCCCCGAGTGCACTGAGGACCTGGAAGGGGGCATCTATGGTGACAGGGGCCAGGTTGTCCCCCCGCCAGCCTTCTTCTTTGGGGTGGCCAGGGCCCCTTGCACGTGGGTCCTGGGACCAGCTTTGGCTAATGTCTGCTCCCACTCAGACCTTCTGGGCTAGAGGGGCCAGGACGTGCTGATGGACGTGACCCCACCCTCCCCAGGCATGTTCATGCAGGTGACCCAGATCCCAGCTGGGCCACTGTCCCCACCCCACGTGGATGAGGCCGGGATCAGACCCTTTCGACCCTGGATACTGGGCTGTGCCCCAGGACACCCCTGGGAAAGGCCCTGGTGCCAACGGGCCCTGCGCTAGTGACTCTTTTTCAGGGTGATGACCCAACCTGAGCCTCCTTTGCCATGGTGTCCCCAAGCGGAAGTAAGGCAGCCAGAGGCTGGCACCACTCAGGTCTGTGAGCCGAGCCATGCCAGCTGGGAGCAGGCTGCCCCTACCGCAGGAATGTGCGGGGGAGTCACCCAGGAGGAGGGGTGCCTGGGGCAGAGAGCGGGCCCCAGCCAGGCCCATGGTCGGGGTGGGGGGAGATGTGAGCAGCCCCTCCCGCCAGGCATGTACCAGGCTCATGCTGGGAGCTGAGGCCTTGCTTCGCAGCATCTCACTGCCCCATTTCTCATTCTGTGAGATGAGGCGCAAAGGGCAAAGCTGGGTCCCCACCAGGTGCCGCGGCAGGATGTCTGCGGGCGCCCCACTCGCCCTGAGGTCGCGACCCACTCACCCTGAGGTCAGCGCCCCACTCGCCCTGAGGTCGCGCCCCACTTGCCCTGAGGTCAGCGCCCCACTCGCCCTGAGGTCGGCGACGATGCCGAGAAAGAGGATCTCTTTGGCACTGCTGGTGGGAATGCAAACGGGTGTGGCCACTCTGGAGAACAGGATGGAGGCTCTTCAAAAAGTTAGAAAATTACACTACGACCCAGCAAATGCACTACTAGGTATTTATCCAAAGAACACAGGAAGGCTGACTCGAAGCGGCGCGTGCACCCCATGTGCATAGCAGCACTGTGGACCACAGCCACGGTATGGAGGGAGCCCACACGTCCATCGACGGATGAGTGGATAGAGAGGCTGTGGTGTAGACATGCTGGAGTATGACTCGGCGATCAGAGAGAATGAAATCCTGCCATTTGCAACTACGTGGGTGGAGCTAGAGGGAAGTGGGCTAAGCGGAATTGGTCAGAGGAAGACAGATACCCTATGGCTTCACTCATGTGTGGGATTTAAGATATAAAACGGATGAACATAAAAAGAAGGAAGGGGACAAAACACAAGAGACTCTTAACTACAGAGGAGGGTTGTTGGGAGGGTTGCAGGTGGCGCTGGGCTGAGTGGGGGATGGGCACTGGGTGTTATACACAGGGAACGAATCACTGGAATCTACTCCTGAAACCATTATTGTACTACACACTAACTTGGATGTAAATTTAAAAATTAATTACTTAATTAATAGAAAGAGAGGAAGGAAGGAAAGATCTATCCAGAGATGACAAGTGAAACATTCTGGACAAATCATAAAAAACCAAGTCCTGAGGGTTCTGGGAAAGAACAAACGCTAGCAGAATTTGGAGGGGAAGTGGCACTGAGGGAGGGGCGCCCTCTGGGTATGCAGCTCGGCCCTGAAGGCAGCCAGGGCACGCGCCCTGGCTCCGGCGGAGATCCCACCATCTTTCCAGCGGAAGGAAGAAGGCTCAGCTGGTTAAGCATCTGACTCTTGATTTTGGCTCGGGTCATGATCTCATGGTTCGTGAGTTCAAGCCCTGCATTGGACTCTGCGTTTACAGTGTGGAGCCTTCTTGGGATGGTCTAGCCCCCTCTTTCTCTGCCCCTCCCCCCTGCTCACGCGCTCTCGCTCTCAAAAATAAATAAGCATTTAAAAATTGAAGAGGGGGCGCCTGGGTGGCTTAGTCGGCTAAGCGTCCGGCTTCGGCTCAGGTCATGATCTCACGGTTTGTGGGTTCAAGCCCTGCGTCAGGCTCTGTGCTGACAGCTCAGAGCCTGGAGCATGTTTCAGATTCTGCGTCTCCCTCTCTCTCTGACCCTCTCCTGCTCGCGCTGTCTCTCTCTCTCTCTGAGAAATAAATAAAACATTAAAAAAATTTATAAAAATAGAAGAGAATAAAATTTTTTTTTAATTTTTTTTTAATGTTTTGTTTATTTCTAGGAGAGAGAGAGAGACAGCGTGAGCAGGGGAGGGTCAGAGAGAGAGGGAGTCACAGACTGAAACAGGCTCCAGGCTCTGAGCTGGCAGTCAGCACAGAGCCCGACGCGGGGCTCGAACCCACGAACCGCGAGATCATGACCTAAGCGAAAGTCGGACGCTTAACCGACTAAGCCACCCAGGCGCCCCAAGAATAAAATTTTAAAAAAACAAAAAATAGGCCAAGGCAAGAATATGCAACGGGGAAAGGACTGTCTGTTCAACAAATGCCACGGGGACAGCTGGACAGCTGCGAGCGACAGAAAGACGCTGAGCCGCTTCCTTACGCCACACATGGAAATAAACTAAAAATGGATGAAAGATCTAAATGTGAGACCTGAAACCATAACAGTCCTTGAGAAGAGAACACAGGCAGTAACTTATCTCACATCGGCTGTAACAACTTCTTTCTAGACATGTCTCCTGAGGCAAGGGAAACAAAAACACAAATACACTATTGGGACTTCATCAGGGCACGAAGCTCCTGCCCAGCAAAGGAAGCGATCAGCAGCACTAAAAGGCAACCTACTGAATGGAAGAAAAAGAACCGATCGATCTCAACACCAGAAAACCGAGTACCCCAATTAAAAGTTGGGCAAAGACATGAACACTTTTCCAAAGAAGACACCCAGATGGCCTCCGGGCACATGACAAGACGCTCAATGTCACGGGCCATCAGGGAAGCGCAGGTCAGAAGGACAGAGAGGTGCCACCTCACACCCACCAGAACGGCTAGAAGCGACCAACATAAGAAACAACAGGTGTTGTCGAGGGCGCTGAGAAAGGAGAATACAAACTAGTGCAGCCAAACAAATAGAGGGGAAAACAAAAAAATGAAGGGAAAAAAGAGAGAGAAACCCAGAACCAGACTCTTCACTATAGAGAACACACCAATGGGTCCCAGAGGGGACGGCAGAAATAGTGACGGGGCCTGAGCCCGCTTGTCACCAAGAGCAGCGGGTGGTGTGTGCAACCGTTGATGCACTGCAGCGTACACGTGCGCTGACGTCACACGCTATGCTAACTGCACTGGAATTAAAGTACAGGTTGATTAATTAAATAGGCTAAGGATGCGAACGGACACGTCACGGAAGACGTGTGAGTGGCCAAGCAACACATGGGAACATGCGGGGACGGCAACAGGGAAACGCAAATCGAAGCCACACGACGGCCGCCCACCGGAGCGAGTCAGCTGAAAGGGACCGCCGGTGCCAGCCGGCCGCAGGGGTGTGGAGCACCCGAAACTGTCACACACTGCGGGCGGACGCACTCGCCGGTGCCATCGCTTTGGTCTGGCATTTCCTTAAGAAGTTAGACACACACCTAACTGTGCGACGTGGTCGCTCCACTCTTAAGTAATTACTCCAGAGAAATGAGAACGTACATCCACACGAACTCACCGTGGCCAAAAATGGGGAGACGCAAATTTCCACCAAAAGATGCAAAGACAAACTAAATGTGGCTTGTCCACACAGCAAAAAGGAGGAACGGGGAGGGTACGGACACATGATGAAACAAGACAAATTTCAAGCTTATTATGCTGAGTGAAGAAGCAGACAGCAAAGAGAATATAAAATTTTAGTAAAACTTTAAAACGCAAACTAATATATTGTCACAAAAAGCAAATCAGTGGTTCCCTGCGGCCCAGCAGCTTCCCCCAGACTAGGGATCCCCATTCAAGAGGGAGCAACGAGGGGCGGCTGGGGGGCTCAGTTGGTTGAGCATCCGCCTTCGGCTCAGGTCATGATCTCACGGTTCGTGGGTTCGAGCCCCGTGTCGGGCTCTGTGCTGACAGCTCGGAGCCTGGAGCCTGTTTCAGATTCTGTGTCTCCCTCTCTCCCTGACCCTCCCCTGCTCACACTGTGTGTCTCTCTCTCAGGATAAAAAAACAAAAACAAGAACAAAAACAAAAAAAAACATTTAAAATTTTTTTTTAAAAAAGAGGGACCAAGAAGCATAAAAGTACAGTGGAGACTGAGGGGGTGGAGGCGAGCCACACCCTGGTGGCGGTGGTGGCTTCCAGGGTGTACGTGCCAGAGCTCTCTGGATGCTGTGCTTTACACAGGTGCCTCTACTGTACATCAATTACACAATAAAATTGATTTAAAAATCCACAGCCTAACAAGCGTTGGCAAGGACGCGGGGAAATTGTTCCCTTGCGCATTGCTGGTGAGAACGCTCCCTGTTGCGGCCACGGTGGAAAACAGTCTGGCAGCTCCTCAAAACCTTAAACCCGGGATGAGTACATGACCCAGCGAGTGAAGACAGATACCCACAAGAGCTGAACACAGAAACTCAAACAATACACCATGTTTGCAGCAGCCGAGAGGCGGCATCATGCCAAGTGCCCATGGGCAGCGCGACGGGTGAATAAAACACGTGGTCTTTCCGCGCAGTGGCTATAACTCGGCCGCAGAAGGAACGGAATGCACGCTACCACGTGGACGGACCTTGAAAACATGGTGCTCAGCGGCACAGCCAGATGTGGAAGTCCGCATATTCCCTTTATGCGCAATGTCCAGATCAGGGAAATCCATCGAGACAGAACGTGTACCAGGGGCTACCAGGGGCCGGGCCTGGGGAGGGGAATCACTGTCTAAAGAGTGCAGAGCGTCTGTTTCCTAAAAAAGTTCTGGAAGTTGACGGTGATGATGGGTACACAGCATTGTGAGTGTACCTAATACCACCAAATCGTACACTTAAACATGATTAAAAGAGTAAATTTTACTTTATGTATATTTCACCACCGTAAAACATCCACAGCATTCCTTTAGGTCAGCAATAATGGATTTAGTAGAGAAATAATCGTTTCTAACAATAATGAAATCCACAAAGTCTGTAGGAATCAGCCTAACAATGCAGAGAACAACCCAGCAGGATGAAGCTATCAGTGCCCCTGAAATTATTCCGTACGCCTGATTCAATCCTATTAAACATTACAGGGTTTTTTTTTTTCAGGAACGTAACTATTTTATTTTAAACATAAAGAGAGTAAATATCAGGGATGTGAGAAGAGTCAAGCTCCTAGAAACGAAGACAACGCCACGGTAATGAAGTTAGGAACAGGCGGCGGGCGGGCGTGAGACGCGCCCGCGGGCACTGCCAGCAGCAGTGGCGGGGAAGGGCGGGTCCGCGGGACGGGCGGGCAGGGAAGTGGGCACCAAGCGCTGTAAGGCCTGCGCACAGCAGGGGAGGACAATGACCGAGGCGAGCGATGCCAAGACCCAAACAGACACTACCTGCTGATGGTGGGCGAGCCTGACTTCGCCAGAATGAAGGACCCTCTTCGATAAACGACTGGCAGTTCACAGGCAGGGGTCAGACGGGGAGCGGCCCCCAGCACCTAGGAGCCCCAGGCTCCGTGCGCACCTGCCCCCCGGGGAGACCCGGAGCCCGTGGGGCCCCAGAGACTCCAAGTCACACACGGAGACTGGCAAAGTCGGACAGCTGGGTGGCAACAGGCGTGGGCGACCTACGGGGGGGCAGCCCGATGTCCGACACGGGCGACGAAGCCCCCCCCCCCCCCCCCCCCCCCCCCCCCCCCCCCCCCGTGCGTTCCCTTCCGGCCCCTCCCCCCACCCAGCGACCTCCGTCTGCCCTCCCCTCCGTCAGGCGTGGCCCCAGGCCACTGCCGGCCTGTCACTCTCTGCATGAACAAAACAAACGTGGGGCTGTTTATTCTGCACATAAAGAAAAGGCTTTTTTCTCATGTTTACGTGACTAAATCTCTTCCTCATCAGGAGAGGTGTCGAGTCACAGCCGAGGAGTCCGATCAGCGGTCACTCCTGATCTGACTGCTGGTGTGAACGCACTTCCCTCTCACCTGATCGTCTCCGCGAGTCCCCGGGGGGGCCGCCAGGTCCCCCAGCAGGACCCACGTTCTCGGACGGCAGGGTCCGTGCCCTGAGTTCAGTAGGTTCTCCGTTCCGGTTTCTCGAAACATCTGTTCCCCAGCGTGGGCAAAACAACAAAAGGGACCAGGGTAGGCTGGCCTGGAGCCTGGAGCACGCTGCCTCCTCCAGGAAGCCTTCGTTGGCTGGCGCAGTTTTCCTGACTCTGGGAAGTCAGCCCCTTTCCCCTGAGCCGCTGATCCACGCTGATGCCAGTCCAGAGCAAGACATTCACTCTGTGAAGCAAGAGCCACTGCAGACGGCTTTTTACCCTCATTTTACAGAGAAGGAAACTGAGGGCCAGAGAGGTCCAACGACTGTCCAGAGCCCACATAAGAGTGGGGCCTCTCGGCTTTGAGACAGGAGTGTGGGGACGGTTCTGGGGCCACATTCTCGCTCGGCCACCGCCCTGCGCCCAGGTTCCGGAGCCTCAGTCTCCCGCTCCACGGGGCGGCACTTGCCCGTGGGTGGCTGCACGCCTGCAGCTGGGCCCCAGCTTCAAGGAAATGAGGGGCCCTCTTCCTGCCCCCAGACCTGGCCAGGTCCGGCTGGTGGCCAGGATGCTTCCCTTTGCTGCTCTGTCCCTGAGGCCGTGGGGACTGCGGCTCCGGCTCCGGGAACCAGCGACCCAGCCCAGCCGGCCCGAGGCAGACGTGCGGGTAGCGGCCGCGGCTAATCACGGGGCCCTGCCCTGCAGAGCCTGACCTCTGCCCACAGTGACAGGCCTGCTCACGGCCACCAGCTAGGTGGCCGCTCCTCTTCCTGGACATTCTGGGGTGTCCGTGGGGGCCAGGGCTGAGGCTGCCAGTGCCACACTCTGCGTCAACCAGTCCTGGGGGCTTCCCAGGTGGGCTACAGGGGCTGCAGGATCTGGTGCAGCCGGGCCCTGCCCAGCCCTCCCGCCGCCCCGTCTCAGGGCCACACCATGGTCTCCTCTCGGAGGCCATGTCCCACTGCCTGGGGCCACAGTTCACAGCATGGCCATCCCTGAGCTCAAGGAGTGGCTCTGAGGGTAACGGACCCTCTCCGGGCCTCAGTGCCTCCTGTCCCCGTTCACTTACTGCTCCCAGCAGAGGCCCACGTGCATCCTGACAGGGGCAGGGCTGTGGGCGGGGCTGGGGCTGCTGCATCCAGGACTGGGGGTCCTGGGCCAGGTCCCGGGGAGGGGGGCGCGGCCAGGACCAAGTGTGACCTGAGTCCCCTGCTGCCGCCACCGCCACAAAGCCCAGTGGAAGCTGTGAGTGTCCCCTGGGGCCGCCCTGGTGCTGGGGTAGCCGGCTGGGCTCCCAGATCCTCCCCCTGACCACCAGCCCGGGCCTTTCCTGGGTACCACCTGGATGCCTTCTCAGAGGGGTAGAGGGGCTCATGCACAGCTAGACGTGGGACCCAGCACACCCCCGACGGGGGAGAGGGGGCGCTCCTGGGGCTGAGCCCAGGTCTCTGCTTGCGTCCTGCTGCCCCTGACCCAGCTGGCTCACCCACATACTCCCTGGCTCGCTTCCAGACACACTGGCATCTGTGAGTGGTGTCCTGGGTCAGAGGGTACAGGGGAGGCACAACTGCCACCTGCCCAGCTGACCCCTGTTGCTCAGGCCCGGCCGCCGAGCGTTGCCCTGGCCGCCTCCCCCTGGGCCTCCCCTGCTGCCCCGCGGGACCTGGGCTCCAGGGCCAGCACAGCCAGGACGTCACGGGCTGCTTCCAGACTCAGCTGCCACCCTCCCAGCTGGACGGGGCCCTGGACCAGCTCTCCGTGGAGCTCCCCGGCTCAGCTCAAGATGGCCTCTGGCCTCCCCGGGGCAGGCGTCCCCGGCCTGGTCTGAAGCCCCTGCAGCCAGGGCATGTGGGGTGACCTGTCCCCCCGCCCCAACGACTCCACGTCTAGTCCCTTCTTCAGACCCCTGGCTACCTACGAGGAGCTTACTGCACTTGAGACAGTTTCCTGGGGCGAGTGACCAGGCTTCGGCAGGGGCTGGCCCACCCGGCCGTGGGAGGGTGACTGTGCTTCCTCACCGTTCTCCGGCACGTTCTTGCCTCGCAGCGCCTCCTGCAGCCAGGGCGACCTCTGGGAGCAGTGGGCCGGATTGGGATGACAAGGACCCCACGGTACATGGGGCGGTCAGGGCCGCGGCCGCCAGGGAGGTGGCCCCAGGTCACTTCCTCCACGCCACCACAGAAGGGAGGCTGAGGCAGAGATGGAGAGATGAGCCAGGACCTCGGGGGATTCTGGGCTGCAGCTCTCACAGGTCAGAGTCACGGAAGAGCGTCCTCCAGGCACCAGAGGGGTGGACCCTGCCCTGAGGTCTCCTGCGCTGCAGAGTGGCTCCCCTGTCCCCGTCTATGCCAGGGCAGCGGGCTCCTCCCTCCCCAGTGCCCCCAGCACAGGAAAGGCCGCATCTTCTATGGATGGGGGGACCCCCCACCTGCTCCCAGCTGCTGCAGCCGGGGTGAGCTAGAGGCTGCCCCCAGAGGAGACTCAGGGCAGGAGGGAAGGAGCCTGGGGAGGGGGGCCTGCTGGAGGGCCCCGAACCTCAAGGCCTGAGATCTCTCAGGGCTCGGTTGTGAGGCCCAAAGCACAGGTGACCTGCCCCCAGGCAGCGGGGCAGGCCTGACCTTCACAACCCATATGAACCTCCCATGGAGAAGACCGCTTGGGCTCTGATGGCCAGGAGACTCCAGGCCCCAGGTCCCCCAGTCGCTGTGCTGGTCAAGCCCCCTGAGCTTCCCGGGGACGGGGGTGCTGTCTGAGCCAGCCCCGCCTGGAGCTGCATGCAACACCTTGGAAGGTGCTGGGGAGGGGCCCCCGGGGCCGTGGGGGCTGTGAGAGGTGGCAGGCAGGACAGCATCCGAGGGGCCACAGCCAGGGACGGTGGGGCGTCCACAGAGATGAGGAGTCAGGAGGGGGCTCAGATGTGGCGGCGGGGGGGGGGCAGGGATAATGCCCATGTCCCCCAAACGAAGGCGCCCCAGAGGATCAAGCTGGTGCTGCCAACCGGCCAGATGTGAACACCAACATGTGTGTGATCCCCGACCCCAGGCAGGTCTGGATGCGTGGCCCTGCCTGTCTCTGAGCGTGTCGTCTTCACAGGGCCAGGCCAGCTGGGCAGCACTGGGACCAGGGGCTCCCGGACAGGCCGGCCTGCTGTGAGCCTGGGTGTGGCCGGCGGTGGCTGAGGCGGCTGCATTTACAACACTTGAAGGGACTGCAGGGTGGGCTGCAGAGCTGAAGTGCGAGGGCACCGAGGGTGCGTGGGCTGGGAGGCCTGGGGGCTCCCGAGAGGATCCAGCCCCCTCCCCCCAGCAGCCTCAGCTCCACCACCAGACGTGCGCCTCCTCAGACACCCGGATGGCGCCCTTGACGACTCGGCGGCTGAGTACAAAGTGCGGGTGCAGAGGCAGCTCAGGGCCACGTGGAGAGTGCCACAAAGGAGCCCCACAACGCAGACCAGCTGGTGATTCAGCAACTTCCCCTCCCCCGCCCGCACCCACACCCGCTCCGCACGCGCACCGCCTTCGCTCCCGCTCCCGGGCTGCCCACGTGCCTGGCAGCCTGACCAGCCTCAGGCGCACCCGCCATTCTTCCCAGGCCACAGGCCAGAGGCCGAGCCACAGTCTCCTTGTAGCACCTGGTCAGGCAAAGGAGTAGGGGGCGCCCTCTCTCCCTCCCACCTGCTGCTGGTGTGTCCACACCGACACGCGGCCTCGGGGTCCTGCGCTTGGCTTCCGGGGCTGGAGCAGAGCCAGCCTACGGACCCAGGGACACGGGTGCAGCAGTGAGGCCGTGTGGCCGGCCAGCTCTCTCAGCGCTTCTTGCGCCGGTGGGTGCAGAGGGCGGACCCTGGAAGCGCCAGCGCGCGCCCTGTGACCCCCGCCCCGGCCCACGCGTCGCGCCCGGAGGCACGGGTCAGGGCAGGCCTACTCATTAGCTACTAATTGCAGCCTGCGCCCAGCCCCCCGGGGCTGCCGCCAGATTACACCTGTTGACAAGATGTGGCGGCCCCAGCGGGAAGGCGCCGGCGCTGATTATGCTGCTAATGAGGTGTTCATTGCCCACGGTAATTTCCTTCAACAAATAAAGCGCTGTGTCTGCTCAGCCTGGGGACACTCCTGGCTTCACGAGGAGCCTGCGCGCACCTGAGGGCTCGTGGGCTCTTCGGGGACCCCTCAGGCCACCAGGACGAGCTGCCACCGTGCCTGCATGTTCTCCTAAGAGAGGCTGCTTTGTCTCTCGGTTCTGAGCATAGGGGCGCTGGGTCCCACCTTTATCAGACCCTCCCTCCCCCCCTCCCCGCACCCCAGCCCAGGGCCCCAGGGCGCGGAGAGCCTCCCAGGTGAGTGAAAGGGTTTGCAGGGACTGGCCGGGAAGGCTGTACCCCCACACCTACCCGCACAGGGCAGGGCAGCCACGATCCATAGGCTGACTCACTCAGGAACTCCTGAGCATGAAGACCCTCACATGGTGAGAAGATCCCTCACTGGCCACCCAGGCTAACAAACAAAACAGTCCCCAGTTCACAAAAAAGCATGGGAGCAGATTCCGAAGGCTGGAACCCCTTGTTTGGGTAGGAGGCCGGCCTTGCTCTCCGTGGCCTCCCTCCCTCCCAGGCAGTGGCTCCACTGCACAGCGAGCCCTCCGTGGGCCCTGCCTGCCCCCCCCCCCCCAGCCCTGTGGCCGATGAGGGGCCAGGGCCTCCGAGCCAGCTGCAAGTGTCCGGGTGGGTCCGGTGGGCAGACAGACAGGTGGGCATACGGGCCACCCCTGAGCACGCGTTCCTCCTACAGCCGTGCAGAGAAGGGGGAGCAGACCCCACTTCTCCTTTCTGACGTCTTGGGGGGCCTTCTACACAATATAGTAACCCTGGAGAATGCAGTGTTTTCAAATTACTTTTTAAGAAAAGTTTTAAAATTTTTTTAAAATTTTTATTTATTTAGACAATCTCCACACCCAACATGGGGCTCGAATTCACAAGCCCCAGATTAAGAGCTGCACACTCTTCTGAGCCATCCAGGCGCCCCTAAAATGTTTTTCGGAAAAGACAGAATGTCGCGTACCCTTCCTGACCCTAGATGTTCTCGGCCACACCGCCTGTGCCCGGCCCCTCCCAGTCGGCGGGTCCAGCGCCCCACCCGCAGGCGTGGTGAGCCCTGGCCCAGCGCACGCAGCCTGGGAGGCCGGCTATCACCTGTGACATGCGGCACATGATGCAGCTGTCCTCTGACCCCCGAGGGCCCCACAAAAATTGGACTTGAGGCCTGTGGCCGGTCGAACAGTGTCCCCCAAGTAACACGTGCCCTAAGGCTGTAAATGGGGCCTTCTTTGGAAACAGGGTCCTTGCAGACGGAATTAAGCTGAGGGTTTTGAGATAGGTAGTAGTAGGCTGGGCCCTGAATTCAATGGCAAGTGTCCTTAGAAGACAGAAGACACACAGGGTCCGTGTGCTGCCGGACAGATGCTGTCGTGTCCCCAGGGCTGCCCGGGGCCACCCGGCCTGCGCCTGCCAACACCTCGGCCTCAGACTTCTGGCCTCAAGAACTGACAGTGTGGGGGCACCTGCGGGGCTCAGTCCGTTGAGTCACCAACTCTTGATCTCAGCCCGATCTCACGGTTCCCAAGATCAAGCCCCATGTCTGTGCTGTGAGCACAGAGCCTGCTTGGGATTCTCTCTCTTATACACACAATAAATATTTTAAAAATAAGGAAAGAAAAAACTGAGAGTATCACCTTCTGTCGTTCTAACCCCCAGTCCTCTGTTGTAGCTGCCCAGACGCTAATGTCAGGCGAGTCCCTCAGACGGTGAAACTCTAACGTGCTTCTGCTCCCACCCAAAGATCTGGTGGTCAGCTTTGGGCGAGGGGGTCCTGGGGACACATCCGGAGCAGAGGCCAAATTCTGCACCTGTCTCGGCTCAGGGAGAGGGGTGCCCACACCCAGGCACAGCATCGCGGCTGCTGCCCAGGCTGGCTGCAGGGCCCGTAGCCTCTCCCCAAATCCTCAGCTGGCCCTCAGTTTCCCCCACATGTCTAAACCCTGGCACACGGGAAGCGTGCAGTAAATACTAATGATGATGAAAGACTCTGCAGGTGTGAGAGCAGGCGCACAGAGGAGGCGCACGCGGTGTCGGCTCACGAGCCCCAGGTCTCCAGGGACACAGCAGCGCGGGAGTGAAAGGTCCTCGGGGGACCCTTGCCGTGTGAGTGTGAGTGTGTGTGTGTGTGTGAGTGTGTGTGTGTATCAGATATCCCCAGTCAGGGGCGCCTGGGTGGCTTAGTCGGTTAAGCGTCCGACTTTCGCTTAGGTCATGATCTCGCGGTTCGTGGGTTCGAGCCCCGCGTCGGGCTCTGTGCTGACTGCCAGCTCAGAGCCTGGAGCCTGTTTCAGAGTCTGTGTCTCCCTCTCTCTCTGACCCTCCCCTGCTCATCCTGTCTCTCTCTCTCTCCTAGAAATAAATAAAAAACATTAAAAAAAAAAAGAGAGAGATCCCCAGTCAGATTTCCTGAACCAGAAACGGTCCCCCAGTCACGGCACAGGGATGGGGGGGCCGATGGTTCGATGTTGGGTGGACCTGGGCGCACTCCGTGCCAGGACCGCGTGAGGCTACCTTGGGGCAGCCACTTTTATTGAGATACAGAGTCACGTGTCATAAAAACCTGCCCACTTCAAGTGTGCAATGCAATGCTTTTTGATATATTGCAGTATTAGTTTTCAAATTGTGGTAACATACATACAACAAAAGTTGCCATAGTGACTCTTTTCAAGTGGCACCACAAGGTCGTGCAAACATTACCTTGATTTCCAATTTTCTTGTCACCACCTTCCCGGCCCCTGGCAACCTCCAATCTACTTCATGTCCCTATAGAGTTGCTTATTTCATGCATGGATCCTCGATAAGCGTCCTTTTGTGTGGCTTCTCCCCGGGGGGTCCCCAGAGCTCATCCACACTACAGCAGGTGCAGGCCGTCACCTGGCTTTACCGCTGAGTCCTCCCCCATTTACCCACTCATCTGCTGACGGACCTTTCGCGCACCCCGCCCTTTGCTCCACTTGGATCGCTCCTACAGACGGGGTCCCAGGGAAGGAGGCCTGAAGCCCACCCGCACACCTACATGCCACAGCCCCCGCTGCAGCTCGGGAGAACCCTCCCTGTGCCCGCAGCCTGCGCCCTTCCTGTGTAAGTGTCTCCACCACTCCCCCCTGATAGACCCCCATCCTGGCCCCATCCCGACACCACTTGTTACTCTCACAAGTTTTTCGTGAGCCCGCTCTGGGCCATTTCAGTGAAACGAAGGTCACGTTGTGCTCGCCCACCTCTAAGAATTGCTTGGGGTTGTTCAGATTTCAGGCACCGTATCTCAGACCTTGCTCAGGTACCGTCGGGACAGGGGGCCTGGGGGGCCTGAAGCCAAGCCGTCCAGCTGATGGAGAAAGCCCAGCCCTGCTGCTGTGCCAGAAAGTCCTGTCCCGTCAGCCACGAGAAGCAGCGGCAGGGCCCGAGCGCGCTGCCCCTGCTGGGGGCCCTCGGGTCCCTGGACCTCAGGGAACCCCACAGGCAGGCGTGGGAGTGACCAGCACTCAGGTCCATGCTGAGCTAACAGCTGCAAGGAGAGTGGAGCGCAGGCCATGCTGGGCCCTCAGAAACACGAAACCAACGCCCAGGATGTGCCAAAGCAACTCCTGCAGGTGTCTGGAAGACCCCAATAAAAAGCGGTCATTACTGTAAAACTGGCCTGGACACGATTTATAACAGCTCAGGACCTGACGCTGACCAGCAGCAGTGCCGCTTCGTGCCATAAAATCTTACAGGGGAAATAGTTTGCTCCAGCTGGTCTCCGGAATAACAGCAGAGGGTGTCGGAGACCCTGAGAGGAGGGAGCCTCTGGGTTGTGAGAAGCCACTGCCCACCCTGTCACTTCCATCTCTCTTGCTCTGCAAGAGGAATTGCACGCCCACGTGTGCCGGGCGCCCTTCCTGGGTCTCAAGCGCCTCTGCGACCAAGGACAGCAGGCCCGCTGCCTCTGCAAGCTCCCAGGGCGAGGACCCAGGGCCGCGCACCCAGCGGGCAGAGAGCCTTGGGTGAAAGAGGCGACCCTGCTGTCCTGGCGGCCCGTACGCCCGCCAGCGCTCAGGAGGCCGGGAACGTGCCGGCACGGGCCCCGCCAGCAGGGGGCGCGCGGCCGGGGGTGGGGGTGGGGTGGGGGGCAGGACGCGCATGCGCCGCGCGGGGCGCTTTCCGGCAGCGTGGCGGAAGAGCCTGCAGTTTCGCGTCGCTTGGCGACATCCGCGCCCCGCGCCCAGCCACAGTGCGGCCGCCATGGCGTCGCCCTTCAGCGGGGCGTTGCAGCTTACAGACCTGGATGACTTCATCGGGCCGTCTCAGGTGGGCCGGCCCGGATGGTGGGTGGCGGGCGCGGGTGTGGGGGGAACTCCCCTCCCCCTCAGTTTCTTCCCCTGAAAAACGAGATCGGAACCCAGACTCCCCGCCCGCATCCCCCGGGCCTCCGGCGCTCGGGCCGGCTTGCCGTCGATGGGGAGCCGAGGCCAGGGATGGCGGCCTCGAGCCGGGTGACTGTGCCGCGAGGCGGGGCCAGGTTACCAGCCCGCACCGCCCAATAGAACAGGTAGCTGCGGGTCATCACGCTGCCCTCAACCGGGACGACCGTGGGCAGCCGGAAGCGGGACTCGGGACTCAGGCCCGGAGAAACCCGTCCGCTTACTCTGGTAGACAAGTGGGGTGATCCCACCGCAGTTTGGAAGGCAGGGGAGCTGGTCCCCTGGAATCACCTACCATGACTTGGGGGGGGGTCGTCCTTGGTGCTGGTGGGGGTTAGAACGTGTGCCCCTTTGCAAGCGGGGTGACAGCGTGTTGCTAAGACTGCTTCTCTGGCAGGGGAGGGGAGTCGGGCAGCACCCCTGTCGGCGTGGTACTGCCGTCGTCAGGTGTCCCTCTTCCTCGGTAACCTCCATGCACTCAGACCGCTGTTTGGGGTCTCTTTCTGGTACAGGACTGCATCAAGCCCATGAAGGTAGATAAGAGGTCGGGAAGCGGCGTGGCCAAGATCCACATCGAAGATGATGGGAGTTATTTCCAGGTCTCACAGGTAAGTTCCAGCCCAGA
Source organism: Hyaena hyaena (assembly GCF_003009895.1). Classification (NCBI taxonomy): domain Eukaryota; kingdom Metazoa; phylum Chordata; class Mammalia; order Carnivora; family Hyaenidae; genus Hyaena; species Hyaena hyaena. The sequence goes on from NW_024080917.1 coordinate 1,938,351, forward strand.
TGACCAAAAATTTTGCTTTTGCTGCTCTGTCCAGTCACAGGTATGGAGATGATGGACCTTTCACCGTCATCACAGTGGTCACATTCACTGTTGTCAAGGCTAGGAGGGCAGGGGTGGGGCCTGAGGTGGGGGTAGGGGGCATAGAGGCTGACATGGAGCTGCAGGGGGACCTCTTTTTGCAGATGATGGTTCCTAGCTTCCCTTCCCTCTCCCTCTCTGTGAGCTCTAATTCTGCAAGACTGTCCAGTTCAGAAGTATCCGGGTGGCTCGGTTGGTTAAGTGTCTGAGGCTCTTTTTTTTTTTTAATGTTTAATTTTGAGAGCGAGCGAGCAAGCAAGAGAACATGAACGGGGGAGGGTCAGACAGAGAGGGAGACACAGAATCCAAAGCAGGCTCCAGGCTCTGAGCTGTCAGCACAGAGCCCAACACCAGGCTCGAACTTATGAACTGTGAGATCATGACCTGAGCTAAAGAGGGACGCTTAACCAACTGAGCCGCCCCCAGGGTTCCCAAGCAATATTCAACTTTTAAAAATTCGGTGGCATACAAAGCCAGCCTCCTCCTGGGTTGGTTGTCAGTGTTGTGAGGCAGAGAATAAGGGCTTCCCGTAGGTTCCATTATCCTGAGAGCTCGTGTCCTTGTGTGGAGGCCCTTTGAGTCCTGAGTGCTTGTGCTTCCAGGATGGAGGGACTCGGAAGCTGGAGAAGGCCAAGATCTCGCTGGATGACTGCCTGGCGTGCAGTGGCTGTGTCACCTCGGCAGAGACCGTGCTCATCACTCAGCAAAGCCACGAGGAGCTGCGCAAGGTTCTAAATGCCAATAAAGTAAGTGCTGGGCGTCTTTGAGCCTTTTTTAACCTGACGTCAGCCCCGTGTCCTTTGCTTTTGCTGCCTTGTGCATCCTGTAAGTCTCGCCAGCAGGATGCCCATGAAGTGCTCCAGCACTGGTGTGCGGGGCCCCGCGTGGATGTGAAAGTGACGCGCCCTGACGGAGGCAGTGCGCGCCCGCTCCCAGCACTGGCGCGCAGGGAATCTGTGAGACCTGCCGAGTGAACGTGTGTCTTCTGCTTTGCAGACAGCGGCCCCCGGTCAAGAGAGGCTGGTTGTCGTTTCTGTCTCGCCCCAGTCCAGGGCGTCGCTGGCCGCACAGTTCGGGCTGAACCCTACAGACACCGCCAGGAAGCTTACTGCATTCTTTAAGACAATCGGTAGGCACCAAACCCCGTGTGCGTCCTCAGCGTGTGTGGTGTCCGGCGAGGGACTCCTCCAGCCTCTGAGTCCCTGAACTCCAACACACCAGAAACTGTTCTGAGTTGACTTTAGTCTGAAGTTTTGGTAGGAAACGTGAGAGCTGAGCTTGTTAAGAGATGGCCATCTGAACCATCCCGGCCCTTGTCCAGTCTGGAATTCTTGGAATTATCTGGAGTTTGCTCACCCCATGTATTGTTTTTAAATTCTCACCCTCGACAGGACGCGTGGGTGGCTCAGTCGGTTGGGCGACTGACTTCGGCTCAGGTCTCAGAGTTCAAGCCCCACATCGGGCTCTCTGCTGACAGCTCCGAGTCTGGAGCCTGCTTTGGATTCTGTGTCTCCCTCTCTCTCTTCTCCTCTGTCACTCGAGCTCTGTCTCTCTCTCGAAGATAAGTAAACATTAAAAAAAAATTTCTCCCCCGAGGCTCCTTTCCCCAGCCCGTCATGCTCTGGCTCAGAATGACTTCAGAGGAGCTCTGTGAGCCAGGAGCAGGGCTGAGAGGCCGTGGGGTGGGCACAAGAGGTGTGGCCTGGGCCCGGACAGCCGCTGTGGAGACAGCTGAGGCGCCCCCGGAAGGTGGAGGCCCCGCTCCCTGGGGTGCGGTCGGCAGGGCCTCGCCATTTAGCCGCCCTTCGTGGGGGTGAGGTGGCCGCTTGTCTTCCAGGGGTGCATTACGTGTTCGATACGTCCTTCTCGAGGAACTTCAGTCTCCTTGAGAGCCAGCGAGAGTTTGTGCGGCGGTTCCGAGGACAGGCCAACTCCAGGCAGGCCTTGCCCGTGCTCACATCCGCCTGCCCAGGTGCGTTCACGCTGCCGTGCTGGGTAACGGGACCGCTAGTGCGGCCGCCTCCGCGCGGAAGCTGTGCGCGAGCCACCTGGGGTCACTTAGTTCCCCAAGACCGTGATCTCACGGATGCCAGGCGCACAGGGCAGTGACAGCAGAGCAGGGACATTTTTTAATGGGACCAGAACTGCCCATCCAAGGCGGTCCGCCCCAGAATGTCATGCCTCGCACTGCCCAGCTGGTCAGACACCCCGTTTGTTCCCCGTGTCGGCCTCAGGCTGGATCTGCTACGCTGAGAAGACGCACGGAAGCCTCCTCATCCCCTACCTCAGCACCGCTCGCTCCCCGCAGCAGGTCATGGGCTCCCTGGTCAAGGACTTCTTTGCCCAGCAGCAGGTAACAGGAATTTTCCAGACAGGAACGATTCCCTGCCATCGGCCTCAAAGATGAGCCAAGACCTAGATGTCCACACACCCATTATGAGGCACCTCGGTCCCATCCTGGCTGCTGGCCGGCCCTGTCCCAGGCTGTGCCTGGGACCTCGTCCCCCGCCTTACCCTGCAGGCTCCTTTACCGTCAGGTCAGGCAGCAGCTCCACGTTTCCACGTTTCTCTGCAGCATTTGACCCCCGACAGGATCTACCACGTGACGGTGATGCCCTGCTATGACAAAAAACTGGAAGCTTCCAGACCAGACTTCTTCAACCAGGAGTACCAGACGCGTGATGTGGATTGCGTTGTTACCACAGGTGTGGGTCCCGCGTGGTGGCATCGCCCCCTGCACGCAAGCCCCACCTGGAGCTGCCCACCCCTGAGCGTGAGGCGCCCCGCGGCCCTCCCCTGGGTGCTAGGCCACACTTCACAGCTGTCCCGTTGTCCTGGGGAACGTGTGGCTCTGAATCAGGCTGCGTGGGGAGATGGGTGGACGTTCTTGCTGACCACTGTGACTCACGTGGGTCACCCCAGTTTTGAGTTGAGCAGCCTCACAGAGGCTCCTGAGTGCTCACTGCTCAGGTGCCCAGACAGTGGGGGGAAGGCGTCCCTGCGTGAACACACGTCCCTGTCCGCCTCAGGGGGAGCTGTGACCGTGCTGATGCGGGGCTGGGGACCCGCGTGGCCGCCCCCCGCCACGCTGCTGGGAGGGTGGACGGTGGGCTGCGGGTCCAGGGAACTGGCTGGCTCTTCTGAGGGGCCTCAGAAGTAGAGGCCTTCCTCACCTCAGTGGCTGGGTTTACCCTCCACCAACAAGCCAGAGGTGGACGTCTCGGGCTCCGGAGCTAAGTTACAGGTTCCCAGAGACGCAGGTGACGTGGGTCTCCTCAGCGGCCTGTTTTTATTGAGACCTCTGCTAAAGCGTGTCCGTGCTGGGGTCTTATTGTAGGAGAAGTCTTCAAGTTGCTGGAAGAAGAAGGGGTCTCACTCCCGGAACTGGAGCCCGCCCCCCTGGACAGCCTGTAAGTCACCACCCTCTGCAGCCGTGGGGAGTACACAAATCCAGCATCAGGGTGCTCGAGATGTGGGTCTGGGGGTTGCAGGTGTACTGGCGAGCAGCAGAAGTGAGGGCGTGGGGGTAGCAGAGTCCCCAGATGGACCCCAGCTCTGTGTCGCCTCCCTCCCTCTTCCCCACCATGACTTCTGGCTGGGTCCACGTCTGCCCTGTTGTCTGTCTCAGTGCGCATACAGGCGATCAAGTTCATGACCTGGCCGATGGAGAGTGAACTGATGGTCATCAGAGCTGTCCCAAACTTGACACAGGTCTAAGCTGCCCAAATAGGTGACTCGACAGAAAGAATGATCTTTCTTTTTGTGCTTCCTCCTGAGCCACAGACTAAGCCCCCCGGACTTCCTTTCCTATTTAGCAAGCAGCTCCTTCACGTGGGAGGGACAAAGGTCACCCGAAACCTTGTGGACAGCAGCCCCACTGCCACCGAGGCCGTGCTCTGTTCCCCAGGTGCAGCAGTGTGCCTGCCCAGGAGCTCAGCAGCCATCGGGGCGGGGGCTCAGGGGGCTACCTGGAGCATGTGTTCCGGCACGCGGCCCGGGAGCTCTTTGGAATCCATGTGGATGAAGTCACCTACAGACCCCTGAGGTCAGCGGGAAGGGCTGGAGCGTGGGGAGGGGGCGGCGGGCCGGGCTGGACGAAGACCCAGGGCACCAGACGAGAGCTGAGCCCTCCTCTCCGGCTGACACATACCAACCTCCCCACCCAGTGGTCAGCGTCCCTACCCACACCGCAGAGGGTGAGAGCCCCAAGGCCACGGTGGTATTCAGGGCACACGGAGTGTCCCGATGTGACGCTCCCTTCCACGGAGGGAGGGCTGGGCTCTTTGTGCGACTTCACCACGCCTCTGGCCATTCTCAGGGAGGAAGGATCAGGAAACAGATCCCCCACCTGACGGGTGGAAGCAAGCTTTCTACCCTCCCCTTCCATCGCTGTCCGCTGTGGAGCCGGTTAGGTTGGCAGACATGCCTGCAGGGCTGGGTACCAAGAGGGAGCCCGGCCTCTGTCCCCGCAGGAACAAGGACTTCCAGGAGGTGACCCTGGAAAAGGAGGGCCAAGTGGTGCTGCACTTTGCTGCGGCCTACGGCTTCCGCAACATCCAGAACCTGGTGCAGAAGCTCAAGCGGGGGCGCTGCCCGTACCATTACGTGGAGGTCATGGCCTGCCCCGCAGGTAGCTGGGGCAGGGCCCACTTCTTCCAGATGGCCCGGGGGGAGGGGGGGGTCGCGGCTTTCTGGGACCAGGGCAGGAGGGACGGAGGCGGAGCCCAGGGGGTCAGGAGGCTCGGGAGGGCCCGTCGGGAATGGGGTGTGCCGTGCCCCTCCTGCCCCCTCCCCCGCGTGCAGCCATCCTCCCGGTGACCATGGACTCACCTGTCTTGCTCTGCCACAGGCTGCTTGAATGGCGGAGGCCAGCTCAAGGCCCCCACCACGCCTGGCAAGGAGCTTCTCCAGCGTGTGGAGACGCTGTACGGCATGGTCAGGGCCGAGGCGCCGGAGGACGCGCCTGGCGTCCAGGAACTGTACGGGGACTGGCTGCAGGGCTGGGGCTCGGAGCGCGCCGGCCGCCTGCTGCACACGCGCTACCACGCAGTGGAGAAGGCCAGCTCTGGCCTCGGTGTCAGGTGGTAGGAGGCCCTGCTGAGCCCGCCACAGCCAGCACCCGCTCCCAGGAAGGTCATGTGCCGGAGTCCACACCAAGACGGGCCTCGGGAACTGGAACCCACGGCCAGGACAGGTGACCTCCAGCCCACGCTTGCCCTGACTGCCCGCTGCAGGAGGTCAGACAGTCCAAGGTCCCAGACCCTGCCCGCAGGCCTGGGGGGTCTGCGAGCAGGGTCCTTGCTGCTCCTGCCTTGTGGCCTGAGCGTGTGAGGGTTTTCAGCCGGTCCCCTGGGTGGTGTAAGGCTAAGCAAAAGTGGGGGTCCCCATCCCCCTTATGGGGTCACCCTGAAGCCAGGCTGTGAAGGACAGTGACGGCTGCACCTCCCGGGCCGGTCAAACTTGTAGCCCAGCGTGAGGAGCCCTCCTGCACTGGGTGGCCGAGAACGCTGGCCGGAGAAGGGTGCCCAGCCCACAGCACCCCCTGCCAGGGTGCAGTACCACCCTACCTGGGACTGGCCATTGATGCCAGGCGTGCCCTCTGAGACCTGAGAACGTGCGCTCTCTGGGCAGAGTTCCAGGTGGGAAGCAGACTGTGAGAGACCCCTGAGATTACGCATTAAGTCCCCTCTCCACAGCTGGGTCCCCAGGGGCGGGGGACGGATCAGGCTGAGCCCACCAGGCCCATCCTCATTGGGCCCCACATCCAATAAACAGATCTCTCTCCAGATGGTTTCTAAGAGCATCTGTCAGCATCAAGAAAGAAGCCTTTCAAAGCTTTATTCAAAGGTCAAAGCCCCGTGCACCCCACTAGGCTGCTTCCCAAGTACCCAGGTCTCGGCCCACATGCACCCCAGAGAGGGGCCTCACGTGTCCCCTGCCAGGGTGCCCACCCTCCAAAGCCCGACAGCCAGCTGGGTGGGGCCGTGGAAGTTTCCAGAGGCAACCCTCCTACAGGCTCAGTGTGCCAAGGGTTGAAGGAGCAGAGCTGTGCTTCCTGGCCACACGGCGGGTCCACTTGGGGCTCACTTCTGTCGGGGTGTGCTCAGGAGCCCCCACTGCAGCGCCAAGAGAGCCCGGGCCTGCGGGTGCAGGGGCTCAGCCGCCCGCTCGAAGCTTGCCCGCTCCCTGCAGAGTGCCTCCAGGACCTCGGCCGGGGCTGCCTTCCCCGTGAACTTGCACACAGGCTCTTCTCTGCGGGGAGAGAGGGCACCTTGGGGACCCTCCCTCGGGGAACTGCCGGGTGGGTGCTAGCAGAGGACACCTAAGGGGCAGCCTCTCCTTGGCACCTCCTGCAGAGCCCAAGTGGCTGCCAAGGTGGGCTTGAGGACAGCAGGCCAGCTCTGAGGCAGCCTGCTCTGCGGGACAGCCCCTGGGGCAGGCACAGGACCCCTACAAGAAGGCCTGGGGTGCCAACCAATACTCACGCCACCCTTAGGAAGGGGTTGTAGAGGAGCTCCTCGCCCAGGGTGGATGGCACTGTGGGCATATCGTCCTCATCCCTCTTCTGGAATAACCACAGGCCCCTGTCACAGCCTATCTCCAGAGCCCCAGGCAACTCGGCTCCACAAAGCCCCGCCCCTTCCTGGAGGCCAGAGCAGAAGGGCTGCCTCGCCCCGTCTAGTCCTTGAGGGCAGCCACCCCCTGGGTCAGACCGACTGGCTGCCCAGTCCCCGGACAGGGGGAGGCCACTAACCCTTCCCCTCATCAGTAGCCTCTGTGAGCAGTATACCCAAGGCTAAGCCAGGCCTGATCATGCCAGGCCAGTTACGCCTGACTTCTGCAGTGCCCCTCCTCCGTCCCAATCTTCATCCACCCTCCAGACCTCACCATTCAGAGGAGTGGCCGCACCTTGGCCCATGACAGCTTGGCCCTCACGTGGTCATTGCCGGGCTCCACTTTCTGTGCAAACTCAAGGTTGCCCAGCGTGTGCTCATGGCCACAGAACACCTTCTGGAGAAAGGAGGCATTCAGAGGGTGCACGGTGCTGACACTGACAGAGAGGGGGGGCGGCGCTCACCAGGGCTGGCCTGGCCCCTCCCCGGACCCTAGCACCCCAGGGCTGTTCTGCCTGAACTCCCTGACACAAGTCAAGTACCGAGCGTGTGGGCTGTGCAGGGAGGCGGGACCCTGCAGGAGGGCAAGGGGTGCCCGCTCACCGTCTCCGGGGGTAGGGAGCCCAGGGTCTCCACCAGGCTCTCATACATTTGCTGAGCTGTGCTCTCCAGGTGCAAGCCACAGCCACCCACCGACAGCGCATCCCCTGGGGTGGAGAGCAGGTCAGAGAAGGTGCCGCGGGGTCAGAGGAAAGGGGCTGGTGGGATGGGGCGGCCAGTACCCGAGAACACAGCTGGAGGATCAGGACAGTCCTCTTCCCACAGGAAGTAGCTCATGTGGCCGGAGGTGTGGCCCGGAGTCAGGAGACAGCGCACGTGGATGGCCCCAAACTGCGGCAGAGAGGCAGACGGCCGGTGACGCCGGAGAGCCCGAGGCGCCTCCCCGCCCTCCTGGGGCGGTGCTCACCCGCAGCTCCTCGCCGTGCGCCAGCCTGCGGGTCAGCGCGCAGATGCGCTCGTCGGCGCCCAGCACGGCCAGCCCCGGCCGCAGCCGCGCCAGCTCCGCGTTGCCGCGCGCGTGGTCCCTGCAGACGGGCGGGAGCAGGGTCAGCGGGGGGCGGGGCGGGGACGACGCCCTCGCGCCTCGGCCCGCCCCGACCGCGCTCACCAGTGGTGGTGGGTGGTCAGCACAGTGGTCAGTGATACCCCCTCCCGGCCCACGATCTCCAGCAGCTGAAAGGGACGGGGGTTAGGGAGACTTGGCAGGGTCGGGTGGCCGCCCCCACCCACCCACGCTAGGGCGCCAGGAGTGATGCGCAGTGCCGGGCAGGCCAGGAGCGGGCGGGGGCAGGGGAGACCCAGCAGACAGTAACAGCGCCCCGTGCGTACACACAGGCACCAGGGAAGGGGAAACGGAGGTGACGTGGTCCTAACTTGAAGGCAGACTCAAGATAATCAAGGAACCCTAAACGCCAAATAACCAGAGATTAGAGAATAGGGAAAGGCCTGCTCCAATCAGGGTGGTCGGGGGGACCCCTCGCAGGCCCAGTTGCCCAGACCCGCAGAGGCGCTCCCCGCCGCCCACAGGTTGCCCTCACCCTCTTGGGCACGGCCACGTCCACGGCCACAGCCTCCCGCGTGTGCTCCTCGATGACCAGGTACATGTAGTTATCCTCGAGCACAGGGATGACTTTGACCTTCATGGTCGCAGAGCTCAGGCACCCCGCTTCTTCTCCTAGAGAGGCGCCCCCCACCCCGCTTCTGAGCCCCTTCCCCTGAGCGCGGACTTCCCTCAAGGCAGGGCTGTGCGGGTGAGGGGTCAGCTCCACACACACATCGGGGGCCGGGAAGGGAGCCCGCTCCCTGCTCTCTGGACCACCGGGAGGACCGGTGCGGGAGCCAACGCCCCGAGCTCCCGCGGGCCGGCCCGTGCGCACGCCTGCCCCCCCCGCGCCGCCCCGCCGCAGGCCCCGCCCCGCCGCAGGCCCCGCCCCCGCGGCCGCCCCGCCCGCTCTACGCTCAGCCCACCCCCCTCGCGACCGCACGACCTCCCCAGCCCCGCCCCGCTACCCCGCCTTCCCCTTGAGCCACGCCCTCCCGCGTCGCCGGGGTCTTTCGGCCTAAGCCCCGCCCCTCGCCGTAGGCCGCGCCCCCCTCAGGCCCGCCCCGCCCCCCAGGCCCTCCCCGGGTCGCGGCGCGATACGGGTTCCCAAGCGGCCCTCACCCGCCAGGGCTGCGCCTGTGGCCTGCGCGGACCGCTGGAGACAGCGGGGTAGACACGGGCCGAGGGCGCTGCCCACGGGGCCTGAGCGGGGCGCGGCGCTCCCCCGGCCGCTGCCCACGGCCCTGCCGCGGCGCTGGGAGCGAGCGTGCGCGGGCAGGGGCGCGCGCGTGCCCGGTGGAGCCCGCACGCGCGGTCGAGCCCGCAACGCCGGGCCCTGCAGTGCCTGCCTCCTCCGCGAAGGCCTCCTGGCGCTTGGGCTGAGCCAGCCCCCTGGAGTCCCCCAGCCGGGGGTGGGAGAAGCTGCAGTCTGTTCGCCTGCCCATCCCGGCGCCCGGCCGTCAACAGCAGGCACACAGAGGGCGCCTACTGAGTGTGTGAGCCCCACGGTAGGGCAGGGCCCCTGCGAGGGGGAAGCAGTCACGGCAGCGGCCGGGGCGCGCTCTGCGCTCCCGGGTCCGCCCGCGCGCAGGGTGAGCGCGGCGGCGCCCGTCCGCATGTCGCAGAGGGGGAACCGCAGACCAGAAGCGACGGGCCACCACAGACGGAGTGCGCTGGGTCCGCCTCCGCCGACTGCCCTCGCGGGGCGGTCCTCAGAGGCCCTAGCAACGCCGCGAGCCGCCGTGTTGCAGCAACAGGCCGGTAGCCAAGGTGGCACTGCGCTTGGGTCAGAGGTCCTTTTGCTTATGGAGCGTGCGGCAGCCACAAGCCCCAGGGCACAGCCCCCACCCTGGGCCACTGAGAATGTGAGTCGGCCACGGGGCCAGGGTGTCTCCCTGTCACCTCAGAGGCCGAGTCCTGGATTTGATCCTGGCCGTGGGAGGAACTGCCCTGGCTCGGGCAGGCTGTGTGCGTGTGTGGAGGGGACGCTGGCGAGGAGTGCAGGCCCACCTGCGGGATGCGCCTGGTCCCTCCCCAGGTTCTGCCACGGGCCGAGGACTGGACCACGAGCCTCAGGGCAGAGCGTCCCCCGGACCTACAGCTGAGTGAGGAGCAGCGGCTGCAGGCCAGTGAGGGGCCCTGGGGTACCAGCAGCAAGGAGGGCCCCACAGACGCCGCCTCTTACTCGGGCCACCCACAGATCTCCAAGGAGTTGGTTGACCTGCAGATCACAGCCCATCACCTGCGGGAGCAACACGAGGTTGAACTCTTCGAGCTGAGGAGTGAGGTGGGTGCTGATGTGTTCCCACAGGTGCCCCGAACACACGGGGGAGGGTGCGCACTGAGGACCAGTGCCGTGTCTCTGCCTCTTCCCGCGTGTGCGGTGTGTTCCTGTACGGCCCCAAATGACGTTGCCCCGCCCTGGGTGTCCTGGCCCCGCCCCCTGCAGGTCCTAAGGCTGGAGAGCCGGGTTCTGGAGCTGGAGCTGCGTGGAGATTGTGCAGCCCCGGCAGACACTGGCCTGGGGCACCGCCAGGAGCTGGCACAGGGGCCCGGGCACAAGGCCCAGGAGCAGGGACACTCCATCCACCAGAGACCCCAGGTCACCATAAGTGCACGGAAGGCCTGGCTGGGTGGGCTGGGCAGGGGAGCTGAACAGGGGTGCACAGGGGCGCAGTGAGGTTCGGACCGGCTCTCCCGTACAGGCACAGCCAGAGGACTTCTTGACCCCCAAGAAGGAACAGCAGACGCTGGGGAACAGTGTGAGTGTGCAGCCACCTAGTCTGGGAATCGGGGCAGGTTTCTCCCAGCCCAGGGTGCAGCTGGGCAACGGCAGGGACCCAGAGTTTGGGGTCTCATTCAGCCAGCCCTTGTGTACCCCGCAGCTGCAGGGAGAATGGCAGCGAGTGCTGGAGAAGCACAGGGCCCAGAAGCAGGCACTGGAGACCCACGTGTGAGTGGCTGCCTCCCCAGGGATGGGGAGGACCCAGCAGGGCACCGGGCACCGGGCACAGAGCAAACATTCCCAAGAGGCAGAGGGAGTTCCTGCCCTGTGCCCGGCTGAGCTTCACGCCCACGTCCGCAGGGCAGACCTGGGTCGGCAGCTGCAGGGAGCCCGAGAGGAGGCCAGGACAGCGGGACAGCGACTGGCTGCACAAGCCACGGTGAGGCCCAGCCCTACCCACTGAGATCTGGCAGGTGGCCGTCCTACAAAGTGGCAAAGGGCCACCTCATGGAACGTAGGTTCAAGGCTGCCTCCACCCCCAGGTGTTGTCTGCCTGCCAAGGCCAGCTCCGCCAGGCCGAGGAGGAGAATGCCCAGCTGCAGCTGCAGCTCAAGAAGCTGAACCAGGAGTATGCAGTCCAGCTGCAGCGATGTGCCCGAGGCGTGGCAGTGAGCACTGGCTGGAGTGGCCCTGTGCCGGGTGGGAGGTCCCTGGTACCGCGGAGCCCAAGCCTGGCCTGAGCGTGCCGGGATGCTTCAGGGAGACCCCGTGGGCCCGGCCTGCCAAGTGGCCCAATCTGCTCCACACAGGGGACTGTGGGAATTGCTGTCAGCCCTGGCCCCACCCCCAGCCCCGCCCGATCCCCTCCAGGAGTCTACACGGGTGCCAGATGCAGCTGCCCTTCGGGCTTTCCTGGAGAGCACTCTGGAGGACATCCGGGCAGCGCACCGCAGCCGCGAGCAGCAGCTGGCCCGGGCCGCTCGTGCCTACCGCAAGCGCCTGGCAGATCTGAGCTGTAGACATGAGGAGCTGCTGGCCAACCACAGGTGGGCCCATCCCTAAGACGGGCACCTGGGGGTGGGGTGGCCCTGTGTGACCCGGCATGTGGCTCAGGGTGCAGCAGGTGCTGGCAGACCCCAGGGGGGCACTCGGGACCCCCAAGGCTACCTCTGATGGAGCCATCTCAGACCCGGAGCCACTGCCTCTGCATCTGGTCACTGAACCCAGTCACCTACCAGAGAACCAGGCCAGGCTGGAGAAGCAGCTGCGGAAGCTCCAGGCCCCGGTGAGCTCTCCTGACTACCCTGCGCTGACCTTGAAGCACTGGCCCCAGAACACACCCCAGCCCTGTGACAGGTTCAGCCTAGGTCCCACCCTTGCGTGGCCTGCCTTGAGCCGACAGAGAATTCCCACCACGCAGCCTTTCCAGCCCAACGGGCTCATGATACTGCTCTTGCTCCTACAGAGGGGACCCAGTGGAGCCTCCCAGGGGAGCTCGGCAGAGCCACAGTGAGTACCGTGCAGTGGGTGTTGAGGACACCTGCCCTTGGGTCTTGGCCTGCGTGGGAGGCGTCAATAATCACAGAAAGCCAAGGGCCTGGGGCGAAGCGGGGCCCTGGCAGGAGAGGGGCTAACCTTGAATGGGAGGGTCCGGGAGAGCCGCTGAGGAAGGGACATTTGAGCGAGGCCCAGAGGACCGAAGGATGAAGAGGTGCGGTGGGATGGCTCCAGGACAGCATAGTAGCAGGCGGCCTGCTGACTTTCGCCGCCCTTGCCTCTGGGCCTCCGTGTTTCCAAATGTGGCGGGCAAGGCTGTGTCAGCCCCACTCCCAGAGTTTTGAGAAGCACATCCCCAGGATGGGGGAGGTCCCCTGTCAACATCCATACAGCACTGGGGTCTCTATTTGGCTTTGTGGCTTAGTCCTCCCTGCGTGGCCAGTGGGCCCTCTGGGCCTGGGCTGCTCTGACCCCTGTACAGATGGCTCAAAGGCCCAAGCAGGGCCCATAGTGGACACGTGGGCCCATGCAGTCCTGCACTGGCTCCCAGCAGTCAAGTCAGGAATCTGGGTGCCCCAACTTGAACATGCTCTTGGTCAACATGTGGCCTGATGCTGGCCCTCATACCTGCCCCTCTCTCTCTCCTCCCAGAGGCCAGGAACCTGCATCCTGGGCCCAGATCCACCAGAAGCTCCGGGACTTCTCCCGTGGCACTCAGGTAGTGGGCAGGGCCTGGCCGGGGGCCCCTCCTCACTCTCTGTCCTGCCTCATAGCTTCTGCCCTCCCCACGCCAGGCAGAGCTGGAATGTGAGCGCGCACAGCTGCTAGTCCGGGCCGTGAGGGCTGAGGAGCAGCTATCTGAGCTACAGGAGTATGTGGACCAGCACCTAGGCAGGTGGGCTGGGAGTGGCCCAGGGCGTCAGCTCCAGGCAGCGGAGCCAGGGCTGGTGCACAGCCAGGCAGGTGAGTAAGCCTGACTCCTCTGAGCAGGTACAAACAAGAGATCCTGAAGCTGAGGAAGCTAATGCGTACAGAGGACGCCGCCGAAGTGGGGGCCGCACCTCCACTCAAGCCCCAGCACCCAAAGACCCGCAGCCGCTAGCCAGCTGTTGAATTCGCACAGCACAACTCTTCACGGCGGCGGCCAAGGAACCCTCCTCAGAGCACCCCCTTGAATGCAGAGGTCATTCCACCCAACCCTCCACCCAACAAGAGTCAGGACGCAGTCCGGAGTCTTTATTGTGTCCAAAGGGTCAGCCAACCTGAGACTTGGGAGCCCCGGGGACTGAGGCAGAACTGGGTCCTGGGGAAGCCTGACCAGCTGGCCCACCGCTATGGACATCATAGGCCCAGACACGGTCCAGACCCTCCCCCATCACAGCCACAGGCGGCCAGGTGGGGAGGGGGAAGCGCCCCGACACCACTCGGGCCCCTGCGGGCAACTCTGCCCGCAGCTTGTCTTCCAGGAGTGGGAGCTGTGGAGAGACAGCAGGAGGGCAGGGTGGGCAAGGCTGACCGCGGCTGCCCCTGCCGGGCTCCTCCAGGCCCAGCACCTACACTGAGAGGGCCGGGGCCTCCCCTGGGGCTAGCAAACCCCACACCTACCACACTAGGGGCCAGGAACACAGACACGTTGTGGCAGTCCCTCAGGCTCACCTGCAAGAACAGTCACCCCAGCAGGGAGCAGGGCCCCAGCCGAGGAGGAGGTCTGGTGAGCATGGGGTCACTGTGGCTCCCAAGTCCTGGCCCCAGACCACGCAGGTGCAGGCAGGGGAACCTGGGGTTGTCGGTGGGGTGGCCAACCGACAGCTGGACGTGTGGAGATCAGGTGTGGGGACCCCAGGAGCCCCGGGACTCCCTGGGTTACCTTCCAGAGGTCCTCACGGCGGTAGCAGACGCTGCCGGCACAGCCTGCCCTCCATGCATGCAGCCGGGCCAGCCCCACTAGCCACGGGTTCAGCTCGTAACCCACAGCTGGCTGGAGGCCGCACTTGTGGGCAGCCAGCACCTGCAGGCACATGAGACTGTAGGTCCAGAAGGTGGGGGGGGGGTGCGCTGGCGAGAGGGGGCGACGAGGACGCCCCCAAACCCATCCCCACCCCGACACCTTACAATCCTGCCGTCGCCAGAGCCCAGGTCCACCATCTTTCCAGGGCGGCCTCGCAGTAGCGACAACACGTGCTCCACCTGCCGCTCACTCGCACCGACATAGGGCACCTGGACAAGGAAGCAGGCGGGGCCGGGTCGGGGGAGTCGGGGGTTTGGGGCGCTGAGCTTGCAGGTCCCCAGCCGCGGCCCGTCCAGGAGAGGCGGCGCCCGCCCCGCCCCCAGCCGCGGCGGCCCCGCCCAGGCCCCGCCCCCCTGCAGGCGCGGCGGTCCCGCCCCAGCCCCGCCCCCTGCAGCCGCAGCGGTCCCGCCCCGCCCCCAGCCGCGGCCCCGGCGGTCCCGCCCCACCCCCAGCCGCGGCCCCGGCGGTCCCGCCCCACCCCCAGCCGCGGCCCCGCCCCCCTGCAGGCGCGGCGGCCCCGCCCCAGCCCCGCCCCCTGCAGCCGCAGCGGTCCCGCCCCGCCCCCAGCCGCGGCCCCGGCGGTCCCGCCCCACCCCCAGCCGCGGCCCCGCCCCCCTGCAGCCGCGGCCCCGCCCCCCTGCAGCCGCGGCGGCCCCGCCCCGCACCTGCAGCCGCAGCGGCACGCGGCGGAAGCCAGGCTGCAGCAGCAGCGCCCACGCGACGTAGGCCGCCAGGCCCGAGCCCGCCGCCGCCTGCAGCAGCTCCAGCGCGCTCAGCCGCCGCTCGCGCAGCTCCGACAGCGCCTCGCCGGGGTCGTCCTCCATGGCGGCGGGACGCGCGGCTCAGGGTCGCCCTGCCCCAGGGTCCCTCCCGGGCTCGGGTCGGACGCCGTCCCGCGCGGGCCGGGAGCCGGAGGGGACCCTCCAGCCCGCCCCGCGCCTACCGGAAGTGGCGGGGCGCCGGAAGTACGGGGCGGAAGCCGTGGCGGAGCGCCGGAAGCGGTCGTCCGCTCGCGCTCAGCGGCGGCCCGAGGCCGGTCCCGCGCGGTCCGGGTCCTGCTGAGGCCTGAGGTCTCCGGCTGCACCGGCCTAGCCCGCGCCCCGGGGACCCCCCCCCGCTGCCCCTTTGGCCCACCTACCCCCGCGCAGGGACAAGCGACGCGGCCATGCAGGCGTGGCCGGAGCGGGGATCTGGGGACGGCCGTGGAGCTCGGCGCGGAGGGAACTCCGGGGCGTGGGGTGGCGCCGCGGCCAGGCTGTCGCAGAGAGACTGGCGGAGGTCCCCACCCGCCGCGACGCCCCGGAGGCCGGCCAAGCCCGTGGGCGGCCGCAGGGAGGACACCCTCCGGGCCCGCACCACCGCTGAAGGCAGGCAGGCCGAGTGGGGACGGGGGAAGGTGCGGCGGCAGCTGGGAGCTCAGCCGAGAGGCAGGCTTGACCAGGAGATCGAGCCGCCCTGAAAACGCGGACGTTAGCTGTGGATGTGGTCGAAGGGGGGCCGGGTATGAGGGGCCGAGCGACTGGCAGCTGGCCCAGCCACGGGGGTGGCGGGGGGGGAGAAAGAGCCCCAAGAGCCGGGGAGACATCCTTCCTTCTCCAAAAACGTCACAAAAAATTTCAGTTCCCAGAGGTGAGCTGGCAACGCCCGGGGTTGGGAGAAACAAGTAGGGGAGCAGAGCCCATGTCAGGTGCCAGAGCCAGGGCCGCCCCCTCAGCCCACCTTGAAGCTGGCTGAGCTGTCTCACGAATGTGAGGGACTCAGATGTACACAGGTCCTGGCCTGGCTCCTTGGCCACCCGCGGCCCTGGTCCGGATCCTCGGGTTCAGACGGTACCAACATGCCCCAGACCCCTTCCTCCACGCTCAAATACAGACTGCCTCACATGCCTGCCTGTGCGTGGCCGCAGTCCTGAAAGACAGGCATCCGTGGGCGACAGGAAATCCCAGTGTCCTGCTCCCAAGAAATGAGCCCTGGGGAGGAGGGTTGGCCCCACCTGGCTCACAGGATCTTATCTCCTGTGGGGGTGTCACTGGGCCCTCCCCAGAAAGTTTGTGCACTGGGCTCCAGGCTGTTGGGGGGGGGGGCTTACACAGCACCCCACCCTCGTGTGTTTTGTTCCTTGCTCTATTCCTAGGGCAGCACCTGGCACCTAGAAGGCACTCAGTAAAAGCTGTTGACTGAACCAGTGCACATAACCAGACTCCTCCCGCACACACCCCCCCCCCAACTCTCAGGCTCCTCGGCAGGTGGGCGCATACCTGTGTGAGCGCACGTGCCCAGAGGTGCTCCACAGGCCAGCTCCCTTAGCCCATGGCCCCCACATACATGCTCACCCACCCCATTTCCCCTGTCTCCCCCATCTGCCCCCCAAGCAGGCATGAAGCCCCTGGCCCAAGACTTTGAGGCACAACCCGGAGCACCCTGTGGCTCCTTTGCCCTGTTAGCCGCACCCAATTCTGCCCTTTCTGCACCTTATGAAAAGAAAGCTAGTTGCAAAGTTAGCACTTTCTCTGCAGAGGGTGTGTGCATGGGAGGCTCAGGCATGTGCCGGGACAGGTGCATAGAGACCAGTGTCCAACTAAGGGCTCACCCCAGAGCAGCTGCCCTACCCTACGTTTTTGTGGACATGTGGTCTGGGAGGCAGTCCACAGTGACCCCTGGGTGTGGCCAGGGGCCTCCTCCTTCCAATGAAAGGCTGTGGGGAGGTGACCAGAAGATCAGGACAGATGCCAAGGGTAAGGACAGCCTTGGAGATGAAGCCATCCCCGGGCCCTGGACAAAGCAGAGACCTCTGGACAGAGGGCAGGATCAGGAGAGTACACCCCTCTCTTCCTCCTTGCTCTTTGCTAAGACGCTCTTTGCTGAGGGGAAGGGGGCAGACAGGGACACAACGGTTGGCAGGGGAGAGGTCCAGGCTGGAGATGAAAACGTAGGGTCATCAGCACGTTGATGGTTTTTAAAGCCACGAGGCCGGTCCAGCTCTGCAGTGAGGGAATATCAAGGGAGACGAGAGGTCTAGTGCGTGACCCTGAGCACCCGATGGTTGGGAGTTTGGGGAGAAGGGAGCAGCAGTGAGCCCCAGGAAGGACAGGGGGGTGCAAACCCCTGGGAACCTGCCTCCCCCACCCGTAACTGTCAGCCGAATCTGGAGAAAGGAGCCCTATGTCTGGGCCCTGCACAGACTGGCCCGGCCGCCCTTCTAGTCTCAGTTCCTGTCTGAAAGATGATGCGGCCTCTGGCCTCCATGCCCACCGTCAGCTCCTTCCCCACTGCAGACTGGCAGGTGAGGAGGGGAGGCTGTTTCTGGGGCTCAGCCTATGAGTCCAGGTGCTCTTCACCCCAAACCTGAGCTCTGGCTCCCAGGAACGTGTGGGGTCGGAGGGAGCAGGGTCAGCCTGTCCTTGGTTCAGCAGCTCTCGCGTGCAGCCCACCCCAGGGACATTCAGCCTCGGCCTAGGCTTTGTCCCAAACTGCACTGGCCTTTTATGCAGCTGAGGCTGAAGAGGAAGGCGGAGGCAGCCACAATGGGGCCAGTGGCGGGAAACGTCCTTAGAGACCCCATTGTATCACCCTGCCCTCCAGAAGCGGGCACCACGCCCGGCCCTGCAGGGGAGACCCCACTCCCATGAGGACGAGCCATGTCTGGATGCTCTGCACGTCTCAGGGCCCTCAGGACAGAGGGGCCCATTCTTCCTTGAGGACCCGACAGGGCCAGGATGCCTGTGCTGGGCTCCCAGTGGACCATAGAGGGAAGTCTGGCATCCTGCCCGATTGCAGTGCCTTCCCTCACAGGCTAGGAGTGCTGCCCTCCTGCCCCCCCCCCCCCGCCCCAGGAAAGGACACCTCCCGCCTCAGACCTGGGGCGTTACAGCCCTTTGTCCACTCCCGTTCTCCGTTACACAAGCAGCTGGCACCAAAGGTAGGAGCAGCCGAGCTGAGGCTCACGCGGGAGGAAGGGTCCCTGTTTACCCCCAACCCGAGCAGCGGCTCCCCTCTAAGGCTCAGGCCCGGGCCACTCTCCCACTCACTAGCTGGATGGCTTTAGGCGAGGCGCCACTGCCCAGAGCCCCGGCGTCCTACTGAAGCAGAAATCGGAGCAGCGGGGCGGGGGGCCGTGGCTGGGCCAGGCTCAGGCATGGGACGCTCCACCTGCGCTGGCTAGCGGCATCAGTGTTCTTACTGGTTACGACTGTCACCTCAGAAGCAACTCGGACCATGAGGAGGCTACCCCTCCGCACCCACCCTCTCCCAGCCCCTCCCCAGTGTCCTGCTCCCAGGCCCCTCAGTCCAGTGCCAGCTCACGGGCGTGGAGGCGGTGGGCACAGGCGGCCGCGTAGGCATGGCTGAATTCCTGGAAGCGGGGTGCACAGCCCCGCCAGGCCTCACCAGAGCGGCTCCAGCCTGTGAAGAGGAAGGTGCCGGGGCCAGGACGGACGCCGCAGAGCAGCGGGGTGTGAATGGAGGCCTGCACCGGGCCCCCGGGTGCCCCCACCAGGAACAGTGGCGGAGTCTGGCGGGGGACACGCGCAGCGGCCACCGTGATGACCGATTCCTGCAGCTCTGCGTTGTGGGCAACCCCGTGGATGGTTCTGTTGATCACTGCGGGGAGACGTGCTGCCAGTGGCTTGCGGGGCAGTGCCGACGCCAGACCCCGCCCCCATGTGGTGGGGACACTCACCAAAGTCACTGGTGCACGCAGTCAGCAGGAGCTCGGTGTCACTGCAGGGCCTGCACACCCCTGGCATGAGGTGCTGCTGACTGTGGGGCCCGCCCTCTCCTGGGCCGCCCTCCGCCCTCCCCCAGCCGGACCCTCCCCTCACCGTCTGATGGCAACGGGGGACCTGAGGGAGCAGGTGGGCACACACACCTTGCACTCTCGGGCATGCACAGACATGGGCCTCGGGGCCGGGCCCCGCGCGCGGGCACACATGGAGGGGTGTCTGGGAGCACGCTCTCCAGCACCCAGCTTCCACATGCACCCCAGCCTGCGGGAACCCCGTCGCCTCCCAGAGCTGCCTCCTGCGGCCCAAAGACACCAGCCCAGCCTGGGTGGGAGGCAGGAGGTCATCAAGGGCTTAGGGGCAGCTGGCCTGGGGCCAGGGGCCAGAGCAGAAAGATCCCCCGCGGGGTCAGGCCTCAAGTCCCCGGAGAGTAAAGAGCTGGGCCCGGTGCCCTGCAGGGAGGCAAGGCAGCGTCTCCATGGTGACCAGGCGCACACCGGACTGGAGGAGGGGAGGGAGGTCACTGCTGGGCCAGGGAGCCCTGGACAGCTTTGGCTGCAGGCTTTGAATCTGTCCCGCGTCACCCCTCCCCCAGCCCCTCAGGGACCCAGAGTCGTGCGCGGCCCCTCTTTCCCCCCATTCTGCCCACTGCTAGCTCTTTCCCTAAGCTGACTCTCCAGGGATCGCTGCCCCCTTCCCCCGATGCTGCGACCTGTCCTCCTAGCAGTGTGGCCCAGGACGAGCCACTTGGCTCTCGCGCCTCGGTTTCCCTCTCAACAGCAGTGAGGACGACAGGCGCACCCGCCCCCAGCCCATCACTCACCGTCGGCACCAAGGCCGTGCGCCTGCGCGGGCGGCTCTGGATACCTGTCCTCGTGCACTTGGAAGCGGAAGGAAGCCACGCGGCGGCCCCCCGCCGGGCCCAGGCCCTCCGCCAGCAGCAGCTCCAGGGCGCCGCCCGCCCGCTCCGCCAAGACCTGGGCGCCTGCGAAGGACCGCGCCGGCCGCAGGCAGGCGGGGCCCGAGCGCGGGCCGGAGCCGGAGCCGGAGCCGGCCAGCGTCAGGCGCAGCGCCCCGGCCGGTACAGCCACTGGATCACGCCCTCCGAGCAGGCCGGGGGCAGCGGCCCCACGCTGCCCGGCTCCTGGGTCAGGCCGCTGGGGCCAGGACGCGAGGCGCTGAGGCCGGCGGCGTGCGCCCCCACCCGGCCCGGCCGCCCTGCCTCACCCTCCCCGGCAGCCAGCGGCGGTGTCCACTTTGTTCTCTGGGCCCCGGGGGCGCGGCCTGGGGGAGGGGGTCGTACCTGCGGCTCCAGCTGCAGCGGTCCCCCGAGTGGCCGGCGTGGGTGGCGGTGGCCAGGAGACCCAGGCAGAGCGCGCAGGGAGCGGCATCGCCCCCGGGTCGGGGTCGCGCCCGGCCCCCCGCACCCCGCACCCCGCCGCCCGCGCCGCCCCGCAGCCGGGCAGTCCCGCGGGGGCCGAGCGCGGCCAATCGCGGCGCGGCCCAGGGACTTTCCACCAATCACAGCGGCGCTCGCGGCCCGGGAGGCTGGCGCACGGCGCTCTGGGCCCTGTGGACCGCGTGCGCCCGCGCGGGGCCCCCGCCCACGGGGTCGCCG
Organism: Hyaena hyaena; assembly: GCF_003009895.1. Classification (NCBI taxonomy): domain Eukaryota; kingdom Metazoa; phylum Chordata; class Mammalia; order Carnivora; family Hyaenidae; genus Hyaena; species Hyaena hyaena. The sequence continues at coordinate 1,958,714 of NW_024080917.1, forward strand.
GGTGCGCCGGGCCGGTTTAGGGGGGGCAGAGGCGCCCACTGGAGCCCGGGAGCGGAGGAGGGGAGGAGGCGCGGCTCATCTCGGTGGCCCTTTCCGAGGGTGCGCCCTGCGCTTCCAGCTCCCATCCTGCTTCACCCTGGCCCTGCTGATTCGTCCCAAGAGGCGGCCACGGAGCCCCCCAGGATGAGGGGCCCGATGCTGGGCGTGTGGGCACCACAGGAGCCAAAAGACAGCCCTGAGCCCCAGAATCAGGAGGTCCAGACACACTGTAATGGGGCCAAGACCAAACACCTCAGGGTGCCTGTGAAGGCTGCGGGCGTGGGGGGGGAGCCCAGAGATTTCCTGGTAGCAAGGACTTCCCCTGAGGGGAGGGGATGGGGGCCGTTGGCCAGGTAGGTCTGGAGGGAATTCCAGGCTTGAGGGCAGGGGAGAGGAGCAGACTGCCTTGGCAAAGCCCAGAGCTGGGTGAACCCCCTGAGTCAGATCACAGAGGCTTCAGGCACAAAGCCAGGAGTCCAGCCGCCAACTCGAACCCTTGGCATCACTGAGAGCGTGAACCAGCCTGCAGGTAACGGTATAGACTCTGCCATCTGTGGGTGTGGACCCTCCACCCCACTACCCCGATACTCCAGCCCTCCCGCTACCCCTGAGCCTTCAGGGCATGGCTGACAGATGAGGGAGTTGGCCCCAAGGGGAAGGGGGGACACTCCCAGGGCACAACAGGCCCCTTGCTCTGGACAAGGTAGACTGAGAACCAACCATCACAACAGCCAAAAGGCTAAGTGTTTACAGACACAGGAACGGACAAACAAAATGTCCATCCAACACTGGTCTGTGATTCCACCTTAACAAGGAAGGAGGGGTGCCAGGGTGGCTCATGTCGCTAAGCGGCTGACTTCAGCTCAGTTTTGAGCCCCGCTTCGGGCTCAGTGCTGACAGCTGGGAGCCTGGAGCCTGCTTTGGATCCTGTGTCTCCCTCTTTCTCTGCCCCTACCCCCTCTCAAAAATAAAATAAACATTAAAAAATTATTTTTATTTAAAGGGAGATTTGGGTGCCTGGGTGTCTCCATCGGTTAAGCATCCGACTTTGGCTCATGATCTCATGGTTCATGGGTTCGAGCCCCTCATCGGGCTCTGTGCTGACAGAGCCTGGAGCCTGTTTCAGATTCTGTGTCTCCCTCTCTCTCTGACCCTCCCCTGCTCACACTCACTCTCTCTCTCTCTCTCTCGGAAATAAATAAAACATTTAAAAATTTTTATTTAAAAAAAAGGGGAGATTCTGGGGCACCTGGCTGGCTGTCAGCGGAGGGTGTGACTCTTGGTCTTGGGGTTGTTGAGCCCCCATGTTGGGTGCAGAGATTACTTGAAAAACATTTAAATAATAAAATAGAAAGGGAGGAGATTCTGACACTGGCTAACAGGGATGAAGTTTGAGGACATGACGGTGAAGTTAGCCAGTCACAAAGGGACAAATGCCGTAGGGTTCCACTTCTACGAGATCCCTGGCGTCAAGTTCAGAGACAGAAACGGTGGGGGTGGGGGGTGGGGGGGAAGAGGTGCAGGATGGGCACTGAGTGTTTAAGGAGACGGGGCTTCAGTAGGAAAGATGAAGAGACGGGGGTGGGAGCAGCACACGGTGAGAATGTTCTGAACATCACTGAACTGTACGCTTAAAAATGATCAAGAGGGCAAATGCTATGCATGTTTTACTCAGTTAAAAGTGAAAGGTAGACAGGGCCTGTGCTGGGAATATGGAGGGTAAAAGAGGTTCCAGTAGGAAGGGGGGAGGGCGCTCGGGTCAGCACCACGGCGGCTGTGGCCCAGGCTCACGCCTCCTCTCACCTTCTAGCCTCTGGGGCCAGTGCCCGGCCCAGGTCTCTGGGGCAGATAGTGGGCTCCAGGCGCCCTCTGGTGGCAGTGTTTGGAGTCAGCTGCAGACCCACCGCACCAGCTTAGAGCCCCTCGGACTCCCCGCGCCAGCTCTGCCCCAGAGAATCAAAGTCCGCGGGTGGCCGGGGCCAGAGGCCTGGTCCTGAGCCGTCTCCTCATCGCCAGGATCCCCCTGCCCAGACCTCTTCCCAGGCCCAGCGTATAAGCTGACTCTCGCCCTCGGAAAACCTGCACAGGGGCAATCTGTCTTCACAGCTGCTGCCCTCCCCCCTGCTGTCGTTAGCCGTCAAAATGTGCTTCCCATAGGACAGGAAGTCCATCAGGCCATGCCTTCCCTCGATCGTCATGAGTGCAGTGACCAGAGACGCTGCAGGTGCTCAGTAAATGCGCGAGCAGTGAGTGTGAGCACCAGTGAGTGAACAGATGAGTGAATTGTGGACTGAATGACATCTCAAACTCCAGCGTCTGTGCTCACGTACGCCCGGCTCCAGGGCCTTCAGGGCCCTGACCTGCCAAAAGGGGCCTCTCTCCGCCCTCACCCGTACCCTAGTTCTCGGCACGGGGTGCAGCCGATGCTGGGCAAGGAGGAGCATCCAGCCCGAGCCCCATACTCAAGCAGGGGGTCGGCCCCACAGGGCAAAGGGTGTCTGACAGGAAGGGCCCTGGGGGCACAGCAAGGAGCCCTCATGGCCGTGGTGGGGGCTGAGCGGGTAGAGCACCTGGGGCAGCGGCGGGAAGTCGGGGCAGATCTGATAGGTGATGAGGGCAGGTAGAGGGCCTGCGTCTGAGAAGCAGGGGAATGTCCCAAGGACAGTATGGAGCCCAGGACAGACCAGGAGCCAGGAAGGTGGCCAGCTGGAGGAGTGCAGGGCCAGCCCCAGGCCCCATCAGCCGCGGGAGGGTCTGGACTTGGCCTGGACGGGACAGGGAACAGGGATCCAGAGGAAGAAAGCCCAGACAGAGAGATCAAAGTCTTTCCCTTGCACAAGACTCGCCTGGGCTCTCATTTCGGCAACAGTGGGGGAGAAGGAGAGGTGTGGCCTGAACAGAGGCCAGCCTTGCCTGAGTCCCCAGCTGAACCTGCGGCCATCCAGACCCTTGCAGCTAGGCCCACCTGGCCGAGCTGCTCCAGCCGCTTCAGAGCAGGGTGCTGCCCCTCTGGGGTGGGGCGGGGGGCTGGGGACCGCAGAGACCGTTCCCAAACTGAATGCCAGGGGGTGCCAGGAGCCTACCAGAACCCGGATCCCCAGTCATATGCTCTGGCTTGGACGGCCCATACCCAGCTTGAGCCAGGGACTCCCAGGGTGCTGGAGTGACCAGCCTGCCCAGAGACCCCATCAGGGAAATGGTCATAATTGCCAACTCTTCTGGCTCCCCTTCGCCAGCACCCCACTTCCCTGACCCTCACCCCCGGCAGAATTTGGCCTTGCCCAGCTATGGATGCTGCACCTGGTGACCGGGGACAGCAAGGTTTCCATGAGGTTTTCTCCCCTTGGACAAGAACCCCACCCCCCCGCACCCCCCCCACACACCTTGTATCTTCTGGAGGAACCAAAAATGCAGCTGCAGACTGACTTGCAGCTGAGCTAAAAATAACTACCAGGCTCCAGCCAGGGCCCTGGAAAATATCCCATTGCTAGGAAACAACCGTTACTGGGAGACCGCCATTGCTAGGCAACGGGGTTGCCGTGGTGACAGCTGGGCCCTGAGTCATGCTCAGCCCCGCTGCTCCACCCCCTTCCCCCCCTTCCCCTGGCGGGCGGGCCTGGGTCCCAGGAGGAGGAAAGGCTGGGAGCAGGGGACAGCAAAGGGGCCCACCCGCTGACGCCCACAGCCACCACAGCCACGCCAGGCTTCAAGGTTCTCACTCCTGTGGGTGCCATTCTGGCAGCGGAGGGGCAAGGAGAGCTGAACACACACCTCTGACCCACACGCCCCCCACCCAGGTGCTGGGGCATGGGGCAGAGGCGGAAAGTGTGCCCCACGGCTCCACGAGCAGGAAGCTTCAGAGTGAGCCGATCGGTCGTGGGCCTCTCACCGCCTGTGCTGTTAGCGGCCGTGCTGACCTTCAGGGTCCCTTGGGCCCCAGGCCTATTTCCCAGGAGGGGAAGCACTTGCCTGATTCCCGCCACCACCATGGATGGGAGAGTTTGGGCCAGGCAGGTGTACCCAGGCCCCCCCCCCAAGGAACAACCTGAGGACCTCCTGTAAGGAGCCCCCAGCCGCCGTAAGGAGTGACCGCATCGAAGGCAGCCCCAATCCCTGATGCCACCCTCCTCCCCCTCATAGAAAGGCCTCAGGGTGGGATGCGCCAACAGCCTTTGCTACTCACCCTCCAGGGACTAAAGAACTGGGACCTCCAGCCTGGACTGGGGAGACTCCTCCCTGTCCACACAGCAGGACAAGGAGTGCTCCGGGGAGCGAGCACTTCAGGGGAGGAGGGCTCCACGTGGGAGAGTGTTACAGGGGAGGTGACGCCGTAGGAGGAGTGTGGCCCTGAAGGAAGGCCAGTGTGGCCGTGGCTCCCAGAGGGCACAGCTGGGGGTCAGCGGTGGTGGGGACCCAGGGTTTCCCGGCTGCAGCGAAGAGCACACAGAGCCCTAGGAGGGTGGGGCCGAATCCCCTGACCGTGACCGTGGGGAGAACCGTGGCTGCCATCAGCCGTGGAGGAGAGCAGCCGGCTGGCCCAGGGAGGGGACAGAGGTGCGGGGGCGGGGGGAGAGCCCACTGACATTCAGGAGGCAGGCTTTTACAACAGTATTTCACATCCCTCCAAATAAATCTTTTTTGGGATGCTGGGTGGCTCAGTTGGTGAAGCATCTGACTTCAGCTCAGGTCATGACCTCACGGTTCGTGGGTTCGAGCCCCGCGTCGGGCTCTGTGCTGACTGCCAGCTCAGAGCCTGGAGCTGCTTCAGGTTCTGTGTCTCCCCCTCTCTCTGCTCCTCCCCCACTCGCCCTCTGTCTCCCTCTCTCAAAAATAAACAGTAAAAAATAAAATAAATAAAATAAAATAAAATGAAAACAAATAAATCTTTTCTTTGCTCGGATTCTTCCGAGGTGGGGAGTCCTCTGAGGCCAGAACTTGCTCTCTGCATGGGGCCCCGGCACCCGCCCTGGCAGCATGAGGTAAGACCTGGTCCCACCAGGCACACTCCCGCCACCCCGGGGTCCGCACGGGACAACACTCAGTCACCCCAGAGGTCTTCACATGTCCTATCCTGACGCCCGTGCCAAGCTCCCTGCTTTGACCAGAGGTAGCACCAGGGCAAGGCGGTGACCCTCCAGCCCCCTGCCACACGGACAGCCGCCGTCTCGCCAGCCTCCGTGAGCTGGTGTCCCACACAGACAAGGGCAGCGCTGCATCTCCCCAACAGCCAGGCTCCCGCCTGCAGCTGCCCCCCCCCCCCCCGGTCAGCAGATGCCAGGGAGTGCGGGGTTTCCGTGTGGCCCTGGAAGTGGTGCTTCCTTTGTCTGGGCCAGTTGTGGTGCTCGCCACCGGGGGGAGGCCAGGCCGGCCAGGCCCGCCCCGTCCTGCTTCCCGTCAAAACGCTGCGAACACCAGCTGTTTTCTCTCAGACGCTCTGCGAGGCCTCCCCTCTCCCCCGAATGTGAAGGCCGCGCTGCTCTCCCCACACCTGTCCCTGCAGGGCCTCTGCTCCCGGGAGACCCCAGGGTGGGTCACCCCTGGCCTCCACTCTGCTCTGAGCCTGCCCCGCACACCGACCGTCCGCGGCTCACGGGGCCCCTCCCAGCCTGGTCCCCACACGGCCGCCCACCTCCAGTGGGCTCCAGAGAGAACTCGCCGGGGGCAAGGCCTCGGAATCCACAGACCGATGCACCCCTTCCTGGACAACTTCGCCCACCCTCTCACCCTCGGGGTCGCCTGCCAAGTGTCCTGCCCTCGGGAGCGACGCCTCCGCGCCCTCCTGCGGCCACTGTCACGTGGCCCTCTTGAAATTTCATCGCACGTGTCATTTTCTGAACCGAGCTGGTGGCCACTTGTTCCTCGCCTCTGGGGGGAGGGAGCGTCCCCGCAGGTGCGCCGGGGCGCGAGGGCCGGGAAGGCGGCCTGGGTCCCCGCACCGCCCGGCGGGAGAGGCTGCGGGGGGCGGGGGCCGTGCCTGCCCTCGGAGGTCGGGCCGCCGGCGCCCGAGGGCTCGAGTGCTCCGCGGGCAGCGCACCCCCGGGCCGGCCCTGCCCTGCCCTGCCCGCCCCGCCCCGCGTGCGCGCGGCTTTGCTGCTGTGCGGGCGCCCGAGGCGAGGGGCCGGGGCGCAGCCGGGCCGGCGCGTGCCCGTGGGCGCCGCGGCGGGAGCGCGCAGGGCGCGCGGCAGGGCGCGGCGGGCGGGGCGGGGCTCCGCTTCCCTGGCGCCCCCGCCCGGGCTCGCCGAGCCGATTGGCTCCCGGCGCCGGGAGCGCGCGAGGGCGCGGCGCGTAGAGCCGGGCGGGGGGCGCGCGCGGCGCCGCCGGCGGCCGCGGAGGAGCGCGGGGAGGAGGGCGAGGGGAGGGAGGAGGCGCCCGCCCGGCTCCCTGCAAAGCGGCCTTATTTATCTGGGCACGGCCTCAGCCTCCCCGGTGGGAGGCTCGGGGCAGCCGGTCCTCTCCCACCGGGGAGCTCCTCTCCGGGCGCGGCCGAGGGGGCCGGCCAGGCCGGGGCGCGGGGCGCGGCTGGGCCCTGCCGGCCAGGCCAGCACCTCGGCCGCCTCCCCGCTTCGCCAGCGCCCATGCCGGGCTCCCCATGACGAGAAGACGCCCGGTGGACAGCGTGGCATGAGCCAGGTGCCCGGGTCGAGGTAAGGTGTGTGCACCGGGCCAGGTTGCGGGGTGGGTAAGGGGCCAGGCCACGCCATCGCGGCGGCCACAATGAGGAGGGGGGAGGGGGCTTCGGACAGGGCCGCCCCCCCCCCCCCCCCCCCCAGGGTCACACATAGGCGCGGCCCCTTCCCAGGCCGAGGCCACTGAGCCTCTGGTCCTGACAGGCCCTCCCACGGCTCCCGACCCCAGTGGCTGCCTGGTTGGAACACGCTCCCCACGGCAGCTGGGCCAGGGCCTTGGGCCGGTGCTGCCCGACCATATCCCGGTGGAAGCAGAATTGCAAGCCCCCAGCCAGCGTGGCTGGGTGAGGCCCTGGACCTCCTTCGAGCTCTGAGCTCCCCTCCCCAGCACCAGGAGCCCCTGGGCCTATGAGACAGGTGTTAGATACAGTTACACTCCAGGAGCCATGTGGGTGCGTGGCGGGGCGGGGGCCTGGTCTGCCCTGGACACCTGGGCCCGAGTGGAGCTGCCACCTCGGCAGGAGGATGAGGGGGAAGGAGGGGCTGGCGATGTGCCTGGTCCTGGAGGAGGGGTCGAGCCTTGGCCAAGGTTGGACAGCCTCGGAAGGGGAACTGGGCACTCTGAGACTTGCTAGGGAGGGGTCTGGCTTCCTGGGATTTGGGGGAAGAGAGCCCCCCACCCATCACCCTAGAAGGAAAGAAGGCCTAGATGTTGGAACCTCAGGGAGCCCACGGCCCAGCGGCCACTCCTCCAGCCCCTCCCGGCCTCTGCACAGGAAGCTTTCCCTCCAAAGAGAGAACAGATGGTGGATGCCACTTCACCTGCCCACTCGGTCAGTCCCTTCCCGGTACCCGCCACCTCCCAAGCCCCTTCTTTCAGCCAACGCCTTTGAGCGGAGACTTGCACTGGGTCCCTGAGAGGGCAAAGACTTGATGGAGACTTGCTGGCCTGGCAGGAGGTGGCCAGAGGTCTGCACCAGGAGCTGTGGGGACACAGGGGATCAAACCCCAGTCATGAAGGTGGGCAGTGCAGGGCAGACTGTTCAGGCCCCAGGAGACCCCAGGACCCAGCCGCCCGCCTTCTCCTACTTGGACCCCATTTTCTTCAGCCACCTCTCACTTGGGCCAGGCCTGTAAGTACCTCTGACGCTGGGCAGGCTCTCTGGACAGGCACTGCCCTCCAGTTCACACCCACTTCCAGGGCTCTTCCGTGAGTCCTATCTCCCAATGGAAGAAGGACACAAGTAGCCCTGAGGTGGGGGCCCCTGGGTCCCTCAGGACCGCTGGCCGGGGCCCAGGAAGCCTGCGCTGCTGAGAGCCAGGGAAACATTTCACCCCAAGATAGGGTGCCTGCAGCCCCATCTTGTGACACGTGGGTGATTGCTGCTGTGTCTCAGAGGGGAAGAGTGGAGGTGGCAGTGAAGGAAGGCTCTGTGGGGTAAGTGGGTGGTTCAGAACCTTCGCCACCACCAGCAGGTTGGAGCCTCAGCCAGACCAGTCACAGAAGGTGGGCTTGGGCCACACTGCTTAGCTTGGCAGGGAAGAGGGGAGGGTTTGAGACAGCCACCCAAAGAGGCAGACACTACGTGCTCCAAGTCTAGGCACTTGGGGGCTCATCCTTCAGAGACAAAGAGCCAAGATGACGCTTGGAGCCCAAGCTCGTTCCCCAAGGTGCCCAGCCCCACATGGCTGAGCTGTTCTGAGCTTGACCACAGGACTGGGTCTGATGAAGCACCGTTTGGGTCTCTTTTGACACCAAGTGCTCACTTCCTGGAGCCCCTGGGGCATGGGTGAGGCAGCCTGCACCCCAGAAGCATCTCCGGGCTGGGGGCGGGATGGGAGTGCTGCTTGGCACATGTGCAAAGTGACAGGGATGTGAATGTGCCTGAGTCACGGGGCTTGTCACGGAGTTTGTCAGCCCGCAGTGTGTCCCCAAGCCCGAGCTGGTTGTCACCCCAGTCCCTGGGGAACGTCACTGCAGATCGACCCGATGTGAATTTTTCTAGCTACCCACGCCCTGCCCAGCCCCATGCCCTCAGTGGGCAGGGAGAATCGGTCAGCGTGGGCTCTATCAGGGCCGGACTCCAGCATTCAGTGTGGGTCGTGTCAGACAGAGTATCGGGGACGAAGGAAGAGATCTCTGAGTTGGGGGCCATGATGAGTGGAGGGTTTCCTAGGCATGAGCAGTCCAAAAGAAGAGAGTCCTGCAGCTTGAGCCTCTGGAGAGAGAGCAGGAGCATGACAGAGACGATGCGGGGAGAGACCACCAGCCGGGGGCCCAGGCGGGGAGGACCCAGGGGGCAGGAGAAGCAGAAGCGGGCAGAGCAGGAGGCCACAGGAAGTGCACTTGGGCAGCGCCGGGCCATCTGGGGACCCAGGGTTGCCCCCTGGACCTCAATGCCTAGCTAACGAACTGGGGGTCCTGGCGCCAAATCCCGGCTCTGTACAATTTTTGAAAATTCAGTCTCCGAGCCTCACTTTCCCCACACGTGGTCAGGCAGTGTGTGAGCGGCTCAGACGGGCAGTCAGGGGTGGCACTGGGAAGAGCGGGGCAGGACCAGCTCCTCCCTTCCTGCGGGCGGCTCCTGTCCCCTCTCCTTGGTTCTGGACGGATGGGCAGCCGGCCTCCTTAACCCTGCAGCTCCCATAGTGGGGGCTCAGCCAGAAAGGAAATGTGAGCCGTCCCCTTCCCAAGGGTCTGAATAATTGCAAGGCCCACACTAAGCCCCAGGGTCTTGGGCACCTTCTCAGAGACTCTGGCACCAACCCAACCCCAGTGGCTGCCCTCCCCGCGGACACTGGGCTCTGCTACAACCAGGATTAACAAACCGAGCTACAGCTCCCCAACCGTCCACCTGCCCCCTTCTTCACCTGGCCCGGCCTCCGTCACACCCTGGGTGTCTAGCAGCCGTATCCCTTTCTGTACGACCCTGCTGACTCCTCCCTCCCTCCCTCAAGGACTCAGAGGCCACTCAGCCATGGTGCTGCTTGTCTTCAAGAAGTCCCCAGCCCAGGGGAGAGACAAATGGGTGGACAGTAATGACTGAGACCCTGGAGATGCTTTTTTTCAGTGCTGGGGAGCCCCACAGGGAGAGACAGGGAGGCATTCGCACGGAAGGACGGAGGGTAAGGAGCTGGCAGGGTTAAGAAGCGAGGAGGCCGGCTGAGCAAGCAGGGAGCCCACCGTGTGGCCGGAGAGAGACCGGCAGGGGAGGGGAATACCGAGCGGGGGTCCGAGGGGACTGTAGAGGAGCAGAGGTGAGGCTGTGTGGTGGACCTGCTAGGTCTCAGGGCCCACAAAAGCAGCAGCTCCCTTCAGGGCGCCGGCATGGGCATCTGGGGACCGTTGGCTTGGGAGTCACTGGGTTCTGGAGCCCTCCCAGGAACCTGGAGCCCCCGCAGCCTATCCCAGGAGGCCCTCCTCCAGAATTCCGCTCCGCACGGAGGCACAACACCAGGGGCTGAGGCTGAGAATAGTGCAAGTTTGGCCACCTTTTAAAACGCCTCTTTTCCTAGCGCTAGCTCCTGGTGCTTATTTCTAAGGGAGGAGGCAGACCACAGAAGACTGGCCGCTGCCCCTACCCCATCCTGGCCAGAAACTCCAGGCAGGTCCTCTGAGCCCCAGTGCATGCAGTGGGGGCAGAAACAAGTACCAAAGAGGCTGGGGTCTCGCAGCCCATCTGGCTGGGTGGGCGGGACCAGGCAGAGGGCCACCTGCCCCAGCCCCCTGCAAGAGACCCCCTGCCTAACTGACAGAAAGACCCTTCTCGGACCACAAGCTCAGTTCTCTCCTAAAGCCCTGACGCCTGGGCCAAGGTGCGGCTGTTTCCAGTTTGAGCCACAGGGCAAGGATTGTCGGGGGGCTGGGTCCGTGAGGCCGGAGGGTGCAGGTGGAGCCCAGCAGCACCATGGACAAGGTCGGGGAGCGGCAGCTGCAGCCAAAGGCACCGCGGAAGGGCTGGCAGGCGGGTCAGTGCCTTCTGGCCACGGACGGGAGTGTGAGATAAGGGACCCCCAGGCCTCCGACTGCCCCCACCCCCAGGCTGAGCCCTTCTTCGACCCTGCCCCTCCCTCCCGTGGGCTCCCTCCACTGCCTGGCTGTTTTCACCAGCTCCACCCTGAGACCTGAAGAGGGGATGGGACTGTGGGCGTGTGCAAATGTGAGCTCCAGTTGGGGGGGGGGGGAGAGCCCTGCAGATGCCCGGGGCATCCACGTGCACCCCGCCCCCCACCGCCAACTCGGGCGCTCCACGTGCACACCCATGGCTGGGAGCGTCGTTAACCTAAATCGGCACAGCTCTTGAGTTATTTCTCCCCTGGAGCCACCTCCGCCGCCTCCTCCGGATCTCGGCGGAGCGGGCGGCTTCTCGCCCCGCCCCGTCGCCCGCCGAGCGGGGTCCGTCGGGCCGGCCCGCCCCCCCCCCCCCCCCCCCCCCCCCCCCCCCGGCCGCGGCGGAGCCCGCCCGGCCCGGGCCCCGAGCACGCGCACGGCGGCCGGAGCGGCGCTGTCCATGGTGCTGCGCCCCGGGGCCGCGCCGGCCTGCGGAAGCGGCGGAGGCCGGGTGGGCGGCGCGCCCGGAGCCGCGCAGGCCTGGCTCCCCGCTCCTGGGACACGGAAGGTACTCGGGCTGGGGCTGCCTTTCTGGACCTAGCACAGCCGCAGGAGGGAGTCGACAGGACCCCCTCTCCCCTGGTCCCAGGAGTGGGGGCCAGTCGTGGGGTGCACCCTGTCCCTCCATGAGGCACTTCTGATCCACAACGGTCTCCTCCTCACACCGGTTTTAAGAGAGATGGGGCGCCCCCGTGTCACGTTGCTCTCCCCACCCCCAGCACTGTGGGTGAACTGTAACTCCTTGGGGCATCAGGCTCCTAATCCGAAAGTGGGGCCAACAGTGGTGCTCCCCTCCCCAACACGCGCGGGGCTGACATGAAGCTGGAGCACATGATTACCCTAGTGGACAACCGGCAAGCGTTGTTATGGATGTCGGGTCTAACCAGTGTGAGGCTGCTTCTGTCCGGCCGTGAGCTGCAGTAAAGGGACAGCCAGGGTGAGGGAGCCTCCCCTGGGGAGGGCAGGCCCGATGTGGACTGCCAGGCTGGGGGCTCCCAGAGCAGGAAGGCCTTTCGGCCCAAAGCTGGGTTGGTAGCCATGAGGCCAGGTATTCTCGTAGACCCCAGGTCTCAGCCCAGGTTGACGACCCCTCCCTGGACGTGGAAGGCCAGCAAAGGGTGTCCTGCCTTGGAAGCCAGGGGGAAGCCTGCTGCTGGGTCGGGCAGGGCAGCTCACTTCCCTGCCTCCCTCCCAATGGTCCTTACCCCTTCCCCTCAGGCCGGTCATGGGGCTCAGAAGAAACCTCCTCACCCCTTTTCAAATGCTGACTGTGAGCCGTACTATGTTTAGCCCTTTTCACATGTTATCCTGTGGGGGTGTATCATCTTTTCTCAGGCTCCAAAGTAAGGAAAGTGAGGCTCAGGGAAAAGAAGTGCCTCACTGAGGTCACAGAGCCAGGGTGTGCGACCCCAGAGCTTGTATGGCTGAACCACTGGGTGCACTGCCTTTCCTCAGGATGTCTGGGGTGGGGATGGGCAGGAGAAGACCTGGGATGTGGAGCAGATGGTGGCCCTAGGAGGGTCCCCCCGCCCCCCTCTCCAGGGCTCTCTGTGCTCAAAGCCATCGGTCACCCATTCACAACCTCAGAGCCCTGGTGGGTGGGGGGCCATTGGGGAGGAGGTTTCAGTCCTACCCTGTGAGGAACTCTCTACAAATATGCTTCCACAGCCAGCTCTGGTCCAAGCCTCGGCTCCACCACTTACTGTGACCTTGGGCAAACAAGTCATGCTGCTTTATTTTCCTCATCTGTACAATGGACACAGTCATCATAGCACCATCCTCAATGGGTTAGATGGAAGATTAAAGGACAATATGTGTCCAGGGATCACTGTGGTGGCATCATAGTAAACCTTGCCCTTTCTTTAGATAGATTATGAACCACAGAACCTGCAGTAGCCACTGAGATTTTCAGGGGCTGGTATGTGAGTCCCAGGGTACTGGAGCCACTCCTGAGAGGCATGTTGGAACCCCATGATGGGGGGGCCAGAGACCACCCCACACCGACTCCCTTAGTTTTCCAGTTCCTACCCAGGTAGAGGTAGGCCTGGCAGGCACTGATGTTGGGCATCAGGGCAATAAAGGTGAAGGGAGCAGTCATGGGCAAGTGTCTGTGTGTCGCTGCCTTTCTTCTCTCATCTCTGGAAGAACTATAGTACCTAGGTGTCAAAAAGATCTGTGAGTACAGGTTGAGCTTGGTGCACACAGTAGGGGCTCAGGGAGTGTCATGGTCACAAACAGCCCTGATCTGTTGCTGCTCAGTCAGGGAAGGAGGGACTTGGATTCAGATCCTTTCTGCTGGGTGGTTCTGGGAGTGCCACGGGAGGAGATGCCACGGGAGGAGATGCCCTGGGATGGGAAGGAGCCTAGCCCTGCTCCTGCAGGAGACTCATTACCCCCTCCTGGACCCTGTCTGCAGATCGAGCGAGGAAGATGTCGAGCCCGGGTGTGGACGGCGACCCCAAGCCTCCATGCTTGCCTCGAAATGGCCTGGTAAAGCTGCCGGGCCAGCCCAATGGCCTGGGTGCGGCCAGTATCACCAAGGGCACACCAGCTGCCAAGAACCGCCCCTGCCAGCCGCCACCCCCACCCAACCTCCCCCCACCCAGCCTGGCTGCCCCGCTGCCACGGGCTGCCCTGGCTGGGGGCCTGTGCCCCCCAGCGGGGCTTCCCCTTGGTGGACCAGCCTCAGCCCCAGTTCCTGGGCCCCCAGTGGAGAGGCCGCCACTGGCCACAGATGAAAAGATCCTCAATGGCCTCTTCTGGTACTTCTCAGCCTGTGAGAAGTGCGTGCTGGCCCAGGTGTGCAAGGCCTGGCGGCGTGTGCTCTACCAGCCCAAATTCTGGGCGGGCCTCACACCTGTGCTGCACGCCAAGGAGCTCTACAATGTGCTGCCCGGCGGCGAGAAGGAGTTTGTGAACCTGCAGGGCTTCGCTGCGCGTGGCTTCGAGGGCTTCTGCCTGGTTGGCGTCTCTGACCTAGACATCTGTGAGTTCATCGACAACTACGCACTCTCTAAGAAGGGTGTCAAGGCCATGAGCCTCAAGCGCTCCACCATCACCGACGCCGGCCTGGAGGTGCGCCCCACCGGTGGACTGGAAGGGAGAGGGGTGGGGTGGGCAGGGCCAAGCAGCCACAGCTGAGCTGGGGGCTGGAGTGGGGGGGCTGGGGGAGGGTGCCCCCAGAGGAAACCCTGGGCACACAAGGAGCAAAGGAGTTGAGGGTGGTGCCGGTGCTCTGAGGATCGTGGGTCGGGGGAGGGGAAGCAGGACTGGTTACATAAGTGGAGGGACCCAGTCCAAAAGGAAAATTCAAGTCCCTTGTTCAAAGATGATTAAGAATTTCAAGACAGCAACATCAAAGCAGTCAGTCAAGTGGAGGCCCCTCTGAGCTCAAGGCCCTACATGCCTGTGAGGCCAGTCTTGGGTGGGGAGGATGCTGCAAGGGAGCAGGTGCTCAGGTAAGAGGAGAAGCTGTGCAGGATGCCCCTGTCCCAGGGCCAGGGCTCTAACCATCAACTCCTTAACACCAAGTGCTCCCGACTCCCTGCCCTGGTGAGGCCCTGAGCTCCCAGGTCCTGCGCTCTGCTCTTACAACATCGTTGTGATGTGACAGACACATCATGAAGTGCACTTGTCTTGTTTTACACGCGTCTACACTCGAGAACACTGCTTTCTGCCCCTCAGCGGGCTCCTTCCGCCTCGCCTCCCTACGTCCTCACCGCACCCTGCTGCCTGCCCCCCCCCCACCCCCGCAGGTGATGCTGGAGCAGATGCAAGGGGTCGTGCGCCTCGAGCTGTCGGGCTGCAACGACTTCACCGAGGCGGGGCTGTGGTCCAGCCTGAGCGCCCGGATCACCTCGCTGAGCGTGAGCGACTGCATCAACGTGGCCGACGACGCCATTGCGGCCATCTCGCAGCTGCTGCCCAACCTGGCGGAGCTGAGCTTGCAGGCCTACCACGTGACGGACACGGCGCTGGCCTACTTCACAGCACGCCAGGGCCACAGCACGCACACGCTGCGCCTGCTCTCCTGCTGGGAGATCACCAACCACGGCGTGGTCAACGTGGTGCACAGCCTGCCCAACCTCACCGCGCTCAGCCTCTCCGGCTGCTCCAAGGTCACCGACGACGGCGTCGAGCTCGTAGCCGAAAACCTGCGCAAGCTGCGCAGCCTTGACCTTTCGTGGTGCCCGCGCATCACCGACATGGCGCTCGAGTACGTGGCCTGCGACCTGCACCGCCTGGAGGAGCTGGTGCTGGACAGGTGCGCACGTCCCTCCCGCGGCGGTGGGGGCGGGGCGGGGGCGGGGCGGGGCCGCCGAGACCCTCCCGGCGGGGAGCCTAGGCCCCTGGGCCTACCTGAAGCGGAGCGGCGCCGCCACAAGGCGGGGAGTGGGTTGAGGACCGGCGCTCACGACCCCGGGATCCAGGGTGCGCCAGACGACAAGCACGGGGCTGAGCCGCCGACCCCCAGAACGGGTGGTACCGCCAAGCAACCAGCGTAGGGCTGGGGCCTGGCGGGGGAGAGTTTGTGGAAAGGGAAGCTCTATCACCTGCGCTGCCAGAGAAGCGCTTCAGGCCTGGACACGCTGGGAAAAGGAGAGAGGGGGCGGGGCCAGGTGTTCTGGAGGAGGGCAGCGCCCCTCTTTTGCACCCACAGGTGTGTCCGCATCACGGATACTGGCCTCAGCTACTTGTCCACCATGTCGTCCCTCCGCAGCCTCTACCTGCGATGGTGCTGCCAGGTACCAGCCCTCCTCGCCTCCGAAGAGTGGGGGGTGGTCAGGGGAGGTGGGGGACTCGGCCACAATCCGCTGACCCGATCCTGGAAGGATCAGGGGAAGTCTGGGACCCCTCCACGCCTAGTGGGCGACATAGGCCAGGCGCACGGACCCCCGGGGCCCTGAGCGCCACTGCCCAGCCGCCTCCCAGCTCCTTGAGAAGCCGAGAAAGCCCCGTTTTGAACGCTGCCCCCTGCCCCTCCAGCAGCTCCAGGCCTACGGCCTGACCCTACAAGTGGGCTTCCCCGGGGCACGGAGGTCGTTAACCCGCCCCGCCCTCCCGCCCAGGTGCAGGACTTCGGGCTGAAGCACCTCCTGGCCATGAGGAGTCTGCGTCTCTTGTCTCTGGCAGGTGAGACCCCTGCCGCCTTCCTAAGACAGCCACCCCCCTCCCCCAGTCCGACTCCGCCCGCCCGGCCGGGCCCTCCGCCCCCGTCCGGAGGGTGACGCCGCGGCCGCGCGCGCTCAGCCGCCGCCTCGCCTCCCGCCCCCGCAGGCTGCCCGCTGCTGACCACCACGGGGCTGTCGGGCCTGGTGCAGCTGCAGGAGCTGGAGGAGCTGGAGCTGACCAACTGCCCCGGGGCCACCCCCGAGCTCTTCAAGTACTTCTCGCAGCACCTGCCCCGCTGCCTCGTCATCGAGTAGCGCGGCCCCCCCCCCCCGCCCCCGGCGCAGGAAGCCGCCACGCGCGGGGCGGGGACGCCTTTTCCCGGCCCTGCCCTCAGGGGAGCCCTCGCGCCCGCCGCCCAGCGCGGGAGGCAGGGCGAACCCAGTGACGCCGGCCCCGCGCCCCTCCCGGCCCCGCCCGGGCAGGGGGGGCGGTGGGCGGGCCCAGCCCCACGCACGCACGCACACTCGGGGACTCCGTGCATGCCCCTCGTGCCCGCACTGCACGCCCGCCCTCCACCGCACCACAGCCGCCTCCATCATTCGTCCACCCGCTGGGGGGGGGGGGGCGGGGTTCTGTCCTAGGGGGCGCTTCGAGCTCTCCTGACGGCCGCCCTCACCGCCTTCCCCGCCACACCCCGCTCTGTCTCCCCGCTGTCCCCCCATCTCGGGCAGGGCCCAGAGGGATTGAGGGGAGCTGGGTCCCCCAGGTCACAGGGGCCAGAAGAGACCCAAGGGCTTCCCGCATCTTCCACTGCACCGTGCCTGAAGCCCTCGGAGGGTGCGAGGGGAAACAGGCCACCGCCAAAGCCATGGCCCGCCAAGGAGCCCACGACCCTCCCGCCCTTGCCCCACCTCACGCCAGCCTGACCCGAGACCCCCCCTCTTCCTGGCCACTGTATGAGACAGTCCCCTGCTCGCCCCACCCCGCCACTGGCAGGCCTATGGGTCCCGGGGTCGTCTGGCCAGACCGGGGCAGCATTGTGTTGAGGGAGGGAAAGCCCTGCTAACAATGACATTGGTATAACCCACATTAACCGAGCCGGGTGTAGCTTACCTCATGCCCAGCAGGCCACCGCCATCTTGAGAAACCACAAGCTGGAGCGACCCTCAGGCCCCTCAGGCCTTGCAGACAACCCTGGTTGAGCCCCACACCAGTCTCTGTAGCTAGCTGGGCCCAGCCCCGTGGGCGCCACGCTTTATCCTGGGCACGTCTCTGTCAGGTGGAAGCTGGAAACGCGAGCCCCAGCCAAGGCTCAGGATCAGCGCCAGCCGGCAACCGCAGCCCCACAGTGGCCAACACACCCTCAGCACCCACAGGAGAGAGGGCTCCTTTCTAGCTGCACCCCCCCCCCAGCTCCCCAAACCTCTGCCTGCCCAGATGGGCTCTCGCCATGTTCTGTCCAACCCAAGACATACGCAAGTCCTGGGGATGCTGGCACATCTTGGCAATTGCTGAGGAGGGGGCTGGGGCCCCTTTCCATCCCAACCTTGAGCCCCAGGAAATACAGTGCCCACACCCAATCTTGGGACACCCCCCGTCTGGTTGGAAGAAAGTAACCAGTTTCCAGAGAGCCAGAGAGTGAGCGAGAGAGCGAGAGAGAGAGCGAGAGCGAGCGAGCGAGCGAGCGAGAGATGCTGTTGAAGCGGAGAAACAGTTCAACGGCCCAAAGATTTCCCTGTCCCGGAGTGCCCGAGGGAGGCTCCGGGGCTGAGATGGTCAGGAGCCAGTTTCTTCAGCCCCTCCCCCCACAGCCCCCCAGTGGGGAGGAGGCAGCTGTCCATTTGTCCAAAGTATTGATGCAACTGAAGCTGTGATATTTCCAACGACTGTAGGAGGAAGATTTAAGGGGAGAGAGGAAAACAAAACAAAACCAACCACCCCCTAAAATCATTTTCTTATTGTACATAACGACCTCATTCTCCTGTATATGCGGAAGATATAACCTTATATTTGGTAAGTGTTTCTTGTGCTATTTTATCACGTGACCTGTTTATAAAAATATATATTAAAAAAGTTGTAAAAACACGTGTCTGAGTTGTTTTTAGGTCCTCAGACCATGGCAGGGGAAGGTGTGTCTGGTTCTTTCAACACATAGAGGTTGGTGCCAGCGGAAACACGCCAGTGACCAACACAGAAAGTCCCAAGCCTTTCTTTGCTTTGGGGAGTAGACAACTATACCCAAGTCATGACATGGAATGTGAACTTCAAAGTACCTAATATCTGGCCCATCCTTCCAGAAGGGCAAAAGTGAGCCCTGTTTCATGCCCTGGGAGCTGAGGTTGAGAGAGGGGCAGGATGTACTATGATCATATGGTACAGCAGGGACAGAAGACGACTCAAAAGCAGGGAAGAAAGGGCGGCCCAGAGGGTCATTCAATTGCCCCGGGTGGGGTGCCAGGCACTGGAGTCTGTGGAGACCAAGGCAGGCGTGATCCCTGCCGGATGCAGGTTAGGCCTGTGTGCCACAGGCAATAGCCAGTACACGAAGGAATGCGTTGTGACCAGCACTGTGGAGGTGACAGTGACTGGAAAGGCCACATGTTAGATGTGAGGGCCAGGGAAGACCTCTGAAATCGAGACACCTAAGCTGAACCCGGACGCGTGGACAGGAGGCGCTTTCTGCGGAGGGGAGAGCGCGGAGAGCAATCGCGTGGCCCGAACAGGAAAGAGCTCGGCGGGCTGGGAGCGGCGGTGGAAGCGGCCTTTGCTGGAGGGCCGGGAGCCTGGGGGTGATTCACAGAGCGGTGGGGAGCTCGGTGGACTTGTGCGGGGCTCACATCAGGGGAGAGTGAGGAAGGGGGTGGAGACGACTGGAGGGACTCGGGACCCGTTGAGGGATGGCTGGCCTTGCTGGGGGAGAGGGAGCACCAGTTTCAAAAGACCAAGCGCTGAGGCGGAACCGCGGGGACGCAGGGCAGCGCCTCTCCCCCATTTGGGGACCATTACTCCGCCTCCGCCAGCTCGGCTCCCTCACCCGGAACGTTTGCGGGGCGGTGCCCGCCTCCGCGGAGGGGCTGACGAGGACGGACCACTTCCGGCGAGCAGGTGGGCAGGGAAGAGAAGGGCTGCTTCCGGCGCGGCGGTTCCGGCCCGGCCCGGCCCGGCAATTTTAGGCGATGGCTCGGCTGCCGGCGGAGGGAGAGGCGTCTCTGGGCCCACTGGCCGTGATCCTGCGGCTTCCCCTGCCCCGCGCCGCCGGCGTCTCCTGCCTCCCGTCCGGCCAGACCCCGCAGGCTCCTTAAACGGCTCGGCCAGTAAAGTCCTGCGTGCGCCGCGCCCCTGTGGCCTCTCTGTCCCGCCGCCCCCTCCCCCCCCCGGAGGCCCCGGGACGGACTGTAGGACTACTTCGCGTCCTTGCAGGGACCGACTGGCCGAAGGCCCAGTAACCAGCCGGATCTGACTGTTGGGGGATGCGGCGGGGACCGGGGCTGGCAGTGACCAGATAGGGTCTCCCCTCATGTCCGACTTGTCGCCTTCTGACTGAGGAGCGGTGAACGGCCCTGGACTGGCTCCCCAAGACTGAGCAGTTTTGGGGGACCCAACCAGGGTGGCGGGTCTGAACTGACAGGCTCCTCCAGGCTGACCCGTCCAGCCCACTTCACTGACCTCCTGTCCCCACCCCCCAGGCAGCCATGGAGAAGATGTCCCGAGTGACCACGGCCCTGGGTGGCAGCGCGCTGACTGGCCGCACCATGCACTGCCACCTGGACGCGCCGGCCAATGCCATCAGCGTGTGCCGCGATGCCGCCCAGGTGGTCGTGGCGGGTCGCAGCATCTTCAAGATCTACGCCATCGAGGACGAGCAGTTTGTGGAGAAGTTGAACCTGCGTGTGGGCCGCAAGCCCTCGCTCAACCTGAGCTGTGCCGACGTGGTCTGGCACCAGATGGATGAGAACCTGCTGGCCACCGCGGCCACCAACGGTGTGGTGGTCACGTGGAACCTGGGACGGCCGTCCCGCAACAAACAGGACCAGCTGTTCACGGAGCACAAGCGCACAGTAAACAAGGTCTGCTTCCACCCCACCGAGGCCCACGTGCTGCTCAGCGGCTCCCAGGACGGCTTCATGAAGTGCTTCGACCTCCGCAGGAAGGACTCTGTCAGCACCTTCTCTGGTGAGGCCCGGAGGCGGTCGGGCAGGTGGAGTGCGCCGCAGGCACCCAGGCTTCAGGTGTGCTCCCGGAGAGCACTGCGCGCGTGGCCGAGGGTCAGCACGGGAGCAGCGTGTGTGGGGCGAGGGGCGAGGGGCGAGGGAGGGAGAGCCTGAGCAGACGCTTTGCTTTGCTGCCTCTTTTCTTGCCTCAGAGCCCGGGGCCACTTCACTGAAGGAAGCCCACGGGGCCCTCCAGGGTCCTCAGTTCAGGGACGGAGAGGAGGCGGAGTGCGCTGCCTGCCCCTGCCCCCCGCGTTCCCTTCCCAGCAGGCCCAGCTCCTTGACGGCTGGCTCAAGGCCAGTTGTCCCCTGTCCACCTTGATGAGACCCAAGTGAAGCACAGGGCCCTGTTGCCTCAGAGAATTGGGTGGAAGGGGGGCTCTTAAAACAGCCCCGAGCTGCCTGCGCCGTGGGAAAGCTGGAGTCTGTAATGGGCTGAATGTGGACCTTTAAGGTCTCTGGTTTCAGGGCGGGGGCTGGGGGGAGGGTGCTGATCCAGCAGCTCTAGCTCAAGGTGAAGGGATGGGGCCAAAGCTGGGGCACCCTCGGGGGCGTGCCCACAGCCCAACAACGCTCAGTGCTCTGATGGCCGGTCCGGAAGCCAGGCCACAGCTTTGTGCAAGTGCTCACGTCATACGCAGAATCCAGGGAGAATGGAGGTCCGTGTGTTTGCTTCAAAAACCACTTGATGCCTGGCATCCTGCTCCCTGACCTAATCGATCCTACGTTCTCTGTGAAGTGTCTGTCTACCCTAGGCAGGCTTGAGGCGTTCGCTCCACCTTCCAGGCTTCCCAGCCTCGGTCACGGGCAGGCATGTGACTCCACCCTCAGCTGCTCCCTCCTGGAGCCCCCTGTGGGCTGGCCCCTCACCTTGTTCCTCCACAGGCCAGTCTGAGAGCGTGCGGGACGTCCAGTTCAGCATCCGAGACTATTTCACCTTCGCCTCCACCTTTGAGAATGGCAACGTGCAGCTCTGGGACATTCGGCGGCCTGACCGCTGTGAGAGGATGTTCACTGCCCACAACGGGCCTGTTTTCTGCTGCGACTGGCACCCTGAAGACAGGTGTGGGGGGCGGGAGGGGAGGGGCAGAGGCAGCATGGTGGGGTGGATGGGTTTGCGGAAGGGCTGCCTCAGAACCTGTGAGGCAGAGAGCGGGAGCCCTCCCAGCCCAGGAGAGGGTGCTGAGGGTCTCGTGAACCTGTTGTAGGGGCTGGCTGGCCACAGGTGGGCGTGACAAGATGGTGAAGGTCTGGGACATGACCACGCACCGCGCCAAGGAGGTGCACTGCGTGCAAACCATCGCCTCGGTGGCTCGTGTCAAGTGGCGGCCCGAGTGCCGCCACCACCTGGCCACCTGCTCCATGATGGTGGATCATAACATCTACGTGTGGGATGTGCGCCGGCCTTTCGTCCCCGCTGCCATGTTTGAGGAGCATCGCGATGTCACGACAGGCATCGCCTGGCGCCACCCCCACGACCCCTCCTTCCTGCTCTCCGGCTCTAAGGACAGCACGCTGTGCCAACACCTGTTCCGTGACGCCAGCCAGCCTGTGGAGCGCGCCAACCCCGAGGGCCTCTGCTATGGCCTCTTTGGGGACCTGGCCTTTGCTGCCAAGGAGAGCCTAGTGGCCACTGAGTCTGGGCGCAAGCCTTACACTGGTGATCGGCGCCACCCCATCTTTTTCAAGCGCAAGCTGGACCCTGCCGAGCCTTTCGTGGGCCTCGCCTCCAGTGCCCTGAGCGTCTTTGAGATTGAGCCTGGCGGTGGCAGCATGAGCTGGTTCGTAGACACGGCCGCGCGTTATGCCCTTGCCGGCCGGCCTCTGGCTGAGCTCTGTGACCACAACGCCAAAGTGGCTCGGGAGCTTGGCCGCAACCAGGTAGGTGGGGTGCCCCGAGGGGGTCCCCGGGGCCATGACCCAAACCCAGCCGCTCAGCTCTGGCTGCTGCCACCACCAGCTGTTACCCTGGTAACTGAGGGTGCCCAGCGCCCTGCTGTGAGCCGGAAGCCAGTGCCAACCTTTGAGTGCAGGTCTCGGGTGTTACGGGGTTCAAGTGCCCTCTTCTGGCTCGTTTTTGCTTTGGGATTTCCCACGTCCCCACTCTGCAGGGGTGCCCGCAGCCTCTCGCCTCCCTGGGGTGGCAGACTCATTTCCATGCTGGCTGCCTTCAGCTTCTGCTTCTGTCCGTTCCCCCTGCAGGTTGGAGGCTGTAGGGTATTTGCCTTTGGCATAGGCCTCAGTTTCCCCAGCTGCAGTGGCCAGGGTGCTGGGTCCCTGGGGCAGCTGAACATTGAGAGGCTGTGATTCTATCCAGGCAGACAGTGGGCGTAGGGAGGGAAGTGCTGCATGGGGCGCCAGGGACCCAGGCTCCTTGTGAGTGCCCGGTGCTTGCCCCTAGGTGGCGCAGACCTGGACCATGCTGCGGATCATCTACTGTAGCCCTGGCCTGGCGCCTGCCACCAGCCTCAACCACAGCGTGGGCAAGGGCAGCTCCTGCGGCTTGCCGCTCATGAACAGGTAGACGCCGGGGGTGGCTCTCCTCAGGGGTGGGGCTGTTGGAAGCCATTATCCATCGGTCTTCCCTGCCCCCAGCTTCAACCTGAAGGACATGGCCCCAGGGTTGGGCAGTGAGACCAGGCTGGACCGTAGCAAGGGTGACACACGGAGTGACACGGTGCTGCTTGACTCCTCAGCCACGCTCATCACCAATGAGGGTAGGCTGGGGGACGGGCAGGGCGGTGGTGGGAGTGGGGCCAGGGCACCCCAGAACCAGCTGCCTCTGGAACACCCCCCTCCCTTGCGGGCAGATAACGAAGAGACCGAGGGCAGCGATGTGCCTGCAGACTACCTGCTGGGCGACGTGGAGGGCGAGGAGGACGAGCTGTACCTGCTGGACGCCGAGCACGCGCACCGTGAGTCGGGGCCGGGAGAGCGGGGCTGCGAGCCGGGGCCGGAGGCTCAGACCCCGCCTTCCCTGTCCCTGCCTCGCAGCGGAGGAGCCCGAGTACGTGCTGCCCCAGGAGGCCTTCCCGCTTCGCCACGAGATTGTGGACACCCCACCTGGCCCCGAGCACCTGCAGGACAAGGCCGACTCGCCCCACGTGAGCGGCAGCGAGGCCGACGCAGCTTCCTCAGCCCCCACGGACCCCTCTTTCTCACTCATCTCTGTGTCACACGCACTCTACGACAGCCGACTGCCACCTGACTTCTTCAGCGCCCTGGTGTGTGACATGCTCCGCTTCTACGCTGAGCAGGGCGACGTGCAGATGGCTGTGTCTGTGCTCATTGTGCTGGGTGAGCGCGTGCGCAAGGACATCGATGAGCAGACCCAGGTGGGTGACCGGGTCTCCGGGAGGGCCTCCCTGCCACCCCCAGGACCACCCCCCGCAGTGGGTCCGCACCGCACCCTGTGTGCCGCCCCCGGGGCTCTTACCGCCCTCCCCTCTCCGCACCGCCAGGAGCACTGGTACACGTCCTACATCGATCTGCTGCAGCGCTTCTGCCTCTGGAATGTGTCCAACCAGGTGGTCAAGCTCAGCACCAGCCGCGCCATCAGCTGCCTCAACCAGGCCTCCACCACCCTGCACGTCAACTGCAGCCACTGCAAGCGGCCCATGAGCAGCCGTGGCTGGGTCTGTGACCGGTGCCACCGCTGCGCCAGCATGTGTGCCGTCTGCCACCACGTGGTCAAGGGTCTGTTCGTGTGGTGCCAGGGCTGCAGCCACGGCGGCCACCTGCAGCACATCATGAAGTGGCTGGAGGGCAGCTCCCACTGCCCTGCAGGCTGCGGCCACTTGTGCGAGTACTCGTGACCCGCGGGCTTGGCCCGGGGTCGGGGGCTGGGCGTGCGGACCAAATAAAGGAAGCGGGAGCCGCAGTTGGAGGCCGCCTGTCACCCCGTCGTGCCGCCGTCGGCCCCGTCTCCGCGCTGGGCGACTGGGGGGGGGGGGGTGGATGGCGGCGTCGCCATGGCAACTGGCGGAGGCCGCTACCCCGGGTCCAGCGGCCATCGCTCCGCCTTCGGAAATCCCCCTCCTTCCGGGGCGGGCCAAAGGAAGACGCTTCCGGGCCATCGCTGGGACGACGGAGCTCCCGGCATGCCTCGCAGCGGCGGGCCGATGGCGCCGGGGGCGCGGCCGCTGTGGCTGCTGGCGCTCTGGACGCTGGCGGGCCCGGCGCGGTCCGGCGCCGCGGAGGCGGGCGACGGAGGGTGGTGAGCGGCCGGGGCGCGCGGGGGTCCGGGCGGGGCGGGGCGCGCGGGAGGCCGGGATGGTGACCGGCTGTGCCCGCAGGCAGCGGCGGGGGCCCGGGGCGCCAGCGGCCGTGCCGGAGGAGGAGCGCTGCGCGGTGGAGCGGCGGTCCGACCTCAGCTACTCCGAGTTCGTGCAGCAGTACGTGCGCCCCCTCGAACTGGCCGCCTCACCCTCCGCACCCCACCCCCCTCAGTCCCCGGAGCGCCGATGTCGCGCCCTTTTGTGCCGGGCGGTCCTCCTCGACCTCCCAAGACCTGCTTGAACTGAGGCGGGCGGGCGGGCTGGGGCGGGCAGGCGCTGGTCAGACTTGGCCGTGACTTCCTCCCTTCCAGCTACGCCTTCTCCAGACCCGTCGTCCTGCAGGGGCTCACAGACAACTCGGTGAGTGCCGGCGCCTCTCTTGGCCCCTTTTCGCCCTTGCTGGGCCCAGGCCTTGAGTCTTCTCCCCACCCCCTTAGCGGTTCCGGGCCCTGTGCTCCCGAGAAAGGCTGCTGGCCTCCTTTGGCGAGAGAGTGGTACGGCTGAGCACTGCCAACACCTACTCCTACCGGAAAGGTGAGCTGCCCCACTCCGCTTGCCAGCGTGTTGCAGGCGGCGGCAGCGAGTCCTGACCAGCCCCTTCCCCGCAGTGGACCTGCCCTTCCGGGAGTATGTGGAGCACCTGCTGCACCCCCAGGACCCTACCGCCCTGGGCAACGGTGAGTCGGATCTGGCTGGCCACGGGGTGGGATGGGGGCTCTCGAAGTGCTCAGGTGCCAAAATCCCTGCTGCTCCTGTGTTCTCTGCTGGCAGACACCTTATATTTCTTTGGGGACAACAATTTCAGCGAATGGGCGTCACTTTTTCAGCACTACTCCCCACCCCCGTTTAGTCTGCTGGGCACCACCGCTGCGTACAGCTTCGGCGTTGCAGGTGGGCGCCGCGTGGGAGCGGGGGCGGGCGGGACTGTAGCTCGGGTTTGGTTAGCAACTGCCCTTAACTCCACAGGAGCTGGTTCTGGGGTGCCTTTCCACTGGCACGGGCCCGGGTTCTCAGAGGTGATCTATGGCCGCAAGGTCAGCACAGGATGGGGGTTGAGGCTTGGGGCTTCCTGACTGTGACACGGAGTGACCTTGCTGCCCGCACGCCCAGCGCTGGTTCCTGTACCCTCCTGCGAAGACACCGGAGTTCCACCCCAACAGGACGACGCTGGCCTGGCTTCGGGACGTGTACCCAGCCCTGGCACCGTCCACGAGACCCCTGGAGTGCACTGTCCGCGCCGGGGAGGTCAGTAGCTGACAGGAAGGGGCTGCCGGGCTGGACCAGATGGCACCGACTAATTTCTGTGCCGTCCCCCACCCCGACCAGGTGCTGTACTTCCCTGACCGGTGGTGGCATGCCACACTCAACCTGGACCCCAGCGTTTTCATCTCTACCTTCCTCAGCTGACCAGAGCGGGCGGCTGGTGAGCCCGGCACACACCCGCACGCACCCCTGTAGTGCTCACAGGTTTTATTACGGGACAGTGGGGGCAGCAGCCCACCCTCGCCTGCCGTTTCTGGCCCAGACAGGTGGAGGTGGCGTTCACGGTCCAGCAGCAAAACGGGTGGGGGTGGGGGGCAGGGATCTAGGGCCACAAACTATGTACAGGGACTGGGAGCTACTGCCCCGAGGCCCTCCCGGGCCGGGATACTAGGCAAGCGGGCGGCCCTTGCCCTTGCCTGGCCTCAGTAGTCCTCCACCCAGCCGTTCTCAGATATGAAGGCATCAATGACCTCTTTCATGGCCAGGTTCGGGATGAGCTGTTCCTGGGTCAGGGGGCTCCGGGTGACAGGGTCAAAGTGACCCACGCGCTGCAGTGTGAAGGGACAACAGGGTCAGAAAGTGCTCAGCGCTTATGGGACCTGCTCCCAGCACTTGCGGGCCCTCACCTGCAGGTGCTCCTCGATGTCCTTGCGGTCGTAGGTGATGCCACTGGGTGTGATGCATGGCTCCCGCATGAGCTCAAAGCTGATCTTGCCACACAGGTAGTCGGGGATGTCTCGCTTCTGCAGCACAGGGAGTCAGGTCAGGCGCCAGGAAGGGGACACTGCTCCGATTCCTGCTCCCCAGAGGACACGTGGCCTACCTTTCTCTTCTCATCCACCTGGGAGAAAAGCTCGTCCATGTCCGCCAAGTACTTGTCCTGTGAAGAGGGAAGCAGCTACGCGTGGGCCAGACGCCCCATCCCCCTCTCCCAGGCAGGGGCACCCTCCCGCCACAGGCACGGGGCCGCGCACACACCCACACGGGCTGGGGCACCCTCACGTGCTTGGCCTCGATGCAGGCCTGCTGGGCCCGGATGTGGCCATCGTCCTCATCCCCCTCGTGGTTTCTCTGGCATTCTTCCAGCTCCCTGGGGGTCGACCAGGCGCTAGTCAAAAACGGGTCTGGCCAGGAGAGGCCACACTCCACCCTGACCTTGGGCTTGTTCAGATTTCGTTTCCCTCCATCTCCTCCCGCCCTTATTGGCCTTCAATAAACACTTGCGTTCTTGACTCAGAGTTAGCCCGACAATGCGGAGACTGGGGGGGAGGGGGCGGGGCCTGGAGCCTGCCGCTTGCACAGCCCACCTCTCACGCTCGGCCACAATAAGCCGGGTGAGGTAGGAGTGCAGCTCGTTCTCCTGGTGGATGCGCCGCTCCTCAATGCTGTTCCAGCGCTTCTTCTTGGCGATGCGCAGGGCACTAGGGATGTCATCCCCAAAGTTGAGCCGCTGCTCCTTGGCCAGGTTGTAGGCTGGGGGAGTAGGGGCTTCAGGTCACCTTCTGGCCAGACCATCCTCCTGGTCCCAGGCACCCCCGACACCTAATAACCCGTAGGCCCACCTCGCTGCAGATTGGCAATGGCCTCGTCATAGCTCTCCATCTCTAGCTGGCACTGACCCAGGAAGAAGTGTGCCTTCACAGACTGCCCGTCCAGCTCCAAGGCCCGCCGGCAGTCGGCTAGGGCCTGCTCGTGCTGCTGCATCTTCAGGTAGCACAGCGCCCGGTTGGTGTAGTACACTGCCACCAGAGGATTCCGGGTCTGGGGACCAAGGCCGGGTCAGCCAGCATGAGGGAGAGAGGTCTGCGCGCCCGCCTCTGTCCTAAAACCTATCCCAGTTTGTATCCCAGTTTGTAACCCAGGGCTAGAATCAAGACACTAGAAATTTCTCTGCTTCGAAGTTGCTTCACGCTAAGGATCAGTGGAGGGTGAACTCCCGGTCCCGAGGCCTGCCTGAGCCCGCCTTCTTGACTCCCAAAAATTTTTGCCGAGGTAAATTTCGGAGGCCTGTAGAGATCCCCAGCTTTGGGCCTGGGGTTCTCAAGGAACAGGGATCCCTCGTCCCCTGCCCGGGGACTTCAAGCACCCTGAAGCTCCCACCCGCCACACTTCCCCAGCACCAGCACTGGCTGGGGAGTCGCGGCCTTGACTCCTTTGGAACAAGAGCATCACCGAACTCTCAGGACCCAAACGCCCCCACGTACGAACCAGTAGCCTCCGAGGGTCCGGCGGGAATGGCCGGGTAGGGGCTCCCGGGAGGACGCGGGGCCCGAAGTCCGGGCCCGGGCCCCGACCCCGCCCCTCCCCCGGCCGGGTTCGCGGATCCCCTCCCCGGCGCGCGTGCACTCACGATGGCGCGGCCGTAGCAGGCCGCCGCCTCCGGATACTTGCGGCCCACGAAGAGCCGGTTGCCCTGCTCCTTGAGCTCTTGCGCGCTCGGGCTTTTTTCGGGGCTTCCGCCGCCGGCGCCCAGCCGCGCGCCGCCCTCCTTCTCCTCCTTGCCCTTCATGGCGCCGCGCGGCACAGCCCGGGCTCCGCTCCCAGGCTCCGCGTCCGGCCCGCCCAGCGCCCGCAGCCCGAGCCCGCAGCCCGAGCCCGCGATCCGCTCGGGCCCGGTCCAGCGATCCGCCACCGGAACTTCCGGCCGCGGTGGGCGGGGACGCGTGCGCGTCCGACGGGCTTGCGGGGGTGGGCCGGCGGGAGCATGCGCTCGAGGCAAAGCGACCGGCGACTTCGGAAGCCTGGAGAAGCGTCAGGAGCAGCCGGGGCTGGTGTCGGCCCCGCCCCGCCCGCAGACATGGCGGCTGCCCGCGGGCGGGGGGGCCTGAGGCCTCCCCCCGCCGAGCCGCGGGCCTGGCGCCCCACGGGCCGGTGCTGCGGGCGCGCGGGGACCTCCAGGGGCGGCCGGAAGCCCTGGGCCCGATGGTAGGGCGCACCGCCCCCGACGCGCGAGTCCCGGTCACCGCCCCGCCCCAGGGGCCGAGAGCAGTGCCCGCGGCCACCGAGGGCCGAGCAGAGAAGCACGTGACACGGGACGAGCTGGACCTGCTACCGGCGTGGAAGCGGGTGGTGAGGGCTTCCCACGCGTGGGGCGGGGCCTCGTGGCGTGGGGGCGGGCCCCCGGCGAGGGCCACCACCCGGGGCCCCCAACCCGATCCGGCCGCGGAGGCGCCGCTTTCGGAGCTGCTGGGGTAGCGCGCGGCGCCGCCCTCCGCCTCCTGGGGGGCCTCGCCGCCGCCCCGGGTTGGCCCGGAGAGCCGGGCGCCCCGGCGGGGTCGCGAGAGCAAGCGTGTTGGTGACCTTGTCTGTGAAGCCGCCCGTGGACTGGGCGGCCCCACGCCGAGGTGGTCCGGACGCAGGCGGGGCGTGACGGCCCCGGCTGCACGAGCTCTCCGGGCGGCAGCGGCGGGCGGGCCAGCGCCGCAGCTCGTCCTCCAGCCGCAGCGTTGAGCACAGCGCAGAGGGCAGGCCCGTCAGAAGGCGGGGAGGGCGTCCGAATCCCGGGCCGGGCTGGCGTACAGGATAGAGTGGCCAGTGTCCTGGGCCCCAGACTGCCCCTCCCTAGATAGTCCCCGAGGGCTGTGGACCCCTCACCGTGTGCAGACAGCACTGTGGGCATGGGCTGTGGGGCAGAAGCCGTGCCCAGACCTTGGTTCCCCCGCCACCTGATGACACCATGCCAGCCAAGTAGCACAGGACTCAGGCTGAGCTGGCCGTGGTTCACCTGCGCAGCAACCTCAGGCCACAGGTTTCTGAGTGGCAAGCTGGCCAAGGAGGCTGGCTGCTGCAGGATCTCAATAAATGCTTGCTGAACTCTCACCTGACTGTGAGGACCACCCCACTCCCCGCTCACACCTGCTCCTCCTACAGCCCGCATACCAGTGCAGAAGAGTGAAGAGAGAAGCTCAGGCTGTCCACACGGAGGGAGAGGCCCTCACAGTCTGCTCAGTGAGCGGGAGGGAGGCCAGGCCCGCCCTCAGAGCCCCGGTGCAGCCACCCGGTGCTGTGTAAAATATTTATTCGTTTTCCAAAAAGGCTCAGACCGCAAGTCGTGGGGGAGAGGCCGGGACAGGATCTCCTCCAGGGCCACACTTGGGGACCACCACTGTCTGGCTAGGCAGTCCTACCTCCCCAGGGCCCGGGAGGGGGTGGCCAGGGCTGACGTAAGGCTTGGCCTGGACGCCATGGGCAGCAGGGCCCACCGGTCCCCACGGAGGACAAGCAGTCTTGAGATGTACATTCACAGAGGACGGACCCGCAGGCTCGCCTGATGGCTGGCCCACGCGCGCCTGTGCCCTGGCCTGTGTGGCCCCCGGGAGCCCATCAGGGTGGTGGGGGGATGTGGGCACCTAGCAGGTCATAGGCGAAGACATTCCAGAAGATGGCAAAGAGCAGGAAGGTGCCATAGGCAAGCAGCACCACCCACCAGCCACACTGGTCCCGAAGTCGCTCCTCGTAGCTGCGCAGGATGGTCAGACCCATGCTGACCCCGACCACTGCACCTGCCAGGTGTGCCATGAAGCTGGGCTGTGGGCCTGAGGCAGGGAGTGGTGGGGAAAAGCGGAGCCACACGGCCCGGCCCACCTCGGAGCTCACTGCAGAGAAAGGCAGTAGGTGGGAGGCACCGTGGCCTTCGGCTGAGGCCCCCCAGCCCCCTGACCCCCTACTTACTGCACACCAAGGCCAGCACCATTCTCAGCAGCTTGTAGGGGCACCTCATCCCAGCCCAGTTCTGATGGAGCGTGAGACAGAGGCTGTGAGACAGACCCCGCAGTACCCTCCCCACGCCCGCCCCACAGTCTGCCCCGTTACCATGACGACGTTGGCCAGGTGTGCCGAGCACAAGGCGTAGACCCCACCAGAGCCCCCCACCACAGGGGCCCGCATGTCGGTAATGGAGACAGTCAGGGAGCCTGTGTGAGCAAAGGGAGAGCCGTGAGGGTGAGGCTCACCAGTGACAAGGCCAGGGGGCACGTGCCTGCCTCACCTGCCAGCACACCGGCCAGGTAGAGCAGGCTGATGCGGAGCAGACCGTGCACCATCTCCAGGGGCACCCCGATCATCAGTTGCAGGAGCGCGTTGAACCCTAGCTGCTCCAGGCTGGCCGTGTGGGTGTGAACAGATGCGAAGTCAGCTGTGAGGCCACCAGCCCCCGCCTTGAGGGGCTGAGGCCTCCTGACTCCACCAGAGAGATGCCAGCGGTGGGCCCCGACTCACCCGACATGCATGAACATGTAGGTGAGGAAGCGCCAGGCTCGAGCGCGGTGGCCGGGATGGTACACGAGGGGGCTCTTCATGTACTCGGGGTGGTAGGTCTGCAGCACCCACTTGTTGAGACGGGCCCCGTAGCACAGGAACACGATGATCTGGGGGACAGAAGGGTCAGGGCCGGGGGAGGCCAGGCACGTGCGCGGCGGGCAGGGTGGCGGACGGCAGGCGCACCTGGGCGAGGGTGACCGACGCCATGAACACGGGGGGTGGGCAGCTGCGGTGCCGGTAGAAGTACCAGTGGCGGTCCACCTCCCGGGGCAGGATCTCGTAGGCAACGTAGCGCACAAACCGCTTGTAGACACCCAGGCCTGGCTCGTCCAGCAGCCCGGCCCGGGGCAGGGCCCTCTGTCCGTTGGCGATGGCCCGCTTAAAGCTGCTGGAGCGTTTACTGCTGATCTGGGGGGGGGCCCTAAGCATGGGCCATCATACTCCCTGCCCAACCCCCCCCCCCCCCCCCCCCCCCCCCCCCCCCCCCCCCCCCCCCCCCCCCCCCCCCCCCCCCCCCCCCCCCCCCCCCCCCCCCACCCTGCCCCTTTGGCCCACCCAGCTTCTCGCAGAGTCTGAGCCCCTGCTCCAAGTCCACACCCCTCCCTGGTGGGAAGGGCAGGGAGTGAGGGATGCCTGCCCACCCTACTCTGGCCAGGCCTGGGCCCGCACCCCTGCTGTCTGCCCGTCATGGCACTGACCAGGTCCACCAGCTCCTGGTAGCAGACCTGGCCCCGCTCGTTGCTCTGGGCCAAGGCCACCAGCATGTCCAGCTTGGCCGGGTCCAGAGGCAGCTCATGGCTGTGCACCAGGCCAGTGAAGGTGTCCGCACCGATGAAACCTGTGTTCTCGGGGTCCAGCTGCTGGGGTGGGGGTGGGGGGCCGCCGGCCAAGGCTTGAGGGTGGGTCAGGCCAGCTGGGACAGGCAGGCTCCACACACCCTGGGACCAGACCTCTGCACCCACATAGTCCCAGGAGCTGCCAGGACACCAGTGCCGGGTCCCAGACCTTCAGCTCCTACAGCTTTTAGGGGCCTCCCCACCTCATTTCTGCCCCGCCCATCCTCCTAGAAGGATAGGGCCAAGGTCTGAGGACAGTCTCCCTCCCGAGCCTCCCCAGGCGCCCTGGTCTGGCTAGCCCTCTCCTGGGGTCTCACTCAGGGGGCTAAGGTCGTGGGCGAGGGGGCTTGAGAGGCTGGGCGCCAAGCGGGGGCTGGACCCGGCTCTCTGGGAGCTCGGTCGCCTCGGCCCAGCCCAGCGGCGGAGGGCTGCGGCGGGGGCGGTGCCGGCGCCCCCCACCCACCACCACGCACCTGCTCCTGGATAAGCTGCAGCAGCGAGCTCCTGTCCATAGAGCCAGGAGGCGCCGGGGGCCGGGGGCCGGGGTCGGCGGCCGCGGCCGGAAGGGGCTGCTCTGCGGAGGACTCCGCTCCGCCCCGGCCCGCCCGCTCCGCCCGCTCCGCTCGGCGCCGCGTCACCGAGCCCGCCCGCCCCCGCGCGCACGCTGCCGCCACGCGCGGCCGAGACACGCGCGCGCCCTGCATGCGGACGCGCCGCGGGCAGGAACAGCCACGACGGGAGCGGGGGCCTTGCCTCGCCGCTCCGGGCCCGGGCCGCTCACAGGGTCACAGGGCAGCGCGCAGATCCCTCCCGAGCGCGCCCCTCTGCTTGGGGCCTCAGCGCTGAAGCCACCTCCTCCGGGAAGCCCTCCCGACCACCGCACTGCCTGTGGGTCCTTACCAGGTCAGGCCTCCCTAAAAGGTGCCGGCCTGCCTGCCAGACATGCTTGCGAGTGGGCAGCAAGAATGCACCAGTCTGTGGGCACCCAGGCCACCAGGGCAACTAGCAGGAGTCCAGGACGCTCCGTGCAGCTGACCCTGCTTAGTCCAGGGAGACTGACCCACAGCTGTGAGGTGGGTTCCAGTTCACTGGGGAGCCACGGACACCAGGCCGGAGCCCCCAACGCACAAGGCTGCCACGAGCGAGGAAAGGTCACTGCTCCCTGGTGGGGGGGGGGCAAGTGGACCCCTCTAGCAATGGAGGTGACAGAGACCTAGAGGCCAGCTGGCCGGGAGGGATGGTGGAGGGACAATTTCAGTCACCCACGACCCTTCAGCCGTCCTGAGCACCCTGTGGAGCAGGGAGCCCCCCAACCTCCTACAAAGAACATACTGGGACTTGGAGAAGGTGCCTCTTGGGACTGTGATGGCAGGAAGGGCGGGCCCCCAGCCACACCACGGGCTCTCTGCTCCAGACCCCACGACACATACTGAGTAAACGCCTGGGAAGCCCAAGCTGGGCCCCCTCCTCAGCCCTGCAGGCTGGGGCTGTCTGGCTGCCCCCTGCCCAGTGGGGCCGCTGGTCAGTTCGTGAGGACACAGGGCAGATCCCCCAGGCCGGGGCCAGACCTGCGCACCAGAAGCGGGACATTTGGGCACGCCCCGTCCCACCTCAGAGTCCACCGCAGCCTGGCCGATGGGATGGGAAGACTGGGGGTGTGGTGTGGACGGGGGAGGCTGTGCTGCGGGCACACGCGGCCCCAGGGGGGAGCGGCGGGCAGCGGGAGGCTCTCAGGTATCAGATGCCCTCTGGGTCAGCGTGGACCTTTAAGGGTGCAGAGGCTGGCAAGTTGCACATGGGGCATGAGTGAGAGCCCGGAGTGAGGCTCCAGGCCTGGAGGAGGCATGGGGGGTTGTCAGTGGTGAGCTTTCAAACCCATGCGAGACAAAGGACACATTTTAAGTGGATTCAAGAAAAGTCGTCTTCAGAAAGCAGGATTCGAGATGCAGAAGACACCAGCGAAGTTTAATCAGGAAACCCAAGCTGATGCCTTCTGTGAGGGGCGTGGCAGTGGACCCGCCTCCAGACCAGGGAGGAGGGCCACACGGTGCCACACCGCTTCCTGCCCCCCCTCTGCCTCGGGCCCAAAGTTCTGTCTTCGGTTGCCCTTCACACCCACTGGCTGCCTGGGACCAGAAAGGTGTGGAGCCCTGAGAATTACTGGAGTCTGTGGTCACTGGCCTCCTCACCCATGATGCCCAGTGGCCCCTGGACCTGGGGACCCACCTATACATCTCGGGGCAGGGGCAGGGCAACAGGCAAAGTGTCCCCAGAAACCAGTTTCAGGGAGAAGTAGGCTCCCTCGAACAGGTGGCCCCAACACCGGCACCCGGGGGCCCCTGAGGCCTCATCGGCTCTTCACCAGGGCCCTGTAGAGTGAGAAGCTGAGGACAGCAGTGACGGCAGCCCCGATGACCCCCAGTGTCACCCGAAGCCAGAAAGAGGCAGAGTGCAGCTCCCCGTGGGCCAGGTGCCTGCAGGAGAGAGAAGCCAGCTGGAGGCGCCCCAGGGATGCCGCCACAGCCCCCGCCCCGCCTCCTGGCGAGTCAGAGCCCGCTGGGCTGTCAGCGTGGGGGCGACAGGACCCCTGGCCGCCCCCACCCGAGCGGCACCCGCCGTGACCCCACGGCGGTCCTGCTCCTCCGGTGACAGAGGCTGTTGGTCACCGGGGCCGGGGACAGGCCTCCCACCACAGGGGCTGTGCACCGGTACCCACGGGACAGCGGCCATGGCGGCGAGCCGGGTGAAGACAGCCGAGCTGCGCGCCGCCGGGCCGGTGCAGGAGAACGGGGTGGGGGCGGGCAGCCGGTGTCTGCGGCAGAACTCGGCGGGGGCCAGGCCGGGCGGCAACACGCCCGCAGGCAGGTCAGCCTTGGAGGACACAACGAGGCAGGGGGTCTGCCCGTCCATGTAGTGGCGCTGCGGGGAGAGGGGCCGTGTGAGCATGTGATCCCCGGTGGCCCGGGCCAGGGTACCGCCCCAAAGGGACTGGGGGCTGGGGTGGGGGGGCTTGCCTTGTAGACACTGGCACAGAGTGCAAAGGACCCAGGGTCGCTGCCATCGAACATCAAGCAGGCCACGTCGCAGGCAGCGTCGGGCGCAGCGGCCAGCAGGCTGTCTGCGCTCACCTCGCACAGCTAGACAGAGGGTAGTCTCAGGGAGGGGTACAGTGCTCGGCCCGCCGGGCCACGTTGAGACGCAACCCCCCGCGCGGACCTGGGGTCTATCCCAGGGGCCCCGGCACTCACTATCAGGTACTTCTCCTGCCCGTTGACTTGCACTGTGTTGATGGCGTAGACAGCAGGTTCCTCGGGGGACTCCCTGGGGTCCTGGCACGGAGGAAGGAGTCACCCGAAGGCGCTGGCCTGGAAGCTGCCCCTCGGGGAGGGCGGGGGGGGGCCGCGGCAGGAGCTGCGTCCCCCTGCCTTGGGAAACTCAGATGCTCACCCCCAGGCGGCGGCCAAGGAAGGCCTGCAGAAAGGCGGACTTGCCCACCGCGCGGGCTCCCACCACCTTGCACAGAAGGACGTTCCTCTGCGTCTGCCCCTTCTCCTGGTCCAGCCTCTTCTCCCGAGTGACTGTGGACAGACGCCAGGGGGTGACCGAGGGTGACCGAGGGGGCTGCGGGGAGGGGCTGGGCTTGGGGCGACGGCGGACGCCCACCTGTGATGGCGTGGGCCTGGGAGTCCTGCTCGCAGAGCGTGGGGTAACCCAGGTAACCAAGATGCTCAAGACAGCGCCGGACATCCAGGTAGGTCATCAGGCTGGGGGATGGGAGGGACGTGAGGGCAGGGAGGCACGTGGTCACTGCCAAGTGACCCAAGGGGGCAGGGGCGGCACTCACGTCCACTGGCAGAGGTACCCGCGCAGGGGCAGCCGGCCAGCCTCGGTGGGGACCTCAAGAGGCAGCCGGGAGCCCCAGGGCGCAGCTGGAAACACGCTGAAGAAGCTGTCTAGCTCCGCAGGCGAGAGGCTGCCGTCGTGGTCCTGCAGGCAGAGAGGCTGTGGGGACACGTGCCTGGTGGCTGGGGGGAGGAGGGGCGCACGACGGAAGCCACGACACCCTCACCTGATCGTGCTTCTCAAACACCCTCTGCAGAAACTGGTAGCCGAAGTGGTTGAGCTCGGTGCTGCAGCCGGGGGGCACGTGGAGCCTGTCGGGGGGCAGGGGCTGTGCGGTTCCCAGGGTGCTCCCCGCACCTCCCGTGTCCCGGGCCGGGAGCTCCCACACCGTCCCCGCCAGTGGAGCGAACTGTGTCCGCACTTCCTTCGCAAGCCGCCTCCCCGTGGCAGGACAGCGCCAAGGCAAGCCATCCCAGCCGGTCACGCGGGCCCCCACGGAGGGTCGAGGAGCCCCCAGGCACCGGCCTGACACAGGAAGAGCCCCAAGCCCCGTCCGGCACTCACGGCGGCACGAGGTAGTCCGTGGTCAGCTGCAGCGTGTCGCCGTAGCCAAAGCGCCGCAGGATGGCCCATGTGGTCTCATGGCGGCCTCGCTGGATGAAGAGCGTGTTCAAAAACAGGAAGCCTGTTCCAAAAGAGGCGGAAGAGCAATAGCGCTGGGCACGGCCTGACCCCTCCCCGTTCCCAGGGGCCAGGCAGGATCGGGACTCACCGTCCAGGGTCAGCCGGTCATCGCGCACGCCTCCCGCCACGTTCTTGCACACGACCATCTTCACGTCCTCCAGGGCCTGAGGGGCCAGGGGGCGCCCGAAGCAGGATTTCTGCCCCCGAGGGAAAGGCGCCATCAGCCAGCCAGCCGCTTCGGCGACTGCTCAGCGTCACTAAGGGCACCGAGGCACGGAGCGCGGCCGTGCCCACGAGGGGTGGGCACCAGCACCAGGGGGGCCGCACCTGGAACGCGTTGAGTTCCTCGTCACTGAGCGCCTGATCTAGGTCCTGGTCTGAGAGCCTGAAGATGCGCGTGAGGGCCTGGACACACGCGGGCCTCAGCTGCAGGGACAGCCAGCTCAGCACGTACCCCACCCCACCGCCCCCGTCGGCTCGGCCTCCTCGCCCCTGCCTGCGGCCCACCTGCTTGGCCTCGGGGTCGTAGAGCGGGGCCGTGGGGTGCAGCACAGCCTTTTGCGCGTAGTAGAACAGCTCGGAGATGTTCCTCAGGTTCTTGGCAGAGCACTGGTGGCCACGGGGCAGACTCAGAAACATGCCCAACACCGGAGGACTCACAGGGGAAGACGCAGGCCCAGGGGAGCGAGGCCGCACCCACCCTCCAGGAGGCCTCCTGAGATGGGGGAGGGGGGTGGTGCCCGAGTGCGGGCCAGCAGGCCTGGCCCCACCCACCACTCACCTGCACGCAGGTCTCGACCTCAGGGAACTGGCTCATGACGGGCAGCACGGCCTCCATGGAGCTGCCTGGCCGCAGGTCTGACTTGTTGCCCACGAGGATGATGGGGACCCTAGGGGGACAGACCCCCGGTCACCGTGGGTGGGGGAACTGGCAGGGCCCCCCACCCACGGGCCCTGCCCATTACCTGGGGCCCCTCTCGGTCACCCCATTCACCAGTGGGATCCATTTAGTTCGGATCTGAAAAGCAAGGCCTGGGCGTGAGGGGAGGGGCCTGCCTGCCCCACGGCCCCACCTGGAACTCACGCCTAAACGGGGAGGTCAAGGCCCACTGAGGCGCAAAGTCGCTGATGCAGGGAACGTGCCCCATGTGAGCCTAGCAGCCGCTACCAAGGGACCTGGGATTGGCAGTCCGTCCCGTCTCCCTGTCGGGACGCAGGGTCACAGGAGCTCCCCGGGAAGCTGCAGGGGTCCTGGTGGGGCCCCAGCACCCAGTGTGGCTCTGTGAGGTTCCCTAAATCACTCATCAAGAGATGGGGCCAGGCATGGGTGCAACTGCGCCGGCTGAGTGTCCACCTAAAGTCCGTGCAGAGGACAGCACGCACGGGGCGTGAGCAGCAAGGAGCTGGGGTGGCTCAGGAGCTCTGCCGCCTCACCTTCTCAATGGTGGCCTCCTCAGACACGTCGTACACCATGCACACCACGTTTGCCTGCGGGGAAGGGGGTGAGGCAGGGTGTGACCGCGGGCTTCTGCTCCACTTTGCCCTTGACGGGGCCGGAGACCTTGGAAACACCCGTCTAGCCTCTGCTCCCCAGCCCGTCAGCTGCTCCCACCTGGCGAGTCCTCCCCTGTGTTGCGCCGCAGCCGCCAGGCCCAAGCACCACGGCCTGGTCACTGAGTCCCCCGGAGGGCTCAGGCCAGGCTCCGCCATCCCAGAACTTGGCACCCCAGCCCTGCATTCCCTTGTCATCTCAGGCAGAGAAAATAACAAAGACAATGCCATGGAGGATGACGGTGCCAAAGAGGCGGCCTCTGAGTAACTGTGGCCACTCTCCTCGCCTGATAATGCCCCAGGTCGCAGTACGGGCTGCAGGGACAGCTACCGGCCCCCAACCTTCCCCAACAGGGCCTGGTTCAGGCACAGACCCTCCCGATAACACGTGAGCAACGATGACCTGTAGCCCTGGTCACACACAGCACCCGCCACGGTCCAGGGGCTCGAGCAGTGGCCTGGACAACGGGACGGCAGGGTAGGTGACCAAGCCATTGAGGTGCTTACGGGGTCACTTTGAAGAACACTGAGGCTGCTTCCCCAGGGAGCAGACAACGGGGGCACAGAGCCCAGGAGCTGGCCAGCCCTGTGGTGTGGGTAGCACGGCCCCTTTTCTCCCCAGCACCCAGCGAGGTGAGTCAGAGGAACCGGGCAACTCTCAGGGCTGAGAGGTCAGGGCAGAATTAGCGAGGCCCCTGGCACCCTGAGCACCTTCGTCTAATCCCTCGGAGAGAGAAGCGGATCAGCTGGAGGCAGCAGCCCCCACCCAGGCTCGAAGTGCTCAGCACCCCCTTCCTGAGCCCTCAGGACACGCTGTACCTTGTGAATCTCTTCCTGAAGCTCCTCTGCTGTCTGCTCGGCTTCTGTACACAAAAGACACCCCACTGCAGACCGGCCCCGACGCCTGTTCCCCGGCAGCGGCACGGGGTGGCGGGGCGGGCCGGCTCTACCTGAATAATCCACAATGTGGGTGGGCACCTTCTCCGGGGTGACGTCCGCGGGAATGGTGATCTCTTCTGCGCGGGGAGGGACCTGGAAAAGACGGGGCGAACCGGTGGCCCGGGGACGGAGGGAGGTCGCGCCCCTGAGACGGCGAGGGGTGCGGCCGCGCTAGGCTCTTACCTCCGCGGGGAACTCCTCGCCCACGAGCGACAGGATCAGCGACGTCTTTCCCACCTGGGCTGCGCGGGGCGGCGCGGTCAGCGCAGCGGCCAAGAGCGCGGAGCGCCCGCCCCAACCAGGCCGAACCCTCGCCCCGACCCCGGGGGCCCCAGACGCCCCGCCCAGCTCCCAGGCCCGGGCGCCTACCCTCGCCCAGGAGCAAGATGCGCACGTCCCGCTTCATGTCGCCCGCGGGGATCCGGGTTCGGATATGGACCCCGATCCCTACCCGACCCCGACCCCGACCCCGAGCGCGGCGCCGACTCGCGCTCTTCCACTCGCGAGCACTTCCGCCCCCCGCCCGCGGAGCCGCACCAACGAGCGAGGTGGGCCAGAGCGTCCGGGCTGTGCGGCGGCGCCCCCGCGCGGGCACAGCGGGCACAGCGGGCACCGCGCCGGAGAGATGCGGGCCTCGCTCCGGCGGCCGCCCCACCCCCGCAGCTCCGCGCGAGGCCCTGGCCCGTCCACTCTGGACAGGGAGCAGGTCTGGGCGCTCCGTGCAGGCTGAGCTCAGGCCAGAGCAGCAGGATCCTGGAATGACCATCTCACGATGCCAGAATGCAACACCCACGTTTATTTGAACTTCACAGGGCAGAGGCATAGAAAAGCCCTCAATTCTAGAGCCCTTTCTGTTAAGCTCAGGTTGATTTACAGCCTCAGGTCCATCTGATGTGGAGACACCCGGCCTAGAAGCCATCGTGGCTCATCAGGAGGCCCTGGAACAGCTCAGCTTCTCCACCAGGCCAGTCGGGGCCCGGAGCCCAGTGACTCCTCTGTGGCCCGGTGGCCTGTGACTTCCCACACCAGGATCTCACTGTGGGCCACTGAGAAGAGCAGCCGGGCAGATGAGGCGAATCTGCAGAGCTGCACCAAGTCGTCATGCCCAGCAAAGTCCTGCACGGCCCCCGACGCACAGTCCACCAGCCTCAGCATTCGCTCTGCGGGCAGAGGGCACGGGGCTGGGCCAGGACAGGCGGAGTGCTGCACACGCGCCAGGCCCCGTGTCTGCGTAGGTCCAGGGCCCAGGAGTCCCTTAACCAGTCCTGCTGCCGACGCCTCGCGGAGGAACGTGTGGCTAAAAGCCCTGTGTCCTCCACAACCCCAAGCCTGCTACAGCTGGGACCAGGGGCAGCAGAGCTAAGCGAGGGCCTGTCAGCACCAAGGTGCCTCACAACACAGGGCTTTCGAGGCCCCAGTGTACGCCACCGAGGCCCTCTGCTGAGGCCCTAGTGCTGGGTGTAGCAATCAGCACCCCACACTCATTTCAAGATCCTACGACTCCCCTGGGGCAGGTGTCCTTACCCCGCTTCAGGGATGAGGAGCTTGGGGCACGGAGGTGAGAGGCATGCCTCGGGTGGGGGTATGGGCAAGCCCACTCGGCCCCACTCAAGACAGGCTGCCCACCAGGACTCACCAGCAAAGCCAATGGCCATGAGGTGGGCTCCAGGGGACAGGCTCAGGGACACGGCAAAGAAAGGAAGCGAGATCTTCTCCACCACCTGTGGGCAGCGAGTGTGAGCCTCCCCTCCCCAGCCCCGGGTCCCTCAGGCTCCTGGCCCCACACGGGGGTAGGCGGTACACATGCCTGCTTCTGGCGGAGGCTGTAGAAGGCCACCTCTGGATGCACGCCGAGGCCCGCACACACCAGCAGTGCCGCATCCCAGGGGCAGAAGGCAGCAAGAGAGGGCGGTGGATGGCTGGGAAACTGGGGCGGGGGGGCGCAGCGTGCTGTGGTGAGGTGGGCGGGCGCTGTCCCTGCCACCTGCGCCACCCGCTTCTTACCTCCGTGAGGGCAGGCGAGGGGGAGCTCAGCCAGTCCAAGAGCTCACAGTGGCCACGTGACCAGTCGGAGACCCAGATGCTGACTCGCTGGTCTGAGCTGGCGGCCAGCCACAGGTCGGCACCCTCTGCCCCTAAGTCTCCGTACTGGGGGTGCAGAAGGGCTGGTGGGTGCCTCCTGCCCTGCTGAGCCCAACTTCCCTCCCCTGCCGGCACCCCCAGGGGCCAATCCCTGCCAGCTCGTGGGGCCACTTCACCTCTTTGTGTGTGCTCTGGATGGTGGAGATCGGAGCGCCCTGGTGGTCACTCAGTACGTGGAAGGTCATCCCCGTGCGGGGGCGGCTCACAGCCACAAGCCCATCCTTGTCTCCAGAGAGGACGGTCTGACCTGGGCCAGGCAGGGCCACACTGGTTTCCCTGAGGCCCCCTGCCCCCAGCCCAGAGGCCTGAGCCGGGCCAAGCGGGGGCTGCCTTGTCCCCCTGTGGGCCCCTGCCCCTCACCATCGGCAGAGAAGGCAATGGCTGTCAGCGCCACCCGGTGGGGGTGCATCTTAAGTTCCATAGCAATGCGGGAGACGCTGAAGACGCGCAGCGTGCCATCGCTGTAGCCTGCCACCACCTGCTGCTCCTCGGGGCGTCTGCATGACAGAGGGCTCCAGGCCAGGCACAGGCAGCTCTGGGGACCCGCAGTGGGGACACATCAGCACTCCCGAGGGTGGAGGACAGGAGCCCAGCCCCATGGCTGGGTCGGACAGTGTGGGGAGGTGCGGCCGCCGCCAGGCGGGGCCAGAATGCGGTCTGGGCTCAGCCCCGCTGCCCCCAGTACCTGGTTCAGCACCTGGAACTGGACCAGGAGCTCCATGCTGGCCAGGGACCACACTCTGACGCTCCCGTCGTCACTGCACGTGGCCCAGTGGGACGCACTGGGGCTGAAAACCACCTCGTTCACCTGCAGAGAGCCAGCCAGCCCCACCTGAGGCCGCGTGGGCCCTCGGGCAGAGGGCAGACACAGCAGGCCTGTGTCTTTTTTTTTAAGACTACATTTTTAAATGTAATCTCTACCCCCAGTGCAGGGCTCGAATCACGATCCTGAGACCAAGGGTCACACGCTGCTCCCACTGAGCCAGCCACGGTGCCCCAGGCCAGGTCTCTTTGAACAGAGTGTCCATCTCTCTGCAAGCCTGCATGGCCCCAGCCACCTCCGTGCGGCATAACCAAACTGTCCTGGCCTCCCTCCCAAGTGTCCCCACACCAGACCTGTGTACCGTCCAATCACAAGAAGCCCACGGGTCAGTCAAACCCGACCGTTCACTTGCTAAGGCAGCACAAAAAGGAGCCGTTCCAGCAGGCCCTGGACAGCGGCAATGTGACAACGTGTGATGCGTCCCCAGGAGGCTGCGCGTCAAAAGGAAGACAGCCGGGCCACTTTCAGGGGTCTCATCCATGGCATCATCATTCACCCATGGCAATGCTGTTTCGCGTGCGTGTAGAGGGGACAGCACACATGTGATTATGAGAACACAGCAACGTGGGCACACAGGCACCACATGCCCACTAGGCAAAACAGAAGAACCTGTGAACCATGAGATCATGATCCAAGCTGAAGTCGGACGTTTACCCACCCAGCTACCCGGGTGCCCCAAATGGTCGAGTCGTGAATATGAATTTCAAGCATAAATGTGAACTCATAATGCATCTTACTTAAAAAAAAAAAAAAAAAAAAACCAACAACAATTTTGGGGGCGCCTGGCTGGCTCAGTTGGCTAAGTGTCCAACCCTTGATTTTGGCTCAGGTCATGATCTCATGGTTCATGGGATCAAGACCCTCAGTGGACTCTGCACTGACAGTGGAATTTGCTCTCTCCCTCCCTCTCTGTGCCCCTTCCTTGCTTGTGTGTGTGCGTTCTCACTCTCTCTCAAAATAAATAAATAAACATTAAAAAAATAACAATGAGGGCGCCTGGGTGGCTCAGTCCATTAAGCGTCCGACTTCGGCTCAGGTTGTGATCTCACGGTTCATGAGTTCTAACTTGGCATCAGGGTCTGTGCTGACAGCTCAGAGCCTGGAACCTGCTTCAGATTCTGTGTCTCCCTCTCTCTGCCCCTCCCCCACTCGCATTCTGTTTGTCTCTGTCAAAAATAAATATTAAAAATTTTTTAAAAAAGATAATAATCGAAAACTGGCTGAGCAGTAACAGGTCCCGCTGGGACTCAGACCATGACCTCTATGGTATCTCCCACGGGAGGGACCCTGGGCTCCTGGGTGGAGCTGCAGAAGGGCCTGGAAGCCGCTGTCCTTCCATACAACAGGGAAATCACCAGCGAACGCCAGCTCAGCTCCAGGACTCAGGACCCAAGTGTGCAGGCCCAAGTGGATGAATGAACACACGTTCCACCCGGACCACAGGATGGTACTTGGCTTGACACGCTACAGTACGGATAAGCCTGGAAGGCATGGCGCTCAGTGAGAGAAGGCAGAAGGGAGTGCCCAGAGCGGGCGGATGCACAGAAACAGAGCTGGTCTGTGAGGACCAAGGGGAGCGGCTGTGCATGTTTAAAGGGTAGGGGGCCTGTCTTTGGGGGGATGGATGCCCTTAAGTTCAACCATGGTGCCGGCTGTACAAGTCTGTGAGTATAACAAAACCGCAGGCTTCCAGTGCAGATAGCACGGGGCACATGGCCTCTGTTGCAACACGCAGCTGTCACCAAGGACAGACCGCGTACGCAATCCGTGCCCACCTCAAACTCAAGTGTCTCTGACGGCAACCGTTGTATCTGAACAAACGAACAGATATAAAAAAAAAAAAAAAAAAAAGGACTCAGGTTCTAACTCCTAGAGTCCGGCTAGAGGCCTGCTGAGCACCGAGAACGGCAGAGGTGCTGCACCCACGTCTCCAGCCCGCAGCTTGCACGCTTCAAAGGCACACTCACCGGCCGCCGCCAGATGCTGAGACCCGAGCCACCACCAGGGACCCCCGGCCCGGGAGCCGGACGATCGGCCACCCCGCCGCTCCTGCCTTGGCCGTGCCTTGGGGATCGTAAGCTCAGGGGGCCGCCTCTCCCGAACAGGGTCAGAACAGTACCACCTAAGCTGCACCCCGCCCCCCACCCCCGCCCCAAGCAGTGAGTCATTCTGCGAGGATGTCGCTGACGGGTAAGCGGTCCCCGTGTGCTTCCTGGTGAGACCCAGCCTGCTCAGCAGGCACCACGGGGACAGACTGGCCCTGACCAGGCGCCAGCCCCACCTCCAGACGTCTCGGACCCCGGGGAGCGCCAGGCAGACAGGCAAGGCCAACTGGGGACCGTGGAAGTTTCCAAACAGACAATGTCGTTTTCTCAGCAAATCAAGTGCAAGAGAAAAAGCACCACAAGAAAAAGACCAGAGGAGGCCCAAGGCCTGCGGGGACACGTGTGGGCCTGCGTCCACGAGGGGTCAGCCGGCGGG
The DNA here is from genome assembly GCF_003009895.1 of Hyaena hyaena. NCBI lineage: Eukaryota > Metazoa > Chordata > Mammalia > Carnivora > Hyaenidae > Hyaena > Hyaena hyaena. Next base: position 2,002,911 of record NW_024080917.1, read on the forward strand.
GACACGTGTGGGCCTGCGTCTGCGAGGGGTCAGCACGCATCTCACCCTTTGAGCCATTTCCACACAACCCATGTGACTGCTGTGCTGGGACACGGACCAGCCCAGGAGGCAGGGCACAGGACAGCATGTGACTTGCCACCCTGCCTTGGTCCAGCTCAGACACCCCCTCACCTTGCTCCTGTGGCCACTGATGAGGCGGGTGCTGGTGCCCTCAGCCCAGCTGACGTACCAGAGTGTGCCCGCCGTGGTGCCTGCCACGCCCATGTCCATGCTGTCGTGGAACACCGCACTCACGATGGCCCCATCCAAGGTCAGCTCGCGCTCCATGAACACGGAGCTAGACCTACAGCGGGGCAGGGGTGGGGGCGGGGGCGGCTTCTAGAGGCGGCAGCCAGAGCCAGATGCTCCGGGGCCATGTCCCTAGCCTCGGGCTACAGCCCACAGGGCTCCCCGCTCCGGGCATCTCACCTGGCGCGGGCGCCCTTGCGCCTCAGCTCCGGCACGGCCCCCACCGCCCACAGACGGAGCCGCCTGCTGTTGCTGCCGCTGACCAGCCAAGCGCCCGAGCACAGCAGCACTCCTGGGAGGCAGGAGGTGGCCTGAGCCGCTTCCCCGAGGTCTCCCAGGGAGAGGCCCGGCCCGAGCTGCCAGGGGGACAGGCTGCAGGCACCCACCTATCTCGCCGTCGTCCGCCTCCCAGGCCAGGAAGCAGCAGCTGGCACATGTGTCCCAGACACACACCTGGCCGGCATTGGAGCCGCAGTAGAGCAGCGGTGCGTCCCCATAGCAGAGCGAGGTCAGCTCGCCCGCCCCCAGCTCCTCAGGGATGGGCTCCCGGTGCGCCTGTTGGAACACGGGGGCGGCAGGGGTCAGCAGTGTCGTGGGGCTGAGCCAGACCCCACCGCCCCCAACAGCCCCTGAATCCTGGTACCTGGGAGCGGACGCTGGCCCCACGCTGCTGCAGGAGCCACGAGGTGATGGCACCTTGGCCCACGCAGGCGAGCTCGCCGGCCTCCCTGGGGTTGAAGGCCACGTCGTGCGCTGGCTCCGGCAGGCGGACGGAGGACAGGAGCTCATAGGTGGCCATGCTCCACAGGGCCAGGGTGCAGTCACCATAGTCCCCTAGGGAAGACGCAGCGGCTGCCTCAGCTTCCTGCGACAGGCAGGGAGTCCAGAGACGACTACTGGCTGCAACCCACTGACCCAGCGTGACGAGAAGCGCGTCATCGGGCGAAAAAGCCAGGGCTTGCACCGCGGTGTTGTGGTAAGAGATGAGCCGCCGGCAGGAGCCCCCGGGCACGTCCCAGATGCGGATCTGGCAGCGGGAGGCTGTGTTGCCGCAGCCTGAGGCAGAGGCCAGGATCTGGTGGGCAGGGCAGGGGGCAGGCAGTCAACCGCGAGACCGTGGCCCAAGGCCCACCCTGGGTCCGCTCCCGTTCTGGGTTCTCAAGGATCCAGGCCCTGACATCCACTTGGGCCCCGGGGGCACAGGGTGGGGCGCGAGGCCAGCACCTGAGCATCATGGCTGAGGGCCAGCGTGGAGACCTCCTCGGGGTGGCCGAGCCAGTGCCGCTGGGCACCTGAATGCAGGTCCTCCACCACCACCAGGCAGCCACATGTGTAGGCGAAGAAGCCTGAGGGCAGGGAGGGCACCCCTGAGCCTGTCGGCGGGGACGCGGGGGGCGTCCTCCCCATTTGCTCGCACCTGATGGGCCCCGCTAGGAGGTGGCCCGGGTCAGTGTCGGGTGCGACAAAAGGCAAAAGGCTACCAGGTGACGGCGCCTCAGCCTGGATGCTCCTCCTGGCCCACAACCCACGCCCCACGGTGGCAAGAGCTCTCTCCGAGGCCAGGCCTGAGGGTGGGTAGAGGGTAGAGCTGGGCCCCTCCCCGCGGCTTCTGGGCCGGGAGCCGGGTGTGCTGAGGCCCCACCTGTGTCTGGCTTCCAGGCCACATTGGCCCGTCCGTTCCCATTGTAGCCCACGACGGCCTTGAGGAGCAGACGCTCAGTGCGGGCACCGGGGACGGAGGTGCTCTGCAAGGACATGGGCAGGACGCTGGTGCAGCGCCCAGCACCCTCCCCCACCCCCGATATCAGGCTCTTCCCCCTCGTGCTGGGGCCTGGGATGAGGCCTTAGGCTCCCAGGAGGCAAACGGCAGGGGCACGGCCCCAAAGCCTGCAGAGGCCAGCGGAGCCCAGCGGCAGCGGGGGCTGAAAAAGGCGGGGGCAGGCGGGGGGAGGCGCCTGGGTGGGGAGGGCGCAGGTGCTGGAGGGGCGGGGCAGGGGGAAGGGAAGGCTCCCCAGGACACCGCCTGGGGCTGTTATGGATGTTAGCGGGGCGGCAAGAGCCCTGACCAGCCGAGCCAGGGCGCAGACACAGGGTGCACGGCTGGGCCGCAGGGGGACCGTCCCCCAGGGCTACACCACAGTGCTTTGGGAGCCAACCCCCGGGAGACCCCAGGAAACTGAACTTCCTAGAGAGGAAGAAGCCTCCCAGAAAATGCAGGGCCGAGCCCCCTCCATCCCGAGGCCTGCGGCGTCTCCTTGTGAAAGGTGCCCTGAGGATCCCCCGCCCCAGCTGACCTTGACCAGCAGGGGCGACTTGTAGCGAGCCACGAAGTGCCTGTAGCAGTCTGGGCGGGCGGGCGGACGGGCCTGGGCTGCTGAGGTGCTCCGAGCAGCTGGCGGGGAGAAGGAAGAGGCCGAGCAACATCAGAGCCCCTGGGACCGTTCGGAGACAGCGTCTCGCACAGTTAGCTGCCCTGCTTGGATGGGACAAGTGTCTGACCTGCACCGCACACCCGAGGTCAGAGGCGCCCCTGGGCTGCGTCCCACTGCTCACCTGGCCCAGTGGGGGCGCAGGCCAGCCTACCTGCCCGGCAGTGAACATCTCACAGGGTAAACCTTGGCCTGTCGGCACCTGGAACCCGCGAAACACCCTGGCCGGTTGTGAGCGGCCCCGCCCCGCCCCGCCGCCCCTCCTCCGCTTACTGGCACAGCCACGGGGGTGGGGACGCATGCTGAAGCCCCAGGGGCCCCCGGGAGCCCCCCAGGCCCCATCTCCAGCCCCGCTGGCCTCTTTCACCAGCATGGGCAGGCCTGAGGCCTGATGGAGCCCCTCAGGGATGTGGCTCTCCTCTGAGGGTCCTTCTTCATCTGATGTGGAGAAAGCACCTGGGGAGGGGTGGAGACGGTGAGAGGAAGGAGGAGAGCTCGGCTGGCCCTGTCCCCACCCCTCCCCAGAGGTCAGGAGTGAAGCATGCTGGCTCCCCCAACAGTCCCTCACGGGCCCCCCCTTACCGTCACCACCCTCGAGGGGTCCAGCACGGAGGCCTAGCCAGAGTGGGGCAGCCTGGGACGGCACAGGCACCTGCTGCCGGGGGAGCCCGCTGGCCCCAGACTCTGTGTCCTCCAGCTGCCTCTCGCCCGGGCCTGGAGACACAAGAGGCCAAAGAGGTGCCCACACACCCCGGTTCTGCACTGGGAACCCCAGGAAAGGAAGGGGCCCTATGCCACCCACAGGGACTGTAGAGCTGGTCCCAGAGATCACCACAAAGCCCGCCACGCGGTGGAGCCACTCACTAGCCTCACAGGTCGGGGGCACCCCAGGCGAGTCTCTGGCACTGCAGGGGCAAGGACAGGGTCAGGTGGAGAGGGGGTAGCCGAGGGCCGGGGGACGCAGGTCGAAGGCGGCACTTGCCTTCCCGGGGGTGAGCTCTCAGGGGCACCCAGAATGTCCCAGACGAAGATGGCATCTGCCACACTGAGGAGCTGCTGCTGGTCAGGGGCGAAGGCCACAGCGCGCACGGGCTCTGAGTGGCCGATGTAGACCTGGGGGCAACGGGAGGCATGCCCAGCGGACCTCAAGGCGCGGCCGGGGCGCCACGGTCCTCCCAGTGCTGGGACAGAAGCAGTGCTCCACACTTCACGCAGCGGACGGATCCTGTGGGCCTGGCCATGAGTTGCCCGACCCGCCAGGCGGGGCCTCAGCAAGAGGCTCTCTGGGCTGTCAGGCCCCAGTGGACCCAGGGTGGGTGGAGGGTATCATTCTCTAACCTCCCCGCCGCCACCCGCCACGCACCTGCCTTCAGCGCCCACCTGATGGCCGGGGCTGGCCTTCGCCGCGTAGTCCCACACCTTGATGGCCCGGTCAGCGGCTGTTAGCAGGAAGCGGGCATCCCTGCTGAGCGCCAGGGAGGGGCAGGCCACAGGGTGGACACCCGACAGCTGCAAGAGTGCTCTTGTCGGTGGAGGAAGATCAGAGCTCACGGAGGCCCCTGGATGGGGGAAGCCTCCCTTCCTCCCTTATCAGAAAACGCCCCCTCTGAGGAGCAGCGGGTGGCCCAGGGCCCCTCGACTCCTCAAGGCACTGCAGCCACTAACGCTGGGACCCGGAGGGAAGAGGAAGCCGAGCCTCTGACCACAGCCCCGGGCTCACCTCCCGGACCAGGCAGCCTGACGCGGCATCCAGCACCACCACCGTGTTGGACGACGTCGACACCAGGAGGTGGCCTGGGGGTACGGGGCCAAAGCAGACGGCCACTGCCGAGGCCAGGCGGCTGCTGGCCAGGGCTAGGGCACTGACATCAACTCGCAGCAGCTGGGGGAGAGCAGCAGGTAGCCCCAGACAGAGCTTACACCCCCAGAGCTGGACCACAGGTGGCGGGCAGCCCGGGGCCCCACCAGCACCCCCGCCTGCCTGCGGCTCACGCACTGCGTCTGAGTCAAGGCAGCGAAGCCCAGACCGTCTCTGGGGCGAGCGCCGCCTCCCAGCTGTCCCCCGCTCCCTGCAGCTCCACACCAGGCCTGGGGAGGGCCCCTGCCCCTCCCTGCCTACCTCCGCCCCGGTGGAGCCCGGGAAAGGCACGTAGCAGCCAGCCGATGGTCCCCACGGAGTCTGCTGGCCGGGCCGACACGAACACGTGGCAAGTTCCTGTGACTCACCTCCTCCAATGAGGCTGTGTTCACGACGGTCACCACGTACTTGGAGGGGCCCACGAAAGCCAGCAGGCGGCTGTCCCCACTAACCACCAGGGCATTGGGGGTCGGGTGGGCATCCCGGCACACCATGTCGTCTGCGGGCCGCATGGGGGAACGTGGTCAACCGGGCGCAGAGAGGGTCCTCGCAGGAGACACGGGTCAGGACCCACACCTGCCCCCAACTGACGGAAACACCAGCCCAAGGCCTGGCGTGTCACAGAGCGACAGCCCGCAAGACCAGCACACGAGCGCCAGGACACCAGTGGGCGCTGGCTACTGCTAGAGCAGCTGGCCATGCTCCAGGTGACCACGCGGCGGCCCCGAGTTACAGCGGCCACGGGACAGCACAGATGGCCTCACGTGCTGCCCTGGAGCGGGCCGACTCCCACCTGGCACTCAGGCCACACGCCTCCTCCTGGAGCAGGCTGGCACAGACCCCCACTGACCTGCGGTTCTGGGGGCTGGGGCGCCCTAAACCACACCCAGCCTGGGGCTCTGGGTAGCGAGCGAGCCCCGCCCTGCAGGGACCTGCTGGGAGGCCGGGTAGGGTGCCGGGGGGCCTGACCTGTCACCCGCAGGATGCGGCACTGGGCGGCGGAGCAGCGGTACTGGGCCAAGGTGCCCCAGGAGCAGGAGCTGAACAGGAAGCTGCCGTCGGGGCTGACGGCCAGGCCGGTGACCGCCCCTCGGTGACACCTGTGCCACACAGGGATCCAGTGCCCTGACCGCTCACAGCGGGTCCTGGCGGGGGCCCCAGGGGGCAGCCGCGGGCCCTCCCCCGCCCTGCCCAGGTGCCCACACACCACCTCCGCTTCCACCCCAGGCGTCTGCGGGGCTGGCGCCGGCGGGGCACCCACCTGTGCTGCACGGGAACCTGGGCGGCCTCCAGGCTGAAGGAGCGGACGGCCCCGCTGCCAAAGCCGCAGAACAAGGCCGGCCGTGTCGGGTGGAAGGCAATGGTGCGGGGGGTCTCCTCCGGGGACCTCAAGTCATACAGCTGGAGGGTGGGGGTCCGTGAGGGTGCATGGGGGCGGGGCTACCAGACGGCCTCTGGCCTCAGGAGCCCGGGAGGCAACCTGTCCAGGTGACCGGAGCCCTAGCGCCCCTCGGGCCCTCCTGTGCTCCATGCCTGCCTGGGCCCCACCCACTGGCCCAGAACCTTCCAGTCCCCGCCCCGCTAGCCACGCCTCCCAACCTGCTGCAGGGTCGCCAGGTCCCAGACGCGGACAGTGTGGTCTTGGGACACGGTGGCCAGCTGCCCGCGGCTGTGCTCGGTGGCCAGGCCCAGCACCGGCGCGGCGTGGGAACGAGTCAGCATGTTGTATTCCCGGGACGGGACGTCCAGGAAGCCCAGGTGGCCCGAGGAGGTGGCGGACAGCACACGCAGACCATCAGGGCTGACGCACACCAAAGTGACGGGGCCCTCGTGCTCTGCGGGCAGGGGGACTCAGCGACCTCCCAGCCCCTACCCAACCCACACGGACCCGTTTCCTTGCAGCCTGCAGGCCAGGACAGGCAGTTCCCCCACGACCACTGGCTCTTGGGCTTAGGACTCGGGCCCGTGGAGCCCCGGGACTGCCTTCTAGCCAGGGGCTGGCCCGGGACACACCCTCCCACAGCATTTCTGGTGGCCTGACAATGCCGCAGCCCCACCTGCCTCTAGGAGCACGGAGGAGAAGTCCAGGGGCCAGAGGCGCAGGTAGCCGTCGTCAGAGCCCACGGCACACGTCGTCTGGGAGACGCTGAGGCTGCTGATGGAAATGCCAGGGCCTAGAGGAGTGGGCGGCGTCAGCCCAAAGCATCGGGACTGCTCCCCCCGTGTGGCAGGGGTCCACCTACCGGCGCCTGAGGTCTGCTTCTGTGAGAGGGGGCTGCCAGGGGCCTGTGCGGGCAGCAGGAGGCGAGCATGCCGCACGGTCATGCGCTGGTGGTCAATTTCCAGGACGTGGCCACTGCGGCTGCACACGTAGCTGCTCAGGGAAGCGACAAGTGAGGGATGAAGGGGCAGCGGGACCAGGACCCAGCCAGTTATGGGAGCGAGAGCAGGGCTCACAGCGTGCGGGCGTCCTGGGCCTGCCCGAAGGCCAGGTCAGTCAACTCCAGCACGCGGTGCGCCCCCAAGTCCACGGGGCAGGAACGCAGCTCCCCGCCGCGCAGCCGCCACAGCCGCACACTGCCCTGGCCGCACGAGGCCATCCTGCCGGGCAGAAAGCTGACACTGTGGACAGTCCCCGGGCCAGGCTCAGCCCCCGTCTGGGCTCCCGGGCTGCCAACGACCCATCCCAGCGGGGCAGGGGCAGGCCAATCACCTGGCTTCATCGAAAAAGGCAACCTTAAATGCCTGGACGTCGACACCGGTGTACGTCTTTGCCAGAAGGACGGCCTCACCGCCTCGTCCCACCCGCTCTGTGCCCCAGGCCACCACCACCTGCGAGGAGCCCATACTGAGTGGCCGCACCCCCCATCCGCCTGGCCTCCCCCCACGCCTCAGCTCTCCCTTCTTCCCACACAAGTCCGCCTGAGTGCTAGGCGGCTGAGGGCATGGGGACGTCTGCCTACGCACACCCCGAGGCGTCCACGGGCACTTGAAGCCGGGCACGCCTGCCGACACAGTAAACACCGCCCCGCAAGCAGAGACGGGCCCCCGGGGGAACAGGAGACGCCTGGGGCACAGCAGACTTCTGAACGCGGACGCATGAGAACGGCCAGCAAGGACCGAGTGCCCGTGTGAACGCCGACCCCGTCCAGGAGGGCTGAAAGCCTGGCGTACTACGTGCTGCACACAGGGAAGGGGGCTTGCCGGGGGGCTTTGCTTCCCAAGCGGTCTGGACTCTGCCCACACCCTGGCCCCGACCGTGACCCGGCCCCGTTACCGTTCTCCCGTGGGGGTCCTTGCCGACGCCGCAGAGCAGCACCCCGCTGCTGGAGAAACTGCAGGGGCAGGGCAGGCGGTCAGCGTCGCTGGGGCTGGCCCCCCACCCCCTCGGAGGCCCCGCGCCCACCTAAGGGAGCAGAGGGTGTGCACCGGGCTCCGGGACAGGGACAGGCACCCCCTGGTCTGGAAGTCCCACAGGCGCAGCATGCTCGCGGGCCCGGCCTGGGCTGAGGCCAGCAGTGAGCTGCTCCCATCCAGCGCCAGGGCAGAAACCTGGGGAGAGGGCAGGGTGAGAGACGGGGTCCAGCCTGTGGGCACAAGCCTCCCCTGGGACGGGCAGGCAGTGCCCACCTTGTCAGTATGGCCCAGAAAGAAGCGCTGCTCCCGGGTGTCCACGCATAGGACGACGATGACGGCGTGGCAGGGGTACACCACCGCAGCCCCGTCCTTGGTCCACACGGCCTGTGCACAGGGGCCAGAGTCTAGTGTCACAGGCTGGCTGGCCTCACCCCTCCCCAACCCGAGCACACCCCACCCTGTGCTCCCCGGGATGCACGCACAGGACCTCCTCTGAATGTGTCTGTGATACGAGACCCTGGGGACCCTACGGAGCCCGTGGAAACTGCTGGCAAGCACAGGGCCACAGAGACCCGGAGGTGGTGCCCACGCTCAGCCCCACCCGCCAGACCACAAGCATTGGAGCCTCACAGGGCCAAGTGCGAGTTCTCGGGCCGATGGAAGCCCAGGCACCCGGGCCACTGCCGACCCAGCCTACGTCACGCAACGAGAAAGAGACGCGTGGACAGGAAGACCACACGTCCACTGAAGAAGCACAGAGCCGTGTGCAGACGTGGGATTGAGGGACTCAACACCCTAAGGAAGCTTAGGTGTCCACGTAGCCACCCTGGGGAGACGCAGGCTGCCCTCGCTGCCCCCTCTGTGTACCTGACGTGTGACGCAAAGAGAAGACAGGACCCCTCACCCATTTGGTACTGTGGCCCCCAAAGCCGATGACTCCCTTGAGCCTCAGTATGGGATCCGGGAGAAAGCTCTGAAATAGGCAAACTCACAGTGAGACCCCGGGAGGCGGGGACAGCACCAGCCTGGGCGAGTCCCTCCCTCCCGAGAGCGAAGTGGTCCTCCTGGCCGCCAGCTGCACCGTGGCACGGCGCCGGGATGCGGCCACAGTGCCAGACCCTGCAGGGACCCTAGTTCCTGCCCCGGCCAGGAGTCCCAGGCCCCCACAGACCACGTGGCGCCTCCTCACTCTTCGTTGGAAGACAGTGTCGCCCGAAGCCGTGTCCCGACTGCTCTGCTTTCTGCCTGGACGCTGGATAACAAAAGCTTATCAGAAGCCCAGCAGCCGCTGCCCACACCTGACGGAGGCCCCACCCCTTGAGACCCCACACGCTTTGTCCCTTACCTTCCTGGGGAAAGGCACTGACCTTGCTCAGGGCCACCGGCACCGTGGCCAACTCCAGGGAAGACGTGTGAGTGCTGTTGCCAGCGGCGTGCTTGTTAGTGACCTGTGCCCTGGCCGAGGGCTCCTGGCTATGGTCACCGGGGCCATTCTCACCGCAGACCTCCGAGTGCTCACGGAACAAGCGGACCTCTGGGAGGGGCCTGGGCACGGACGAGGCCTGGCGAGACTGCAGATGCACAAGTGCGTGTCAGCACCCTGGGGCCACCAGCCACCGGCCCCGTCTCCAAGGGCACAGGAGCACTCACGGCTGTGGGGCCAAACATCCGGGCCACTGGGGACACGCTGTCTGGGAAGGGATTACTGAAAGCCACCGGGTGAGGGAGAAGCTCCAGCACGTGCCCCCGAAAAACTGGAAAGGAGCAAATGTGTGAGCAGAGCGCAGAGGCGTGGGGAGAACATGGGCCCGGGCCTGGCCCGCTCCTCCGAAGCCACGCCCACAGCTGCAGCCCAAGCTTCCCCCCCGGGGCCCCCGGCGGTGGGGGGGGGGGTCTGAGAACCACCAGGCACCCCACGCAACCTCCCGCTCGGTTCTGCACCCCAGGACGGCCTCCAGACCAGGCCCGGCTCCTCCGGGCCCCATCCTGCCAGGCTCACCACCCCCAAACAGTGTCAGCACCCACTCCCGCCACGCTGCACGTCCACGCTGACCCCGCTGACCTGACTCAGGAGGGGAACGGCTCTTCTGAGCCGGCTCAGAAGATGCTCTGGAGCTGACACTTGGAAACCTTGGTGGGGCAGAGGGAGAGTCAGCGTCCAGGGACCGCCCCGCCCCCTTTCAGCAGCCTCCTCGGGACAGGCAGGGCCGCTCACCGGATGTGGACGTAGTGCTCATGCCAGCTCTCCCCCTTAGGCACCGGGAACGCCATTTCTCGAGGTACAGGAGTGACAGACAGCTTTGCCCGCTGGGCCTCCACAGTGGTGACGGCTACGAAAGGCAGAACCGGTCCGAGGAAGCCCATCAGCTCCTTCTTCCAACACAGGCGAGACTTAACACCGGGTGATGACACGGTGTCGCCCGGTCGCCAGCCCAGCCACCACTACCCCTTGCCCCGCACAGGTGCCTTGGGGGCTGGGCAGCCCCAAGATGCCATCCCTCCTGCTGAGAACTCCGGGAGGGAGGGGCAGCGGAGGCTGCAGCGGGCGGGAGGGGCACAGGGCATAGGCTGTGGCGCCTACCAGGGTCAAAGCACAAATCGCTGGTGTAGAGGTTCTTGACGAGCAGACTGGCGCACAGCCTGACGCTCTTGAGATGGCCGTACCTCCGGTTCAGGTAGACCAGGAGGGTGTCCCGCAGGTCCAGCTGCAGGCACGTCCAGCGGGCACCCGAGGGGGCAACGCCAGCCAGGTCTGCACAGCATGAGCCAAGATCAGTGCCTGTGGTCTCACCGGCCGGCCCGCGGCACTCCGCTTCGCCACAGCCGCACGGGCCCCCCCCGCCCCCCGCACGGCCGGCCCGACTCCCTCCCTGCTCCCAGGCTGCCTCTCCCGGACCACGGGGACCACGGTATCGTGCTCACGCCCTGGCTCCACAACACCTTTCCTAGGCCCGGCCTCACAGATGAAGGGAAACTGAAGCCACGTGGCCGTAGACTTGAACTCCTTGAAGAGGCTGGAGAAGGACACACGGATGACCCGGCTGTCCTACGGGGCGGAGCGTGACCATGAGAAGACAAGCAGGGCTCAGGAGCGCGGCACCCCTCCCCAGCCCCGACTCCTGGGCTCGCACCTCAGTGGCTACGTCCAGGTGAATGACGAAGTGCTTGGGGGGCAGGGGCCTGAAGAGCACGTACAGGTACCGCCCCGTCAGCCCTAGGGACTGGGTGCTGGTCTTGGGGAGCTGAAGGTAATTGCTGGCAGAGACAGAGCCCTGGATGCGGTACACGGTGCACTGGAGAGTCTTATCCTGAAGAGAGAGAGAAAAAGCAGCACGCACGTGACCCCTGGCGGGTCTACGAAACGTCCCAGGGGAGAATGCGTCCCCGCTGCCGCCGCCAAGTCCCCCGTCCGCTTACTGTCACAGGAGCCACGTCGCCTTCCTTCGTGGACCGCTTCCACTCGCCCACTTTGAAGTGTCTGAAGACGTTGAGCAACGGCTGCTGCCACACTGGGGGGCCATGAAAGTATGAGGGCCCCGGCGGACATGAAGGCCTGTCCCCGGTGCCAGCCCCCAGTGGGTCCTGCCAGGGTGGGGGGGGCGCGGAGGCCTGTCTCGGGTGCCAGGCCCCCGCGGGTCCCGTGAGGGCAAGGCGGCATCCCTCTGGGGGCCTCCAGACCTTCCAGGGAGGGGCCAAAGGCCGGCTCTGCGCGCCCCCCCAAGGCGACAGCGATCCCAGCGCCCGAGCCCCGGCCTCCCGCGCGCCGCTACCTTTCGCCATAGCGGAGCCGCTCGCATTTCCCGCCCGGACCGCCGCTCGCTCCACGCAGGGCACGCAGCGCGCGCTTAGCAACGGCCGCCTGGCAACGGCGCCACTTCCGCCGTCCCGCGGGCGAGGCCACGTGACCGGGGCGGGGCGGGGCGCGCGGCTGCGCGGTGATGGCCCCGTGACCGCGCTCGGCCGGGGGTGGCGGCGGAGGGGCGGCCCGGCTCGCCGTCCGCAGCCCCCCAGACGCCCGGAACCGTCGCTCCCCGGGGCTCCGCGGGGGTGCTCGGGCGAGTCCAGCTGTGGGGACCGAGGGGGCCCGCAGTGTTTGTGGGAGGGCGCCTGGCCGAATGTGCCCACGCACCCACGGGCGCACCAGACTGGGCCCCGCTGCTGCCTCCAGCCCTCTCGTGATGCGTCCACACCTGGGCTCCTCGCTGGGTGCCGTCGCCGCAGGCAGGCCATCCCCCCAAGAGGCAGAGCAGTGTTTACCAGGACAGCTCACCTTTGCCCAGCGTCCCACAGCCCTGGGGGATGAAGAGACAGCACTGGGCGTCCTGAGACTTGGCCCCAGTCCTGAGCCCTGAGCCGCTGCGACTAAATCCCAGGGCCGGTTGCATAACATTTGTGGCTCTGGAGATGGGGCTCAGGCACCTGCCAACAGGGAGAGGAAGCCAGGTGGTGCAGGGTAGGTGCAGTGAGTGACCTCCCAAGAAAGATGAGCTGGCCCAGGGCCCCGGCACCTCTGTCAGGACACGGGAGGGCCACTACCGGGCCGAGCTGCAACTGTGCAGCCAGGGAAAGGCTGGGCTGGACGCTGCCCGGGGACAGGGGGGCCCCGACCCCACCCCCCACGCACCAAGTAAAGGCCACTCAGAAAAGGCAGTTTCTCGACTTTATTAGCCTGGAGCTCCTCCCTGCCAGCCCCAGGGGCTGGTCCCTGGGCACAGTGAGCAGGATTGAGGTCCGACAGTTTCAGCCCCTGGCAGCATGGGACAGCTGGGCCAAGGGGTCAGCAGGTGCAAAAGTCCAAACGCTGGCACTTCAGGTGTGGCCGGCGCCTGGCCAGACTCAGGGCGGAGTACGGCGTGTGCCTCAGCAGTTCGACAGGGCGCCGCGGTCCTCTCTGGCGGAGGTCCAGCATGCGGGTGAGCTGGGCCCACAGAGGGGCGGTTCCTTCCAAGGTGGCTAGGAGCAGTTCGTGACTCTGGCCAGGAACTGCTGCGCCCACCACTCGTCCAGGTCAATGGGCACGAAGTCTGCGGGCACAGTAGAGGCTGGGCAGTGATGCTGCTTCCAGGTCGCTCAATGGCTCTCCCTCTGAGCTGACCACAAGCCCTTCACCCAGGCCCAAGTGTAGCAAGTGGGTCAAGTCCAAGCGCCCTCCCCAATCCCCTAAGGACTAGAACCCAGCAGGTCCCAGGTCAGGGCCAGAGGGAGTGGACAGGACTCCCTGAGGGCAGGGGAGGGCTCACTCTGCAGCCGGGGGTTGGGGGTCTTCTCCACGTACTGCACGGGCCTGGGCCCACTCTCGCCAGCCGGGCCACCACCCAGCTGCTGCTCCACTTGCTGCCAGGCTGTGGGGAGAGGGCAGTCAGACTGAGCCAGGACCCTGGCATCCGGTCTTCTACCCAGGGCCCGGTGGCCACCCTGCACCCCAGCCCGGAACTGGGAGCAGCAGCCCCCGGGACGGTCATAGGACAAACAGGGAGGGAGCCTAGGAAGAGCCCGGCCCTCTAGCTACTGTGAGTCAGGTGGGAGTGGGGAAGAGGAAGAGGGGCCCAAGCCACGCCCTCGGGCCTCGACACTACCTTCAGACACAAATCGGACGTTTTCCTCATGAGCCAGTGTATAGGTCTCTTGGGTCCCCTCAAGGGATGGAGATGTGGCAGGGGGCCGCCGGCCATTCACCCGATTGAACACAAGCCTTGGCCCCGGACTGTGGAGGGGGGAGGAGCCAGTCAGCAACTTCCTGAGCCCAGGTGATGCCTGGCAAAGCTCCAGGAGCAGGTTCAAGCCGCACCCCCCACCCCGGGCCCGGGCCCAGCGCAGGCACCTCTCGAGCTTCAGGGCAGCTGCCTGATGCAGTGGTGGTGGGGGCCGCTCTCCCGCAGGCCCAAGCCCCCAGCAGCCCAGTTCACACCTGAGGTCCCAGACCCCCAGCAGGGTTCCCTGCTCAAGGCACACAGGTGCTCTCTGTCCAGGGGTCTCGGGCACCCCTGTTGTCACCTGCATCCCGCCTCCCCAGCACCAGCCGGGCCTCCAGCAGCCCCTGTTCTGACCTAAGCTACAGCCGGGTCACTCTGTCCCAAGCACAACTCTCGGCCATCTTCTTCCCCCACGGAAGCCTCTCCATCTCACCATTGCCCCCAGTGAGGGAGGAAGGACCCAAACAAGAAGCAGGCGGTCTCTGCCCTTCTCTCTTCCTGGCCGCCCCAGCCTCCGTAGGGATGAGCCCTGAGTGATGGTCCGGCCGAACCACGGGGTGGGGAAGGTGTGACCACAGCCCCAGCCCGATGCTGCAGGCGCAGACCAGGCAGCTCTGCTGCCCACAGGGGTGGGAATACCGAGTGGGGAGGCGGCACCCTCCGGGTGAACCCCCGGGTTCCCGGGGCTCAGCCTGGGGGGCGTGGGATGTCCAGGGAGCCGCTGGGCCTGTCCCGGTCAGCGGGGCCCAGGGCGGTGCTGGCCGCCGCAGCCAGCGGCAGCTGGCCAGGCCCCGCACACACAAAGCCCGGGACGGGGCTGTGGAGGGATCGGGGCCGCACCTACAGCAGGAGGTGGGAGCCGGGAGTCCTGGGCTGCCCGTGCCACTCCGCCAGGCACTCGCGGTCCCGCCGGCCTGCTCGCCTTCCTGGGTTCAGGTGCCCCACCGCCGCTCGGGGGTCCTCCTTGGCTGAGAGGGCCACTAAAATAAAGAGGAGGGTCTTGAGGGGCACCGGTCCTGCCAGCTCCGGGCCGGCAGGGTCTGGTGGCCCAAGAAAATATAGAGGCGTTGGGGCTCCTCCCAGGCCTGAGCTGCACCAGCCAGAGGGTGTGATGGTTTGTCCTCAACTTGGACAGCCCCGTGCCTGCCACCCCCGCCCCCACAAGGCTGCAAAGTGGAGGCTGGACATCAAAACAGGGAAACAAAAAAGGGAATTGCAGCCAGAGGCTATGAATCACAGGGACTAAGGTGGTGACCTGACCAGGGCGGCACAGGGGCCAGAGAAGGCAGGCGCCACCAGCCCACTGCCCAGAGTTATTTACACGAGGCCCCTCCACAGGCCCTCTGGGGGAAGGACACTGGCTCGAGCATGCACCTGTGGATGAAAGCCACACCGCGCCTCCTCCCAAGGGCGCTGCCCGCAGGCCTGCTCCGTGTCCCTGCTCAGGCCTACGTGGGCATCCTGTCACTTAGTCTCCTCTCTGATCCCCAAGGTCAACCAACCCACCGGTTTCCAGCCCGGGGCCCTGGGCTCCAGAGGGAAGTCACACACGGTAAGTGGGTGCCAGTTTCAGGACTCAGCTGTGCACCTGTCCGACCTCCAAGCCCACACTCCCAGGCCACCTCCCCGACCTGCTCCCAGGACCACAGGTGGTCACAAGGCGCCGTATTAACTTCTTCCCAATGACAAGTGTCACCTCTGCTGATGTTCTCTTCTCTCCTGTCTGTCTTCCCCTGGGAGCAGTTGCTCCTCGGAGGCGCAGACCTGTGTGGCGTGTTCACCACCACGGCCAGAACCCAGACCCATGCCCGGCTGGAACCCCAGCCCATATATTTAGCTGGTCAGTTGCCTCGCGCGCCTGCAGGGCACCAGGCGTAGGGGATGCGGCGTGGCACGGTCACCCTCTCTCTCCCCGGCCAGTCGGGGTGAGGGAGGCTGGGCAGTGAAAAGGCACTACAGAGAAAACAGCAGGGAAGGTTAGGTAGGCAGCCGGGGTGCAGCTGCCAGAGAGGGGCACCCTGAGAAGGTGCTGGAGAGCGGGCAGGGAGGGCCCACCGGCCTCTCTGGCCTCCCAGCAGGATCCTTTCAAGGCCGCTGGGACTGGGCAGGGGCAGCTCCGACAGAGGGAGGAAGTGGGGAGGAAGGGGGGCGGGCACAGCCAGCGCAGGCGTGCCTCACCGCTCCTCACACGAAGCGGACGACACGGAGGCGTGCGCTCCCTCGGGCCGGGCTGCTCAGCACACCCTCCTGACCTGCAAGCCGCAGTGGGCCCACCTGGCTAAGGGCCAGCTGAGGGCAGAGGTGAGGCCTCCTGGGGGCTTGAGGGCTCTGTGCTGCCTTTCCTGCTCCTCCCCAGCGCTCCCCGACTGTGCAACAGACGCCCCTGCACCAGCAACAGGGAGAAGGTGGTAAGCTTCTCCAGGTGGGGCACGTGGGCCGCTCCGGTCCCAGACTACTGGCCTGGGTGACCAGTGGTGGCCCTTCGCCTAGGTCTTGTTTACTCCTGTGGGCAGAAGGGCAGCTGTGAGGACCCAAGTTGAAATCACAAGGCAATATTATAGCGCAGCCTGGGTCCCCGGAGGCACCCCCCGGCCCTGTTCATCTGTCTCCCCAGGACACACCTGTGGCTGGCCGAGAACGTTTTCATCACTAGCACGCAACCTCCAAGTACCAACCGGCCCCCAGCAAAGGGCCCCAGGGCAGGGTCTCGGCCCAGAAAGATCCTCACGGTATGCCCCCTCCTGGCAGGCGCCCATCACCTGCACCCTCCCCAGCCATGCCACCTTGTTATCTGCTGCCCGGACGCACGGCCCTAGTGCGGGAGGCCTCGGGCCTCTGTGGGCCTAGAAGAAAGGCCAGGGCCCAGGAAATGCATAGAATAAGTGAAGCCAAAGGTCCAGAGCTCGAGACAAACAAGTATAAAGGCTCAGCTCTGGGGGATGGAGGGGACCTGACCTCCAGGTCAAGGTCATGTGGAGGCCAAATTGGCAGGGACTGCCATTCCGGTGCCACAGGGGTTGCAGGCTGGCAAAACTATGGGCTGTAAAAAGGCAGAAGACTGCAGGCTCCAGCACGCCTGACCGTCTGTGGGAGGCCTGCAGCGCCCAGCCAGGGTGCTGCGGGTGACGGGTGGAGGGGGCAGCGCCCAGCCAGGGTGCTGCGGGTGACGGGTGGAGGGGGCAGTGGCCTGGCAGGACCACAGGGAACCACGTGCACCTTCTCCCCCAGCCAGTTCCTCAAGGACAGGGCTGAAAGCGCCGGGGGCCTTGAGGGCCGCACCCCCGGGGTATTTGGCTCCTGCCCTCCTGGGCACCTCGCCTCAAACCTTGGCCTCCCTGCTCAAGGTCGCCCGGGGCACGTGAGTCAGCCGCGTGGAGCTCCTCCGACCCAGGCGCTGGTCGGCTTCCTCCCCACTAGCGGTCCGCCAGGACCCCACAGGGCCGGCGTGGGAGAGGGGTTCACGCACACCCAGCCCAGTCCCCTTCAACCCAGCCAGGTGCCAGGTGAGGTGCAGGCGCCCAGGCGCGGAAGGCAGAGCTGCTCGCGCGGGCGGGGACGGACGCCCCGCCCCCGCGCCCGCCCCGAGCATGTGGCCCGGTCTCCGCGAACCTTCCCCAAGGTCACCCTCTCGGTCCCGCGGCGGCCGGCCCGCGCGTCTCACCTCGACAGGGGCCAGGGTCCCGGCGGCTGCGCCCGCGGGGGCGGTGGGGTCGGCGGCGCGGGCTGTCTGCATTTCAGAAGCTCGCCGAGCCTGCTCTCCACCTGCTGCTGCGAGGGACCTGCGGGCGCGGGGCGCGTCAGCGGCCGCCGAGGCTGGGGGTCACTGCGCGGACCCTCCCCCCGGCGACCCTGCCCGCCCCTCGCCCCGCGCACCTGTGCGGCGCTGCGCGACCAGCTTGCTGGGCCCCTTGGTGATGGTGTACATGGTGCGGAAGGGCCGCCGGCCCGCGCGCTCGCCCGGACGCACGCCCTGCCCTGCCCTCCGCCCGGGCTCGCACTCGGCGGGGGCCCAGGGCGCGGCCCCTTTAACCAGCGGCCGGGCGCGGCGGGGAGGGGGGCGGGCCGCTACACGCCCCCGGCCCTTAAAGGGCCCGCGCGTCTGGGCCGTGCTCGCGGCGGAGGCCGGGCCTTTAGGAGACTGGCTGGGGCCGCAGTAACCAGCGCCCCACCCCGCATGGCCCAAGGCCAAGGGCAGAGGAAGCGTACAGGGGCCTGGGAATGCCTCCGCCGCCTGAAGGCCAGGTGAGCCGCGGCGGACGCAGGGGCGCTGGCAGGCGCTGGGGACGCTCTGTGGGGACCCTGTCGGGTAGCTTCGGCCAAGCTGCCTCCGTGGGTCTGGGCCAGTATCAGGGGGCCTTCTGGGCCTGTGTCTTGAGACTACAGGGCCAGAGCCCAAAAAAAGTGCGTTCGCCCCTGGGGTTTGGGCAGAGACCTGGCGCCCTGGTAATCTCCCTTGCACTCCGTCGGACAGGAATACTGGGTGCACTCTGCTTCCGCACCCAGGCTCCCATGCAAGGGTCCGCCCCCAGCTCCAGGGAGGGGAGGCCGCTTGCAGACTGGGACCAGTGTGGGGGTGGGATCCTGGGGAGAGAGAAGGTGGGGGAGGCCACCCGGTTTGCCTGTTTCACCCCAATTGGAAGGAAGCCGTTACCTCCCACTCCCGCCCTCCTGGAGGGGTAGGGGTCTCCCCTGGAGCTGCCTGGTTTGTAAGGGCCAGACGGGCTCCCAACCCAGGGTTCCTGCCTCCCAACTCGCAGCTGCGCAGGGCTGCCCAGGCTGTGGGCGGGGCCTGTGAGCCTGAGGACCTAGTGGGCTCAGCAGAAGGTTGAATTCAATCCTTAACACCCACCCCCCTCCCGCCCAGGAAAACACTGCCCAGAGTCGTCCAGGGGTCCTGGAATCCGCCCTCCAAGCTTGTGTGGCTCCCACACTGTTGCCACAGCATTTGCGGAGGCTCAGCCTGGCGGGCACCAGGGCCTGGGAAGCCCAAGGGGACTGGTCTCCTGGGAGCTGCCACCTGAGGGGTTCCTGGAGCAAATGCAGCCCCGCTTGCCCCCACGTCACCCTCAGAGCAGGGCCGAAACAGGCAGAATGCGCAACCTGGGGAGTGCGAGCGCTGCGGGGTTAGCTCCAGGGGGAGGGGAGTGACAGCAGCAGGAGGAACCCCCACCCCCCGAAACTGCTCTGGGCAGCGCCCCTCCCCAGCTACCCTACGCACCCATGTGCCTGGTGGGTGGTAACCAGGCCTGCTCGGGCGCCCTTCAGGAAGTTTGTGTCCTGGGGGCCCCCTCCCCAGCTTCCTCCTCCACAGGGTGGGCTGGGTTAGGGCTGTGATCCCGAGAAGGGGGGAGAGGGGCTCGTGAACCCAGCTCCCTGCCCCAAGCACCCCTGCGGCTTCTGTCCCTTGTCCCTCCCCACAGCGGAGTCCAGGCCAGCGTGGTCCTGCGTGAACCATCTGCCCTGGCTGCCCTGGCCCTGAGCACAGTTCCCTCTGCTCACTCACATGCTGGGGAGACAGCGCGGTGGGGGGCTGTGTCCCGAGGGTACGTGTTCCCGGCGGAGGGATCAAGGCTGCCGTGTGGGGAGCACGGGCCCCCAAGCTGGCACAAACTCTGAGGCCCCGCCTGCAGCGGGCACTGCCCTGGGGCCTTTGCGGACAACAGGGGCAGAGCAAGGCCTACTGATGGGCGGACGGGCCCAGCCACGGCCTTGACGCCCTAACCCTCAGAAGCTCAGGGGGAGATGAAGGTGAGCAGAGAGGACCCTAGGGTGGGAAGGGAGAAGGTGCAGGACAAGCTGGGGGCGGAGAGAGAGCCCAGTGGTCCTGAGGATAGCTGAGGGGGGAGGAAGGCGGGGCGGGGGGCAGCGAAGTCCGCGGGGGGCGGGGCTGGTCTCCCCCGGAGACTTCTCAGCCTCACTGGCCCATGGACACAATCTAGCGTGGGGATGGAGCCTGGGGAGCTCCCCAGACTCACTCACCACCCCCCCCCCAAGACCACACTGTCCTTGAGGCGGGTTGGCTGTGAAGCCCCTGCAAGGGATCGGTGACATGGCCTGTTGTTGGAGAAGCTGGGAATCCAGCCCGAGCTGGAGAGGGGCACTTGGGCGGAGGGGTGGGGCCTCACCCAGCGTGCAGAACAGCGGCCACCAATGGCTGGAAGTGCTGAGGAACCATCTTCTTTTAGGGCCTTTGGAGTGAGCAGACACCTTTCCCTTGGACTTGGCTTCCAGAAGCATGAGAAAATACATTTCTGTTGTTTTAAGCCAAAAGTTTGGGTTAATTTGTTACAGTAGGTCCAGGAAGCCAAGGGAGGTAGGGCTGGGGAGGAAGTGGCACCCCCAGTGGGGGTGGGCAGGGGGCAGGGCATGCATTGTTTGCTCAGGGCTCTCTGGGCACTGGAAATTCTGTCACGTGGCTAAACACTCCTTTGGGAAAGTGGCCCGTGCTGCGGAACCTTCCACACAGTGGGGAGAAGCTCAAGAGGGCTGCCTGGGAGCTGAATTCCACCTCAGGACACGGAATCTCAGGAGGCCCCACGCAGCACAGTCCATGGTGGGGGACGATGTGGGGAACAAGGACAAATGAAAGATTACATTTTTTACAACTTACAGCCCATCGACAGGTCCTTGCAACCAGCAGAGTGACCTTCCCTTGGGATCTCAGCTGCCACCCCGATGACACTTTGCTGGAGGCAAAAGGCAATCTTAGTCTGACACCCCCGATCCTGTAAGTCTACTTTAACACATAAAAATTCTTCTGGAAACTTCCCTTGTCTTTTCCTGCCCACGATATACGTTGGCAACCATACTCCAAGCTTACGGCCCTCTGATCCACACCTGCACGGTCTCACGGCTGAGGTTTTACTGGACAGTAGTGATGACCCTTCCCTAACAACCTGGAAACCTTGCTTCCAGAATTCCCTGGAGACTTACACTATCCCTAAACCCCGCCCAGCGTGAAAGTATATAATCGATTGCTCCTCACAACCCCAGTGCAGCTCTTTCTGCCCACAAGTTCTAGTCCTGTGTTTTAGTAAAACCACCCTTTTGCACCAAAAACATCTCAAGAATCCCTTCTTGACCATCGGTGCCGAACCCCAATATTTTCTCCATTAGGGGGCACTTCGAGGGGTCCGCTGTTTAGCATTTGCTGGGGGGCCTGGATCCTCCCAGAGTCTGACACATATCTATCGCTTTCCAGAACGTGTGTGTTCACAAGTGTACACACAAGCCTTCACACGTATGTGCGCGTGCACACACACACACACAATGCAGGAAAGGCTAGACGTCTGCCTTCTCCAGCTCCGAGCTGGGTGGGTGCGGAGCGCAGGGGGTAGCTCACGTGGCCTCCAGCCCCGAGTGACAGGTACGCCAGTCGGGTATCAACCTAAGGTCAATGCTGTTGGAGCCTCTGCTGGGTGTTGGGACAGCTTCTGACGCCAGGCCACGGGACAGACACCGGTCTGTCGGGTTCCTCCCCTCTCAGAACACCTGGGGTGAAGGAGGCAATGTTTTCTGTACTTTCAACACTTCTGACACCAAGTGTGGGTTTTCCTCGCCAAGTAGTTCTCTGCAGACACCGACGGGGTGTCCTACACCTTAACTCAGTTCTGACGCTCTCACCTGGTATTATGCAGACCCCCAGGTAAAGGCCCAGTCCTACAAAACCACCCCACTTCTGACGCCAGTCACAAATCCAGGCTGTCACCTGTGCGTCTGATCCACCAGCTGTAAGTCGGGGTCCTCGCTTCCCCCCTTCTCGGGCTCCATAATTTGCTGGAAAGGCTCACAGGACTCAGGGAACCCCTCACTCATGTTTACTGGTCCATCAAGGATTCCACTCTCGGGAACAGAGGTGGAAGAGATGCACAGGGCAAGGGGTGGGGAAAGGGCGCTGCCCAGGGGTGGGGGGTGCTGCCACCCTCCCGGGTGCCACCCTTCACCTGCCCAGAGGCTCCGGAGCCCCTTCCTTCCGGGGTGTTTTGTGGAGGCCCTGTGACACGGGTGTGTTGATGAGATCATCAGGCCTGGGTGGTGGGCTCGGTCTCCCACCTGCTAATCACAGGTCGGGTCCCCTGGGCACCGGCCCCCAAGCTCCGACGGTCGTTGTTGTTGGGAACTTGTCAGGTTGAAAGAGGCCTGTCATACCTGAGAGCAGATGCTCGTCTCGGTGCCCACACACGGAAGGAAATGGAAAATGCACAGAGGACACCCAACGTGGCAGGAGGCGAAAGGGCACCAGGAGAGGAAAGCGCGGGGCTGTGAAATGGAGCTCACGTGCAGAGTGCCCGAGGGGGCTGCCTGGAGGCGGAGGCTGCCGGCTGAGCGGCACCTTCCCAGGGGGCCTGTCCAGAGGGCCAGCTCCACGCCCCTTCCCCACCCTAAGCTGCAAGACTGCCCTCCTCCCCTGACCAAACCCACACCTCGGCCCCTCCACAATCCCAGGCTGAAGCCCGGGGCAGCGCCACCCTCTGGGCCCCAGGCGGAGTGACGCCGGCTCCGGGGTTCGCTGCTGACACGCTGCCCACCCAAGACGAGAAGCTGGCCGCTGCCGAACAGGCCCCTCGGGGACACGGCCCCCAAGCCGTCAGCCGGGAAACCACCTGTGGACACCACGCACAGGGCCACGGCCCCCCCCGCCCGCCGCGTCGGGGACCCTGGGCCAGCGTCACAGGGAAGCCTCGAGAAACGCAGGACCGCGGGGCCTGCGGGGAGAGGCGCCCGGGCCGCCCGCGGCTTCGCGCGGACGGAGGCCCCGCCCCGGCCCCGCCCCCCCGGCTCCGGCCGCCGCGGTTGCCATGGTTTCCACGGCGCCCGCGCGGCTCCGGGCGTCAAGCCCTCCTCCCTTCGGCCGTCTCGCTCCCGAGCGCCGGGCGCCCCAGCGACGCCGCGGGAACCCCCGGCACGCAGGCCCCGCCTAGCCCGGCGCTCCCCCCGCGGAGCGGCAGCGCGCACGCGCCGTGCTCCTGCGCGCGGGGCGGTTGCGTCACAATCCCTTAAATCTCGGGGGCGGAGGGCTCGCCAACGGCGCCGCTGGTGTAGTGGTATCATGCAAGATTCCCATTCTTGCGACCCGGGTTCGATTCCCGGGCGGCGCAGCAGGACTTTTTCTTTTTAGTTTTCTCCATGTTGACAAATTAACTCGCTGACGACTGCGATTTCAAAAGAACCAGAAACCACGAAGCGCCCATCGTAGTGCAGCGCGAACGAGACAGTTTCAGAGAGTGACAAGAGCTATGAAAACGCTAGAGCGGCCATGGGCGACTGGGAGCTGAGCTGATGGTCACCTGTAAACTAGTGACTCCAGCTCCCCTCCCAGTCCCTTCGCCGTGGCTGGCGCTCCCGGTGCGCCCCCGCGGCGGGTCCCTAAACGCGCTGCGCGCCTCTTCCTGGAAACTGTAGTCTTTGCGGAGTCCGGGCCGCAGCTGCCGGCAGGGTTCGCGGCGTCGGACTACGGCTCCCGTCGGGCCTCGCGGCGCCGGACTACGGCTCCCGTCGGGCCTCGCGGCGCCGGACTACGGCTCCCGTGGGGCCTCGCGGCGCCGGACTACGGCTCCCGTGGGGCCTCGCGGCGTCGGACTACGGCTCCCGTCGGGCTTCGCGGCGTCGGACTACGGCTCCCGACGGGCCTGCGGCGTCGGACTACGGCTCCCGACGGGCCTCGCGGCGTCGGACTGCGGCTCCCCGCGGCCCCTCGGCATCGGATTACGGCTACCCGCCCGTCTGCTGAGCTGCTGCGATGCTGGTGGCTGCGGCCGCCGAGCGGAACAAGGAGCCCATCCTGCGCGTGCTGCGGCAGTACATGGACCCTGCCCAGCGCGGCGTTCGAGTGCTCGAGGTGGCCTCCGGCTCCGGCCAGCACACGGCCTACTTCGCGCGGGCCTTCCCCCACGCCGAGTGGCAGCCGTCCGACGTGGACCAGCGCTGCCTGGACAGGTGCGCAGGGGCGCCCGGAAGGCGGGATCCCGGCTGGAGAAAGTGGGGGGGAAGCAAGGACAGGCGGAGCAGCGCCTGTCCCGCTCTCCAGATTCCCCACGCCACCCAGACCCCTCCAAGCTCCCCCAACCGGGTGCTGCCCTTCCACAGCATCTCGGCCACCACTCAGGCTCAGGGGCTGTCCAACGTCAAGGCCCCGCTGTACCTGGACGTGACCTGGGATTGGGAGCATTGGGGCGGCATCCTGCCCCAGTCGCTGGACCTGCTGCTCTGCATCAACATGATCCACATCAGCCCCCTGAGCTGCACCGAGGTCTGTGGAAGCAGGGTGGCGGGCTTGCCCCGCATCTCAGGTGGGGCACTGCGGGCTCTTTCAGGTGCCCGGGGGAGAGAACGACCCTCACCGACATCGTGTGTCCTCACTCCCCAGGGGCTCTTCAGAGCAGCGGGACACCTGCTCAAACCCAAGGCGCTGCTGATTACCTATGGGGTTAGTGTCCCTGCCGGGGGTGACGGCCTCCCCTGGGAGGCCAGCCCTGACCCTGACCCCAGTCTAAGCTGAGCCTCCTCTCTGGACTCTCTCCTTTTGGTTTCAGTATTTTCAGTTACTTTCTCCCACCACAACCTGTCACCACTAAAGCCCACCCAGGGTCTTCTTTCTCGAACACCCCCCTGGTCACCTGCCAGGCTCCCTGCAACCCCTTGGCTCACCAGCTGGTCCTCAGCTGGCCCCCCATCTTGGGGGCAGGGAGGGCTGTGTTCTTTTCTCTCTCTGAGTGCCAGCGTGCTCACTGAGGAATGGCTGACCGCGTGTCTGTGGGTGGCGGGCAGAGCTGTCTTCCCGTCTCCACAGCCTTATGCCATCAATGGGAAGATCGCTCCGCAGAGTAACGTGGATTTTGATCTCACTCTTAGGTGCAGGTCAGAGCTGGATGGGGGGGGGATGGCCGGGGGGGCGGGGGATGGCCGGGAGGGCGGGTGGGCTCGGTGCCACCCCCCAGCCACAAGTCCACCTTCTCCCCCACCTCCTTCCCGCTGCAGGAACCCTGAGTGGGGGCTGCGGGACACAGCCCTCCTGGAGGACCTGGGCCAAGCCAGTGGCCTGCTCCTGGAGAGGATGGTAGGTGGGGAGGGCTAGGGGCACAGGTGACCTCCCTGGGGACCAGGGGCAGCTGCTCCAGCCACAGCATCTTCCCCAGGTGGACATGCCAGCCAACAACAAGTGCCTGATATTCCGCAAAGAGTAACCTCCTCCCGCATGCTTGTGTCTCCACCAAGGCCGGTTCTGGAACAAACCCAGATGCCAGCCTGTGCCTCCCGCGGTTGGGCCGTGAGGGCTGCCCTTGCCCGGTCTGGGGGCTCTTGGCTGGTGGCCACAGGGCTGCTTAGACCCTGGGAATAAAGAGTTTCTTACTGCTCGTTGCTGGTGTCAACGAGGCCTCCTCCTGGAAGCACTCGCGGTGGTGCTGGGAGGGCAGGCTGTGTCTCCGAGGTTTCAGTCCCAGGGGTGGGGGGTGGGGGTGGGGGGTCTGGCCCGTGGGGTCAGGGCTCGGGGGCGTCTGGGACCGGGTTGCGCTGCCCGGCAGCAGCGGAAGGAGGGGGAGCTCAGGGACGCCGAGGCGGGACTGCGCTGGCCGCCTGGCTCTCTTCCCGCAGGAGGAGGCGCCCGTCGCGGGCTGGTCACGGCTTGTTCTCCTGCAGGGACGTGGGAGGTTCCCGAGGAGGGAACTTGAAGCGGAGCCAGTGCTCCAGTGTGGCAGCGGGCGACCAGCTTGCAGGGCAGGCTGAGGGGGGTGAGGGGCCCACCGGGAGGTCCGGCACCCGCAGGCCGTGAGGTCAGGCTTTTTATTCAGCAGGACAGGAGGACAGGGTGGGCAGACACGGGCAGGGGTGAGGCTAGTCCTGGAAGCGGTTCAGCAGCTCACAGGCCTTCTTCTCGAGCAGCTCCGAGATCTTTTTGACGCGTTTCTCACTTGCGGCGCGGACGTAGCTGCCGGCGTCCAGCACCGCCACGCCGTCGCGCACCTCACCCATGATGACCAGCGGGCCGTCGCCAGCCGTCACGTTGGGGCAGGGGCAGGTCCAGTCCATGCCGCTCAGCGTCATCTCCAGGTACTTGGTGCCCAAGAACCTGAGGCCCATCTTGTCGTCCTTGAGCACCTCGTCCAGGGCCACGCGGGCGATGCCGCCGCCCCCCACCTCCGGCTCCTCCAGCACCTCCGTGAGCCGCCCCACGATGGCGAAGTCGCTGCGGCACAGGCTCAGCGCCAGCTTGCTCCGGAGGCGGCAGGCCCGGCAGGGCGGCGTGCGCGGCACCGGGCAGGCATCCTCACAGCTCGCGCGGCTCTCGAAGTTGTTGCCGTTGCCCTCGCAGCCGCCGTAGACGAAGGGGTGGCACTGCCGCAGCAGCGGGCTGTAGGCCCAGCGGGGCTCCCGGCCCTGGCAGCGGCCCTGCACGGCGGGCAGCACGCAGGCGTCGCCGGGGCCGCGGGCGCAGGCCCGCTGGCAGGCCTCGTAGGTCTCGAAGCCCCGGCTGCCGCCGCCCTCGCAGCCACAGGCGGGGAAGGTCATGCAGCCCCCGCGCTGGGGGTCGTACCGCCAGAGGACCGGGCCGGAGGGGGCGCCGGCGCAGGCCTGCGCGGCGGACAGGCACTCGGCGGGGTCGGGGGGCGTGGGGGCCACGTCCCCGGCCGCCTCCCGCCGCACCACGGACAGCGGGAAGTCGGCGCGCAGCAGGCCGGCGGCGTTGCGAGCGGTGCACGTGTAGAGGCCGGCGTCCTCGGGCCGCGCGTTGTACAGCACCAGCTGCCCGACGCTGGTGACCACCACGTTGCCGTACATCTGGTCCGGCC
Source organism: Hyaena hyaena (assembly GCF_003009895.1). Lineage (NCBI taxonomy): Eukaryota > Metazoa > Chordata > Mammalia > Carnivora > Hyaenidae > Hyaena > Hyaena hyaena. The sequence goes on from NW_024080917.1 coordinate 2,029,324, forward strand.
GCATGATGAGGGTCTCCCGCTGGTTGCTCTGCTTCTCCCAGGTCACGGCTGGCGGCGGGCGGCCGCTGACCTCGCAGTGGAGGCTGGCCGTGCCCCCCACGTACACGGCCTGCGGGGCGGGGCTGCTGTAGAGGGCGGGCGGCATCGGGGCCTCCCCGGGCGTGGGGCCGGCCGTGGTCTCGGGAGGGCCGGGGCTGCTGGGCGGCCAGCTGAGGACGTGCTTGCAGGGCACGACGTGCAGGCGGAGGCCACGCAGGCAGGCCTCTGCGTCCATGTAGCAGCGGTTGTAGTAGGTGAGGCCGTCGGAGGCACAGGTGAAGCTGGGCTCCTTCTCGCAGCGGTCACGGCAGCGGCACACGGGCTGGCCGTCCCAGATGTCACAGTCGGAGCCCTGCTGTGCGCACGTGAAGCCCTCACAGGAGGCCAGCGGCGTGGGCACGGCCGGGCTGCCGTCAGGGAAGCGCGCCGCCACGCAGCTCTGCAGCCCGCACACGTTGGCGCAGCACTTCTCGGAGGCCTGGCAGTCCTGGGGGGCGGGGGTCAGCTCAGCGGACACCCTAGCTCTGCCCAGCAGCCCGTCCAGAGGGGAGCGGGCCGAGCCCCTGCTGCCCCTCCCCGCACCTGTCTCCTCTACGGGAAGCTCAGAGGGTCTGCGGAAGTTTCCTTCCTTTTCTCTAGGAAGAGCTACAGCTGCCAGCCGCCCAGCGGGCTGTCACAGGTGTTAGCTCACTGCGCCTCACGGCGTCGGCAGACCACCCCCCTACGAGGCAGGCTTTACGTACAGATGAGGAAATCGAGGCCTGGGGTGGGGTGTGTAATGGGCTCAAGGCCGCTGCAGGTGGAGCAGGGGCAGACGTCCCGCGTGGGCCCCTGCTTTTCTGGCCTGCTGGTCCTGAGAACAGCTGCTCCCAGGGTGGGGGCAGGTGGCTTTGGGGAGTGAGGAGGGGGCACTTAATCTTCAGACACATGAAGGAGAAGACTGGGGGTGTTCCCTGGGACCCTGGTATGTGCAGCAGCCTGAAACCAGCAGCAGAGCGTGGGGGGCCTGAGGAGAAAGTAGACTCCCAGGATGGGGGCTGCAGTGCGGCTGCTGGGGTCCCCCTCTGCGGCCAAGGCCTGGCTGCAGGGGTAGGGTCTGGGCTTCTCCCGGGCTGACCAAGCCTCCAAGGTGCCCGCCCCCCCCCGATCAGGGCCGGTGGGGATGGTGCCTCTGCTTACCTGGTCCCTGACGCACTCACGCTCACAGGTGCTCTGGGCATCCACCCACAGGTTGGGGCTGAGCTGGTTGGGGCACACGCCTGGGTGGCTCCCGGGTCCTGGCGGCAGGCTGGCCCCCAAGGTCAGCCCAACCACGAGGAGCGGCAGCAGGAGTGGCCTCGGGGCCAGCATGGGGACCGCCAGGCCAGGAGGCGGGGGATGTGACCACCAGTCCCTCCTCAGGCCCTTCCCAGCCTCCTCCCTGAAGGCATCTACCTTCCCAGGCCCGTGGTCACCGCCCCTGCCCTCTGGCCCCCAGCTGATCCAGAGGCTCTCCCCTGGCCCCCGAGGTCTGAGCCCACAGCAGATGCTTCGTCCCAATACTCCAGTTCGAGGGGCTGGGTAGGTTCCGGGCCTCTCCCAGCTCAGTCTGTGCATGTGGCGCCAGCCCCTCCCCTGCCTGGCCCCTCTGTGGTCAGCGCAGGGCAGGGGGTGGGGAGGGGAGGGGAGGAGGGCGGGGAGGGGCCCAGGCGCAGGAGCACAGAAGACACTGGCCGAGAGGGTCACCGAGGGGCGGAGAAGGGCCAGAGAAGGGCTGGCTGTGGCGGAAGAGGGGAGGGGAGGGGACACTGTAATTGGAGCCCCTCCTCCCTGCAGGCACTGGGCTGCGGATGGAAGGGCCCTGGGATCAGAGCTGCCCCTCAGACCCTCCCAGCCCAGGTCGGAGGGGGCCAGGCTGGCCACCCCCTCTGGCTCTCCAACCTGTCCCGGCTCTCGCCGGGGACTGGGTCTCACCCAAAGCAGGTCCAGGCCAGCCCCTTCCTTAGATTTATTTCATCCAGACAAGACAGAAGCACAGAGGTACCGTGTTGGGGCCAAGCAAGGAGGCATTCTGTTCCCTTCCCAGGAAAAACTCTACAGCCGTCTCCTGGGAGAAGGGTCACGACCTGCCAACAGGTCTTGGGGTCAAACTGAAACCCTTTCTAGAGCTAGTGATGAGGCCTCTGCAGCGCAGGAGTGCACGGTGAGCCCGGCCTGGGCCTTTCCACGATGACCCGCAGCAGATGGGGGCTGGGAAGGCCGATGTGTGGCTGGGCTTTGCGCTTCCAGAGCCCGCCCGCCCCCAGCACGGCTCCTGATCCAGGCTGCTCCTCGACTCGAGGAGGCAGGTGCCAAAGAAGTGAGGCCCCCGGACAACCAGCGGGGAGGGAGCTGTGTGCTGGCCAGTTGCACAGGTAGCAAACACTGCAAACGTGGCTGGTGTGACCGAGGCACTGAGTGTATTTACTTGGACAGGCTTGAATCTCAGTAGTTGTGACCCCACATGAGGCCACGCAGTCCCTAGAGGCCAAGGCCATCTAAAAAGCATCCTGGAAACGGGCAGTGTCCTGGGAGCTGCCCAAGCCCCTGGGAGGAGGCGGCTTCCCGCAGGGGGTGCGTCAGCCGCTCCTGCAGGGCTGGCAGGGGGAGCTAATGCAGCAAGACAGGACAAAGCGGCCGGAACCCGCCTTGTAAAGCCCTGCCCGGGGTCTGGGGGCCCCAGGAGCATCTGCTCTGAGATGGGATGGGAAACGTCCCATGACCCCACGTCTGACCTTATGACCTGGGAGGCAGGGTAATAAAAGCCTCGTCCGGCCAGCATGTGACCAGGAGACGGCCCCCATGTAGAGGATGCAGGTGAGGGGGCGTGGGGGGCTCCAGGGCCAGGACAGTCCCTCAGAGTTATAGTCAGAGGCTGGGTCCCCGCGTGGGGGGGTGTCGTGCTCCGGGTGATCATCCCCCGCTCCCCCCCCCCCAGTGCTGGGGGGAGCCTCACGCACTCTGTCGGCTGGTAGCTGTCCCTGGGAGGGTACCAACTCCAGGCCCAGGCAGTGCTGTGCTGAGTCCCGGCAGGTGGTGACCCCGCTGCATCCCTGGCCCTGTGCCCACCACCTTCTCAGGCAGCAGAGTGAACCCGGCAGTTAGGCCCTTGCCTGCACGGCCATCGAGGGTGTTCCAGGCTCCTCCCCTCAGAGGCGGCATGGAGCAGGGGTCTGCGAGGCGCTGTGGCCGCGGGCCGCCTGCCCGGCGCACCAGGAAACGGGCACAGCCACGCTCAGCCCTCACAGCCGCACGCGCACCAGCCCCCTGGGCCAGGCCCGCAGACCGGGGCCAGCAAGACAGCACTGGACCCACCCTGCCGCGTCCCACCTACCGCTTGGCCAGTTAAAACCAGAGGCTTTAATTTCTATAAAATGCAGCCTGGAAATCAGAGCTGAATTAGGTTTACTGTACAAAGAAAAACCGCCCAAAATGAGCACAGGAATGGTGTGTCAGCAGCGAAAGGTAGTGTTGATACGGTGAACGCAGGACTGTCCACGTCCTCAGAACACAGTCTGTGCGACTGGGTTCAAAGTCCGAAGAAAGGGGGCCCGACAGGCAAGACGGGACGGGTGTGGCCTCCCCTGCCTGACCCTGCCGAGGCCAGGCCTCATTCGGGGCCCCTGGGCGCCCCTGCACACCCAGGCCGCGGCCCCCACCCTGCCTCCCAGACACCCAGCCCGGGAGAGTCCCAGAGCCTGGGAGGGGCCGTGAGTAGGAGGTAGCGCTGAGCACCGGTGTGACCGGCGGCCGTGTCACTAGCCAGGCGGCAGGAGGCGGCCGGCCGGCGGGTTCTCCAGCTGAGCCTCGGCGTCCGCTGTGCGCGGCGTCGCTACGAAGTGGGTCGGAACGGTGTTGGTGATGTGTGGCTGCGAGGGGTGACACCAGGCAAGGAGCAGCTGCGGGGCCACACCCCAGGTCAGTGAACACAGGCTGGTGAGTCAGGTCCAGGTGCCCCAGAAGACGAGCAGGCGGGTGGCGCGGGCCTGCCTAGCGCCTGGCAGCCCCACCGAGTACTTTCCACGTCTTCTCATCAGAGATCCTGAGCCGGTTTCATGTAGGGACAGACAGAAACATAACCGGAAGGGAAGGTGCAAAGTCACAGAGGAAAGGCTGTTCACCCCCACATGTGGAGGGACGTGGGGGAGTGCACCCCACTATCCCCTGAGAAACCCCAACATTCCCCCAGGGGCCTGTGAACTGCCCCCAGCTCAGCCCAGCTGGGACGCCCAGGATGCCGCCCCGGAAGCTGCGGCCGCACCGTTCGGACTGCCGGAGCCCCGCGGGCGCCCAGTCCCGGGGGCAGGGGGGGCACAAGGAGCCAGCGCCGTACTCAGAAAGGCTGGGGGGGGGGCAGCCACGGCCCCGGGGGCCCTGCCCAGAGCTTCCACGCGTCCCCCTGGTCCCCGCACAGCCCGCACCGCACGTGCAGGGTCTGAATTCAAAGGGTGAAGTCCCAGGGGTCCTTGTCTTTGCCTCCAATCCCCTCCCTAAGGTCCCGAAGCTCGGCCCACAGCTGTCAGGCTCACGTGCGGCTGCGTCAAGGCCTCCCTGTCTGTCCTTTAAAAATGTACAAAAAAGTGAACATCTTCCACATAAATAAGAAAGGGAGCCAGGCCTCCTGGGTCCCAAGGACAGCCCCCCGAGGCCGGGGCCGGGCAGAGCTGCCTCCTGGGCGCTTCCCAGCCGCGGCGCACGATCGATCGGCTCCCAGGCTTGTTCCGCCAAGACCCCTGCGGCTCTCTCCGGTCCCGCGGAGCTCGTCTGGCCGAGACCCCTGCCCGCACGGTGAGCCCCCACGCTTCCCAGGAGGCGGTGAGGTCAAAGCCTTCCCTGCACACGGCGCCAGGCCCAGCGCCCGGCCAGCAACGCTCCCCGAGCGCGAGCCCTCCCGGAGCGACCTGGACGGGGTGGCGCCCGGCCCGGCCCGCTAGGAGATCTTGCAGTTGCTCCTGGAGCAGTTCTGGGGCGGGCTCTGCGGGGGGCGGATGGACTTGGACCTCTTGAGGCTGTTGCCCTTGCTGCTGCCCCCGCCCGCCCCACTGGCCAGCGAGTAGGAGCGGCCATGCATCATGACAGCGTTCATGCCGTTGGCCATCGAGAAGGACTTAAGGTGGCTCTTGATGGTGACGGGCAGCGGGAGCTTGTCGATGAGGTGCACCGGGGTGCAGGAGACGATGGCCCGGCAGCAGAGGTCCTGCAGGCTGAACACTACGGATGCGGAAGGGAGAGGTCAGGCTGCGGGAGTGCAGCGGTCTGCAAAGCCCTCAGGCTTGCTCTGCTGCGGACCCTGGACGCCCACCACTCCACCCACCCTGTCCCGACTTCTGCCTAGAGCCGCATGCTGAGAAGTGCCCTGGGGGACCCCGCTTCCAAGGGTCGCCCACCCTGCCCTGGGGCCTAACAGGCAACAGAGGCTTCCAGCCACCAGGGCCCTTCTGGCAACCGGGGGTGGGGAGGAGGGATGGGGCAGAGGGCTGGGGGAGCACACAGCCAGGATCTTCATGGGTCTGCTCCAGGAGGGGAGGCTTGGAAGCCAGTCCCCTGTCCCTGTTCACTCTGGGACACAGCACTGCCTCCCAGCACTGAGGTGCAGGTGGGGTGTAAGGCACGGTCCCCCGCGTAGTGCCGGGACCCCACGCAGAGCAGACACAGGGCATTAACTTAGCTGCAAGGAGTCAGGGAAGCAGAGGGGACCTTGCCTCCCCTCCAACCCGGGGAGGCAGGCCCCTGAGCGGGCTGCCGGAGGCCCATCCGCCTCCGTTCTCCCGACCGCAGCTGCGACAGCACCTCACCTCGGTTGGGCCTCCAGATCTTCTCCATGCCGTGCCTCATGAGCACGATGCGGGACAGCTCCGTGAAGGACTCAATGACATTGAAGTTGCACAGAGGGCTGACCTCGAAGAAGGTCATGCCGTTCTTCTCTGCATAGGCGCGTGCCTGCTCCGTTGGAACTTGCCGCTTGAAGGCCAGGTGCAGCCGGTTCCCAACCAGGATCCGGGGAACCCCGGGTGCGTGCTTGGGGGAGGGCAGCACAGGACTCAGCGGAGGCACGAGCACCGGACACCCCCGTCTTGCCGCTGTCCCCCTGCCCGCAAAGCAGGCGGGGCCCTCACTGTCCGTTTTGTGGCCGCGAGCGTCGTGGCAGTCAGTGTGCGAGGGGACACAGAGCCAGGGCAACGGGCAGAGGGGTGGGAGGCGGGGACGGCAAGCGGGGTCCCCCAGCTTCCTACCGGGGATGGGAGTGCACCCTGCAAAGGGCGCCGTGGAAGGGGTATCTGCGGACACACACTTACCTCATCAATCTCCTTGATCCACCGGTCGATGCCATCAAAGGACCAGCGGTTGGTGATGTCATACACCAGGAGGATGCCCTGCAAGGCAGACACGGGTGTGGAGAGGCCGGGGGCCGCCCGGATGGAAGGGCTCTTATTCCAGGCACGGTGCCCGGTCCAGCTGAGCGCCACTCCTTTCCAGCATAGGCAAGGCCAGGGGCACTCGGCTCCGGCCAGACAGCTTTCAGGTGGATTGTGTGGGTCACATGTTTTCCACGTGGAAAATGCGTGGCTTTGAGACCCTGTCACATTTCAGAGGTACTGCTGGTGTTGGCTCTGCACACAGCACTCAGCCAGCTCCTCTCCATCTCCTCACTGAGGGCAGGCCCGTGCGGCCCTGGATGCCCTCTGTGGGGGTGATGGCGATGGGGGACCTCGTGGCCTCAAGGCTGCCTCGTCCCTATGTTGAAGACTTGGCTGGGACAACAGTTTTGTTTTGTTTTTTTTCTCCCGTCTTTTCTCCAAACACATCGTAAGCATTAGCCGGTGATCATTTAAAAATCACTCATGCTAACGGGGCTCCTGGCTGGCTCAGTCAGTTAAGCATCCGACTCTTGATTTCGGCGCAGGTCATGATCCCAGGGTTGTGGGACTGAGCCCCATGTCAAGCTGTGAGCTGACAACATGGAGCCTGCTTGGGACTGACTCTCTCTCTCTCCCCCCCTGGCCCTCCCCTGCTCTCGAGTTCTCTGTCTCTCAAAATAAATAAATAAATACGTGGTTAAAGAAACACTCAAGCTGAAACAGCGTACGCAGGTCTACAGTGCGGGGCAGGCCCCGAGGACCGGTGTGGCGGGCAGACGGGGGTGATGTCCCTGACACTGTCCAGCAATGCTCTGCGGTGACTGAGCAGTCGCATTCTTAGTTTTCCAACCCAGACTTGCAGAGCGGGACGCCAGTCACCCTGGCAGGTCCCCACCAGCTGGGCGGAGGATTTGCTATGGGGATTCCCCATGCAGCCCTTAGGGACCGGCAGTCAGAGCTCAGCTCCGGGCGGTCTCCCCCTGCCTGGCTGGCCCGTCGTCCCTGCCTGAGATAGCTCCCTCATGAGCCTCAGGAAGGTGATTCCAGCAGGCGACTGTGGCTGCGGGCTCTCGCCTCCCTCTGCCCCTCCAAGCCTCTTTGAGGCAGGTCAGGAGCCGGAACCTCTCTGCAGACAGGACCCATCCTGTCCTGCCCCGTCAAGGCTGCATTCAGCCTGTGTCTCTGTCCTACACGGGACACTGCAGCTGAGATCAGGACAGGGCACCCTCAATCTCAAAATGCACTTTTTTCCCTGAAAAATGTCCTTCAAATCCTGGAAGACTGAAGTGTAGCCCCCAGGTCTGTTACACAGAGCTCGAAATCCCACTCTCTGGCCGGGAGGGACACACACAGGGGAGGGAGAGCCAGGCCTGGAGGGAGAGTCTCTGGAGACAGATGCGCACAGATGCCTTGAAGTCAAGGGCACACACTGGTCTGGCAGGGGCGGTGCTAGTGAGTGAGACCGGACAGGACCGTGAGCAGTGGGGGGCTAGCCCTGGGGCACAAGGAACAAAGCCTCTGACTAGCGCGGCCCTGGCGCCCCCCCCCCCCCCAAGCGAGGATGCGCATAGTGACCGGCCCCTGGGATGCTCACCTCAGCCCTGTTCCAGCAGCAAAGCATGCAGCGCCGGGACTGCAGGAAGTCAAGGTATGGACGTGCCACCACGTGGACATAAATGTGCGCGAGTCCACGCAGCTGCACAGCACACTGTGAGAAGTACACGGTATGTGCAGGACTGTTTAAAGTTTTTGTTTTTCCTCGAAACACTGAGCACAAGTGGGGGTGGGGGAGCGGCAGAAAGGGAAACGGAATCCTAAGCAGGCTCCACGATCAGCACTGAGCCCAACGTGAGGCTCGATCCCACAAAACCGTGAGTGAGATCATGACCTGAGCTGAAACAAGAGTGGGGAGCTTAGCCGACCGAGCCCTCAGGCGCCCCTGCACAATTTTTTGAAACAGAACTAGAAACCTACAACAACCCACAGAGAAAATTCTCCACGCACAAGCACATGTTGGGAGGCTGCACGGGGACTTCCCTTCCCGCTCCCGTGCCCTGGGTGAGGTTGAAAAGCTGTAACAAGTGGGCAGAGCTCAGGCTTCAGCTGCACCTGAAGCGGGTAGGGAGCGCCTCGCCGTCCCTCCCAGCTGGCACCGACCTCTGGCCACAACCACCTTTCTGGGGCTGCCCCCAGTCTGACAGGTGGCGTCCACCACAGGGAGGACGGACGCACAGCTGGTCACATCGTGGGCAGCAGGGACCCAGGTGATCACGGGAAGGACACAGGGCACCAAGCGCAGGTGGCACAGCTGGGAAGCCACAGCGAGGCTGTTGGTTACCAGAAGACCCCCAGGGGTCCCGTGTCGGCCGTGCGTTTCAAAGAGGGAGAAGGAGGAGCAAATAAATTCTCATGATACTGTTTTTTTTATCAAGAAAAGTATTACGTGTTCTTTTTAAATGGGTGGCTGCTCCAGGGTACAAGCAGACGCTGTCTGTCCCCAGCGCTCCAGGAATAACCTCTTCCTGTCTCATTCCTGACACAGACGGGCACACAGTGCAGGCTGCCCAGCCCCCAGCCAGGACCCCCCGCCCACAGCAGCCAGCATCTCACGCCTCACGCCGGGCCGGGCGCGCGGGTAACTGCACGTCCTGTGATTACCACACCTGCGATGAAGGCCGGGCACGTGCAACGTGACCCGGACGCCAGGATTCCCGGAAGCGGGAGTGCGGGGCCCAGGGCTGGCGTCCTCATTCCGTCCATTTCTGAGCTACAGCTTACACTTCAGAAGACGCAGAGCGACTGTGTAAGCAATCTGAAGAGCTGGGACACATGCACATACCTGTGCAACCACCACCCCCAACCGAGGTGCAGACGTGCGTCTTTTATGAAGTTAGTTTCGGCACGTGTGATCCACGCTGGACGGTAAAGCTCCCGAGGAGCTCTGCCTACGACCCCACGAGCACGCAGGCTTCTGCCCCGGAGCAAGACAAGCACTGAAGATGGGGAGCAGGTGTCTGTCAAATGGTCCCTGGCCCATATGCCCCACACCTGGGCGGTGACAGGTGGCATGGCGGTACCCTCATCAGCCATCGTGTAACGGCAAATGTGAGCCCCAGAACATTTTTCACAGGAAACCCCTTTTCATGGGAATGAACTGAACCCTCTCTATCCAGGCCAGCGCCTAGCCGTGCTCTCCCCAGTGCTAATCCAGGTGACCCCAAACCCTCAGCTAAACAGAACGTCCCCTGCCCCCAGCTCTCTTCTTGCACCGAGCCCAGGAGGCCCCAGGGGACTCCAGCAGGAGGCGCTGGCTTCCCAGGGCCACCTCAGAACCCAGCACCAGCAAAACACAGCCCATAGTCCGGTGGTCCAGGACATAAAGGTATTCCTGGCAAGAGCCACGAGACAGGGCCATGACGGGCAGGTGACAAAGACAGAGGCTCCAGGAGCTTCTGTGTCCTGGGCCCTGTGGAACCTGCAAGGCCTCTCTGGCCTTAACCGACGGTTAAGGAGAGTGACAGGAAATAGGAAACTCCATTAGCGGTACCATTGGCCCATTGGCTGCAAAAGCAGGTGGGTGCTCACCGTGCACACCCCCCCTTCACCGCCACCACCAGACGGGACAGAAGCACGACAGGCTGAAGCAGTGCAGTGAGGCTGGCCTCCGGGCCCCGAAGCGGCAAGAGCCCCCAGAGCTGGCAAAGCAAGAGCGACAGCCTGCACACAAGCGGCTGGGCTGGGTGCTCTGGAGAGAAGGCGGACGTGTAATGGGACGTGCTTCCCCAAGACATACAGTGTGGCCGATGCGCAGGCTTGGCTGCTGCTTCCTTCCGTCCTCCAGGCTCTCCCCAGAAGCGCGGTCTGGGGCCCGTCCCGCATTCACACGCAGGGCAGGCAGGGCAGCTGAGGCCTCTCGGGACTTTTCTCGGCCTCTCCCAGCGGCCCTTTCTTATCATACCCAAGGTTGCTACTCCCATCTCTTGATTTTCCGTTTTATTACAGAAATAATATGGTTTATTGTAGCAAGGTTAGGAAACCCTCAAACGTGAAAGGAACACAGCAGAGCTCACCAGCCACCCAAGGTCCACTGACAGCCAACACTGCCGTTCAGAACACAGCCTGGCTGTCTCATATGTCTATAACCATGCGTGCAGTCCCATCTTTAAATAAAAGTGGCCCGTGGACCACACTTCTGTGTGCCTGAGCTCGCCCTGTGCTCACTCGAGCTGACCAATGCCCCAAAGCTGCGACCCACACCCAGAGGTCTTTCTGTCTTTCGTTGTTTACAACTGGCTGCTCCAGGTGGAACTGCCAGGTGCTCCCACCTCCGCAGAGCCCCCCAAGCACCAGGCACGGACAGGGGAACCACGGCTCCCAGGAACGGAGCTCCCAAGCCCAACCCGGCGATGCTCCACCCCAAACTCAGTGGAGAGCAAATGGGGTCCCTGTTTGGGGTCTTCCTCCCTCTCCCTATGCCGGAGAGGCTCCCACTCGGGAAGGCCCTGAAAGAAAGCTGGGTTGGGCATTCCTGCCAATACCCACTCAGACTCGGTCTGACTCTGTCACAGAAGAAATCTCCCTCTGGTTTCCTGGGTCCCATGGACCAGAAAGAGTAGCACGGGCATGGATGGGCATTCGTCACTGCTCACAAAGCAAAATGAATGCCCAGAGGGCTCCCCACAAGCCCGAGCCAGAGCGGGGGGCTCATGACAGGCAGCACCTGCCCCTGCTGAGTGCAGACCCACCTGCAGCCTGCGCCCCACACAGCCAGAGGCCGGGCCATGTGCCCAAGTGCCACATCCCTGCATGCGTGTGTGGTGCCCTCGACAGGGGACTCTGCCCGGGGTGCAGGGGTGTCCTCAGCAATTCCAAAAGCCTGGGGGGTCATGGCCTGCCCTGCATCACAGACTAAACTGGCCTTACGATCAGACCCCTCACGCTGACAGCAGTGAGAGCAGATCTGTTCATGCAGCTACTTCCCCTTCGTGTAGCCTCGAACCACACACAGACCCGGCCGGCACGTGAGCACGCTGGGGGAACCCGGGAATGCAGACAGAAACGGGCGGGCACCCCTGCCCTAAGGACCTGCAGCGGCCCCTTCCGTGGTGGCTCCAATGCTCAGTCCCCGAAATCCTAATCAGTGACCTAGGCCACCCAGGCAGGCTTCTTCTTCCCAGGGAACCAGGTGACTGAGTGGCATCTGAAGGCTCCCAGCATACCTCCCGCGGCGCCCTGGGCACAGAGTGGCACCACGGAGCTCTGACAGCCAAGGCTGCGTCACTCACAGGACATCCCCGTTTGGACTCCTGGTGGAAGCCTGGCGTTCAAATGCGAAGACTTGCTTAGAAAGAGGCATGCGCGTGGGGTCTGCCAGCACAGCAGCAGGGAGGCGGTCCTGGAGAAGGGCCCCGGCGCCGTTGCCGGGCTTACCTGTGCGCCTCTGGAGTAGGACCGGAAGATGGTGCAGAACCTGCCCTGGCCCGACGTGTCCCTGAAACACAGGGGGGTCAGGGGACGTGGCCTGTGGGGCCCCAGCATGTGCAGCGTGAACCCTGGGAGCCGCTCAGTGGTCTCCACCCACCCACCCACCCCCACACTTGCCCTGGCTGCCCTCCGCGGGCCTGCGTTCCCCGGAGCCCTGCCCTGTCGGGCTGCAGAATCCCACCCCTGGGGGAGTTCACCTCTGCACCCGGAGGCTCTGGACAATGCTCCTTAATGTGTCACCCAGTAAAGGGCAAGGGGAGAGGGGCCACTGTGGAAATGAGTCTCTACGGGAAAAGGGAGCTGGGCTCTATCAGGTCAAATAGCCTGGACTTTTGGGTTCTGCGCCACGGAGCAAAGTCCATTCCACGCTGACATCGGGTCTGTGCAAAGGGCCATGCGAGTGAATGTAAACGGGACGCCTCCCTTTCTCTAAGGAATCCTGACTCACTCCAGGCACCGTGCAATGACGCCGAGGTGCCACAGCCCCGGGTCCCAGGCGCCTTGCCCAGCACAGCCTGACTCACCAGAGCTCCAGCTTGACCCGCCGTCCATCCAGCAGGATGGTGGTTGTCTTATAGTCAATGCCTGCAAGGAAGCAGAGGACAGCCGTAGGCGACGCCTGGGGACCGGCCCGCCAGGACCCGCCCCACCAGAGCCGCAGGGTGGGCCACCCCACCTGAGCCTTCTTGTGGTTCCAGCCCAGCACCCCAAGCTGGCCACCCCCATGTCGCCCAGGAGCCCCAGCTGCGGGGACAGAGGCGTGTCTGCATGAGGACGGCTCATCTCCGTGCTGACCCACTTCCCCTCCCGAAGGCTCAGCGTGCTTCTGAGTCCTTGGGCTCACTGCCGCCCCCAGGAACCGACAACTGGAGCGTGCTGGGAGCATTATTAAGGGTGAAGTGATTTCTAAAATTTCTAAAAAAAAGTTTCTAAAGGCATTCCTAAAATGCTATTTCTCTGGAGAGCTCGCTGGAGAACCTGAGCTTACCATATCTTTAGTTTTTATTTTTTTACACTTTCATGGGAACAAGTCAGTCCAAGAGAAGTCAGTAGGAGCAGAGACACGTAGCTTACATGTAACGTCTCCTAGTCTTGTGTGGCCCGCCTGGAAACTTCCCTCCACCGCTCTTATTAACCCTTAAATATCTCATCAGTTTCTTGGCTTCTTGTAACATTTCCTCTAAGAGGGCTTGAAAATGTGCATTTCTGGGGCACCTGGGTGGCTCAGTCAGTTAAGCGTCCGACTTCGGCTCAGGTCATGAGTTCAGGTTCCGCTCAAGTTTGTGGGTTCGAGCCCCGCATCGGGCTCTGTGCTGCCAGCTCAGAGCCTGGAGCCTGTTTCAGATTCTGTACCTCCCTCTCTCTCTGACCCTCCCCTGCTCATGCTGTCTCTATCTCTCTCAGAAATAAATGAAAAACATTAAAAAAAGTTTAAATAAAAAAAAGAAAAAGAAAATGGTCATTTCTAAAGCAGGCGCTGTTCTCACACTGCGCGTACGGCACAGCCGCTCCAGCACTGGTGCCCCGTCCTCACTGGCCCTCTGCCTGGCGAGCTCCCAAGTGTGCGCCTAAACCTGGCTCCCGTGCATCAAAGGACATTTGACAGAATGAAGATGCAACCCAGAAAATGAGAAAATATTGGCAAATCATATATCTGATAGCGGGCTGATATCCATAATATAGAAGGAAATGGGACAACAAAAAACAACAAAAGAAATCCAATTAAGAAATAGGCCAAAGACTTGACTAGACATTTCTCCAAAGAAGACACAGAAATGACCAATAAGCACACGGAAACAGCACCCATCATCAGGGAAATGCAAACCAAACCACAATGAGATGTCACCGTGCACCTTTCAGACGGTTGTTATAAACAAACAAACAGAAAATAATAGGTGCTGGTAAGGATGTGGAAAAACTGTGACCATTGTGCTTGGCCACGGGGACAGAAAAGGGCGCGGACACATGGAAAACAGCTGGATGGCTCCTCAAAAAATTAAACACAGAATTACTTTATGATGCAGAAATTCCACTTCTGGTTTACATCCAAAAGCCAAAGCAGGGAATCAAACATGGATGTATTTCCACACGCACGCTCACAGCAGCGCTAGTCACAGCAGCCCAGAGGCGGAGGGGCTCCTGTGTCCACCGGCGGATGGATAAAATGCGGTCTGTCCATGCAGTCGGCTAGTACTGAACCTTAAAGGGAAGGACATTCCGACAGGCGCTTGGACGAGGATGCCCTTGAGGACGTTGTGTTCGGAGAGACAGGCCTGTCACGGGAGGGCAGACGGTGCAGGTGCCCCTGGAGACAGATGCCTGGGGACGGAAGGAGCCGGCGGTCCCTGGGGGCGGGGGAGGGGTGGGGACAGAGCTCCCGCGTGGGGCGATGGGAAGGCTGTGCGGGCGGGCGGCGGTCGTGGTCCCGGGCGGCGGGGACTCCTGCCCCCGAACTGTGCTCCTACAGAGGTCGAGTGGTGAACTTTCAATCAGGCGCGTGTTACCACGATTAAAAGAAAAGGGAGAAGACGCTCGGATGTATTCTCAAGCGACAGAAACTCTTGTCAGAAAAAGCAAACTCAGGCCTGTCCGCGCCATCTTTCCTTGACACCTGCCCTTCCCCCGACCCTTGGTAGAAGCTTTTGTAATTCTGTCAAAAAGGGAGCACAGATTTGACCTGACACTTTGTCTCTTTTTGGTCCTGGCTCTATAGGTCCTGGGAGACAGACCCCAGGGAGATAATGCTGAAACACAGATGACCAGAAAGGTTGTTGATGTGGACGCTCGTCCGCTGGGCAACATCTCCTCCAGGGGGCGACCAGCCCAACAGGCTTGGGCCTCGGGGACTGGCACTGCTCAGGACCTTTCTTTCTTTTTTTTTTTAATTTTTAAAAATTTTTTAATGTTTTATTTATTTCTGAGAGAGAGACACACAGAGTGAGCAGGGGAGGGTCAGAGAGAGAGGGAGATACAGGATCCGAAGCAGGCTCCAGGCTCTGAGCTGTCAGCACAGGGCCTGATGCGGGACTTGAACCCATGAACGGTGAGATCATGACCTGAGCTGAAGTTGGACGCTTAACCGACTGAGCCACCCAGGCGCCCCTGCTCAGGACCTTTCTGAGGGTCCCCACGAAAGGGGCAGCCCTGCCGCCAAGTCACCCCGAGACAACTCCCGAGAGCCCCGCTGGGAGCTGCAGGGAGGAGGGCGTGCCCAGGGAAGGCCCCGGAGACAGGGCGCAGCATGGACAGTGCCGTGCGCCCCGCTGACCCGTCTGCCGCGTTCCCCGGGACCCACTGTGGCATCGTGTCCGCAGCGGTCCGCAGTCCCCGCTCACCAGCAGCTCCACGAAGGCCCCGCCGTGAGCACAGCGGGACCCACGCAGACGGGCACTCAGAGCTGGGAGTTGAGAGCTTCATGCCTGCCCTGCCCTGCATCCCCACCTCCCAAATCTGGATAAAAACTTACACTGCACTTTTTAAAGTCTTAGAAAACATAGACGTGCAAGTCCAAAGAGAAAGGCCTACCGACAGAAAGGCAGGCTCTCCCTGCTGTCAGCGGGTACTGGCATCAGCCAAACTTCAGTGCTCAGTCGGCTCACACTCGTCTCAGGTCTCCAGATCTGTTGCTGGAGAATTTAATCCTCGTCCATCCCCTCAGTCCATAAATACCGAGCATCTCTTTGAAAAAATGATAACCAGAGGCCTCATTCAAAATACTGAGCGCCTTGTACGCCAGGGGCATGATCGCTAAGAACGGAACCAGCTAGTGGCGGGGCACACAGGGCAACCGGGCCTCTCACGGATTGGGCCCCGCACCCGCGTGCACGCACTCAATGCACAAGGTGAGGGAAGCTCACACGCAGGGAGGGGTCATATGGGCAGGTCGCAGGCCCGAGGACTTGTGAAAACTCTCTGGATGGACACAGGGCACTGGGAGGCTAGGAGGGGCCAGTGGCAGGTGACCAGAGGCACCGGGGGGACATGGGTGCTGTTCTGATTCACGATCCTTCTTCTTTTTTTTTTTTTTAAGTTTACTTATTTATTTTGAGAGAGACAGAGACAGTGGGGGAGAGGCAGAGAGGGAGAGAGGGAGAGAGAGAGAGAGAATGAATCCCAAGCAGGCTACACACTGTCAGCACAGAGCCCCATGCAGGGTTCGCCCTTAGGAACAGTAAGATCATGACTTGCTCTAAGATCAAGACTCAGATGCTTAACCAGCTGAGCCACCCAAGGTTCCCTGATTCGCAATCCTTCTTTTGTGACCTTTTTATTTTCTCTGAAAGCCTTGAAAGCATCTATTTGCCCAATGTGGGCGTGCACAGGACGAAGGCCGGCCACGGGAGGCACCGACCAGCAGGACGTGACCCCCGTCTCCCCTGGGCTCTCACGCTTCGGGGTGGGACGCCCTCTACCAGGCAGGGCACCTGTGGCCACGTGGCCAGCCTCTCAAGACAACCTGGCACAAGAGCCACACTGCTGGCCCGAGTGGACGCATGGTGTCTTGACAGGAGTCACCCAACAGAACAGGCCACTGGTAACACGCTCTTCCCCTGGGCTCCCTCCTTTAGACCTTCACCAACGCGCACAAGCCTGTCAGCACTGATGCAGGACCACAGACCTCCAAGAAAACCCGTCACCAGGAATTACATGGTACTCAGGGTGACAGGAACACACCAAAAAAGAACGAAATATCCTCAGCTGTCTGCCCAGTCACCTTCATTTTGTATGTAAACTGAGATTGTTGGCTGAATTTTCCACTTTTTAGACCTGGGACCAGGGACCTCAGAATAAAGACCCTGCACACAGCCTGGCTGACCTCTGAGTGTGGGGGTCTCCCGGGCCCCACCCGGACCCGCCTGGGCGTCTCCCGCGCCCTGCCAGACCCAGTGTCTCACGCGCCCCACCTGGACCCACCTGAGCGTCTCCCACGCCCCTGCCAGACCCTCCTGGGCGTGTCCCGCGCCCTGCCAGACTTGCCTGGGGTCTCCCACACCCCACCTGGACCTGCCTGGGTGTCTCTCACACCCCTCCCGGCCCCACCTGGGTGGCTCCCTCGCCCCTGCTGCACAGCCTGACGAGTGGGCAAAGAAGAGCATCACCTGCCTGGACAGCACATGCATCACCACCTCCTCTCTGAGTTTCCAGTCTTTTTATTTATTTATTTATTTATTTATTTATTTATTTATTTATTTAATGTTTTATTTCTTTCTAGGAGAGAGAGAGAGAGACAGCGTGAGCAGGGGAGGGTCAGAGAGAGAGGGAGTCACAGACTGAAACAGGCTCCAGGCTCTGAACTGGCAGTCAGCACAGAGCCCGACGCGGGGCTCGAACCCACCAACCGCGAGATCATGACCTAAGCAAAAGTCGGACGCTTAACTGACTAAGCCACCCAGGCGCCCCTCTTCCAGTCTTTTTAAAATTGTTAATGTTTATTTACCTCGAGAGAGACAGACAGAGCAGGGGCAGGAGCAGCGCAAGGAGAGAGAGGACCCTAAGCAGCCTCTGCACTGTCTCCTAGAGCCCGATGCGGGGCTCGAACTCGTGAACTGGGAGACCTTGACCTGAGCCAAAACCAAGAGTCAGATGCTTAACTGACTGAGCCCCCAGGGCACCCCTAAGGCTCCAGTCTTTATGGAAGATGCGGTCACAACCCAGAGATCAAGAGTCACATGCTCCACTGAGCCAGCCAGAAACCACACAGGAGGGCTTTTCAGAAATTCCTCTCAGTGAGGGGCGCCTGGCTGGCTCTGTTGGTTAAGTGTCCAACTCTCGGTTCTGGCTCCGGTCATGATCTCACAGTTCATGAGTTGGAGCCCCACGTCAAGCTCTGCGCAATCAGCACAGAGCCTGCTTGGGACTCTCTCTCTCAAAACAAAGTTTAAAAAAAAATTTTCCTTGAGGTACCTTGGTTAAGCGTCCAACTTCGGCTCAGGTCATGATCTCATGGTCTGTGGATTTGAGCCTCACGTCGGGTTCTGAGCTGGCAGCTCAGAGCCTGGAGCCTGTTTCAGATTCTGTGTCTCCCTCTCTCTCTGCCCCTCCCCTGCTTATGCTCTGTCTCTGTCTGAAAAATAAGTAGACTATTTAAAAAACTTTTTTTTTTTAAATATTTTTTATTTATTTCTAGGAGAGAGAGAGAGAGAGAGACAGCGTGAGCAGGGGAGGGTCAGAGAGAGAGGGAGTCACAGACTCTGAAACAGGCTCCAGGCTCTGAGCTGGCAGTCAGCACAGAGCCTGACACAGGGCTCGAACCCACGAACCGCGAGATCATGACCTAAGCGAAAGTCGGACGCTCAACCAACTAAGCCACCCAGGCGCCCCTAAAAAACTTTTTAAAAAATTTCCTCACAGAAGCGCCTGGGTGGCTCGGTCAGTAAAGCATCCGACTTCAGCTCAGGCCATGCTCTCATGGTTCGTGAGTTCGAGCCCCACATTGGACTCTGTGCTGACAGCACGGAGCCTGCTTGGGATTCTTTGTCTCGTTCTCTCTGCCTCTCTGGACCCCACCTCCACCTCCTCAAAAGAACTAAAGAAACTTAAAAAATAATAATAAATAAATATATATATAAATAAATAAATAAATAAATAAAATTTTCATTTCTCACAGTGAGAGAAGTTTATTTATAAAAAGAATGAAACAGAAAATGCTAATTGGTGTCTTCCTTTGAAACTGGAGTGCCAGCTGATGTCTGAGGGAGAAAAAACCACCCCCGAAGGGTCTCCCCTTCACACACCCACACACCGGCCATCCCGATGGCCTCGGGCCCAGGCCCAGTACGTGTGCAGCCTTTGCGCTTCCTCCCCCGGTGGTGA
Organism: Hyaena hyaena; assembly: GCF_003009895.1. NCBI lineage: Eukaryota > Metazoa > Chordata > Mammalia > Carnivora > Hyaenidae > Hyaena > Hyaena hyaena. The sequence continues at coordinate 2,048,037 of NW_024080917.1, forward strand.
GGCCACAGCACATGCCTGTGCAGAGGAGATGTGGCTCCCGGCACGGAGCACGCCCGGGGACAGGCAAGGGAGTCGCATACATCCCCGGCGGACAGGAAGCATTCCGGGGCAGTGTGGCCGACGCTCTTACATGGGCCTGGGGTCCAGCCTCTCGCCTCGAGGGTGATGGGAACTAAGACTTGCTTCTGACCTTTAGAGTGAGGCCAAGGTGACGGATGTCCCTCTGTGATCATGTTTCATGACATTGTGCCGCTGGCAGACTGTCCACCTCGCTGGCTTGATGGAGCAGGCCGCCCCCTGCAGAGCCCTGCGCAGCCGGGAAGTGAGGTGGTGGGTGCTGCCAACCTGAACCTCGTGCCAACATGAACTTAAAATGGATTCTTCCTGTCCCAGCCCATACCTGACTGCAGCCTGAGAAAGACCCTGAGACCCTGTGAGCATCCAGCTACACTGTGACCGTATTTCTGACCCATAGAAACTACTTGCTGATAAAGTGGGTGACGTTTTAAGCCCCTCAGTTTGTGGTAATTTCTTAGTCGGCTGGGTCTACTATGACCAATTACATAAACTGGGTTTACAAACAACAGAGATCTACTTCTCACAGCTCTGGATCTACTAGACAGAGCCTGTATCTGGTCAGGGCCAGCTTCCTGGTTCATGGACAGCAGGAGGGGCCAGGCAGCCCTGCGGGGGGCGGGGTGGGGGGGAGTCTCTTCTACAAGGGCCCTGATCCCACTCCCAAGTCTCCATCCCCATGACTGAGTCACTTCCCAAAGGCCCCACCCCTGACCATTCCCTGGGGGTCAGCAGACACAGACATTCAGTCCACAGCAGTAACTAAGACCAGCAGTATCTACCAGAAATGCAGACCTGCATCCCTCTGGCCAGCCTATAAAAATCTATCCACATAAAAACAACACAGAGAGCTTTTCACAGCAGTGTGGTGGGCAGAATAATGCTCCTGCCCTTGGGGATGCCTTCCTTCTAACTCCTGGAGCCTGTGAACATGCATTTCACAAGGCGAGGGAACCCTGGGTAGTTGCGAACTTTGACAGGGAGAGGGTCCGGGGTTATCCGGGTAGGCCTCATGTTTGGTGTGTCAGGAGCCCTTAAAGATGGGGACTCTTTCCTGGTGGAGTCACAGATGAAATTGAAGGAACGGAGACTCAAGCCTGAAAGGGCCCTGACCCGGCTTTGAAGGGGGAGAATGGGAAGGGGGTGAGGCATGTGGACGGTCTCTAGAAGCTGGGGCAGCTATAGGTTCACAACCAGCAAAGACGGGGGAGGGGGCGGGGAGGCGGGCTGTGAGCAAGGGAACAGACCTCCCCAAAAGCCCACAGAAAGAAGAGCCCGGCCCCCAGCGTCCTGCCTGTTGACCTGTGACCACATAACCATAAGGTAATGTGTTGCGGCAGTCACAGGCACGGAGGACTGAGCACCTCCTCATGTAGAAGCAACTACGGGCTCGGTACTTCGGCACTGGCGGCAACCTGAAGCCCATCCCTGGGGGATAGTGAGACACCAGGGGATCCTTCAGACCTGATGCTCTGTGGCTGTTACAAAGAAACAGGCTGAAAGAAAGGCAACTGGAACTCCCACCCCGCACCCCGCCCCACGCCATGGGACAGTCTGAAAAACAGTTTGGGGTCTACTAAGGCTGGAGCAATCCCACTCACCCGTGTATCCCCGACAGAAACGTATACATATGGTCACCAAAAACGGGTAATGAGAATGTTCCTAGGAATACCACTCAGAAACACCCAAAGGTGGAAGCCACCGCAAAGCCCCGTGCAGAAGAGAGGGCGCACTGCAGTCCTCACAGGTAGAATGCCACACAACACAAGCGTGGGGGCTGCGCGGCTACAACTCACAGAAAAGGCAGAAAGAGGATCCAGACACACAAGAGTGCTGTGTGACTCCACTTCTAGTAAAACCCCAGAGACACAAACAAGTCTGTAACATGAAGATCAGCGGCTGCCAGGCCTGGGAGCAGACGGGCCGATCTGCAGAGAACAGGGGGGCCGGTGTCTGATGGTTCTCAGCTGTGCACACCTGTCAACACTCACTGAACTGCAAACTTTAAATGGATCCAGGCTTTCGGCACACAGATTATACCTCAATAGTGCTGATTAAGAAGGAAAAAAACCGTGACAAAATTAAGCACTGGCCAAGATGTACAGCGCGTATTGCTGGCGGGAATTCAGAATGCTAGAGGGCTTGGGGACACAGTCTCGCAATTTCTAATGAATTAGGCAGACATACGCATGTGGCCCAGAACCCCACTGGCTGAGGCACAGTCACACAGGACTTGTGAGCTGAGAATGTGTCTCATGCCACTAAGTCGTAAATGGCCAACATAATATGCATATGTACCACAAAAACAAGTTTTAAAAAAAACCTTAAGGATTTGCACAAGAATGTTCATTCATACTGGCTTTATTCACAATAGCCCAAATCAGGAAAATACCTAGAACTGTACTGACAGGTAAACGGATAAACTGGGGAACATGTGTGCGAAGGAACACCTCTCGGAAACAGGAGAGAAGGTTACAGTGTGTGCCCCCCGTGAGTCTCACACACGTCCTGCCAATGAAAACACCATCACCACGAAAGACCATCGTGCATGACTCAATTTACAGGAAGTTCTGAAGGGGTAAAAGTAACTCAGAGTGACAGGAAGCAGACCAGTGGGGGCTGGGGGCTGGGGGCTGGGGGCTGGACTTCAAGGGCCAGGACGGAACCTGTAGGCAAAGTGGAAACGCTCCCACCCCGAGTAAGGTGGTGGTTATACAGGTGTATGCGGGGGTCAAAATCCATTGAACTGTACACTTAAAATGGGTATGTCTCGGGGCGCCTGGGTGGCTTAGTCGGTTGAGCGTCCGACTTTCGCTTAGGTCATGATCTGGCGGTTCGTGGGTTCGAGCCCCGCGTCTGAGCTGTCAGCACAGAGCCTGGAGCCTGTTTCAGTCTGTGACTCCCTCTCTCTCTGACCCTCCCCTGCTCATGCTGTCTCTCTCTCTCTCCTAGAAATAAATAAAAATATTTAAAAAAAAAAGTACTTGGCTAAGAAATCAACTAGTGAAGTTTAAAAAAAAAAAGGGTCTGTCTCATCACATGTATGTTAGATCTTGATAAAAATTTATTAAAAAATAATAAACCCACAGGATAGTGAACTGTATGGAGTTTAGGTTAATAGGCCTTTTGCCCACGAAGTACCCTACAAGATGGATACAAACACAGATCACAGCTGGATGTGAACGCCTGCCCCAAAGATGCTGAGCGCACAGGCGTTCTGGGGACAGGGACAGCCCACCAGCTCCTCGCACCTGCCCTTACAGAGGCCAGGGTCACCGGCACAAGTCTGTCTGTCACCGGGGAAAGAAGGCAGGGGGGCCGCCTGGCGAAGGACAGAAAAGGAAGCAGAAGTTACCTAATCAATTTCAAAACGCCTTTGTGCCCTACGTGCAGGGTTTCAGGAGGGGCTATAGGCCACTTCGTGGACTGGTTTCCTGTCAAAGAGGAGCTTTTCCTTAACGCCTTAAAACCCACACCAGAGCAAAACAAAGCAAATGCTTTCAAAAAGAGCAAGCACACTTTGTGTACAAAACTTGGAAATAAAGAATGCTTACAAAAAATACAAAAATTACTCATAAGCCCCAAATTCAGAGATATATACCATAATGTTTTTGTGTATCTATTCGCCCAATTCTTTCATTTCATACATGTTTATACCCTATGTAGACATCTTTGCCCACTTAACAAGATATCAGAGATTTCCTCATTTCATTGAATATTCACTGGTTATTCCTCCAAACCATTTTTTGTTTTGTTTATTTGAGAGAGAGAGAGAGAGAGAGCGCGCCAAAGAGAGAGACAGAATCCCAAGCAGGTTCCACGCTCAGCGCAGAGCCTGACGCAGGGATGGATCCCATGACCCTGGGATCAAGACCTGAACCGAAATCAAGAGTTAGACACTCAACTGACTGAGCTACCCAGGCACCCAAAACCAGCGTTTTTCTTTTTTTTCTTTTCTTTAAAAAATATATATATTTTAACGTTTAGTTATTTTTGAGGGGGAGGCACAGAGAAAGAGAGACAGACAGACAGAGACAGTCACAGAGGATCTAAAGTAGGCTCTGTGCTGACACCAGACAGCCTGTGCAGGGCTTGAACTCATGAACCATAAAATCGTGACCTGAGCCGAAGTCAGACACTTAACAAGCTGAGCCACCCAGGTGCCCCCACACCAGCGTTTTTAAAGCTGGTATCTCACCCCATGAATACACCATATTTCTACTGCTGGACCCTTCAAAAAAAAAAAAAAAAAAAAGCCTTTACTGTGTGTAGTGATGCTCCCTATTATTTCCCAGGAAAAATTCCTAATTACTTGGTTCAAAAGGGAAGGCGTTTTAAGGCTCTGGAAAATACATGTTGCTGATGTTGCTGACTCCCTTATGGCATGAAATAGAAACCCCAGCACATTTTTAATGATGAGTGTCACCAGATTTTCTCTGCAATATTCTTATACAATTACTTTGTAATATACTTAGTTAATTTTAAAGTTAAACATCTTGTGGAAACTAATTTGACAATAAACTATTTGTAAAAAAATAAAAAATAAAAAAAAATAAAAATGCACATCTAAAAAAAAAATAAAATAAAGTTAAACATCTTAGGGTGCTTGGGTGGCTCAGTCTGTTAAGTGCTTGACTTTGGCTCAGGTAGTGATCTCGTGGTTTGTGAGTTCAAACCCCACGTTGGGCTCTGTGCTGACAGCTTAGAGCCTGGAGCCTGCTTTGATTCTGTGTCCCTCCCTCTCTGCCCCTCCCCTACTCGGGCTCCGTCTCTCTCTGTCTCTCTCAAATATAAAATAAACAAAAAATAGATAAAGTTAAACTTCTTTCCATGTGTTATTTTTTTTTTCCATGTGTTATTTTTCATTAGAACTCCATCACTGAGGACTCCGTGTGGCCCTGGCCAAGTGATTTAAATTGAAGGAAATCTTCCTAATAATGATACTGCCACCAAGTTGTTCTCACTTATCCAGGAATCTAGTCACTGCTAGACCCCAATAAAATCACTGCCCGCCCCCGTGACCAAGGGAGCAGGTGCACGTTTACCCAGGACCTCTGGCTCCCGAGGGAGAGCCACGTCAGACAGCAGCACAGCAGGCTCTGCGCGCCACAGCACTGCTGACATCTGTGCTCAGGGACACAGCTCGTCCCTATCCAAACCGCATTTATGAGGAAATCAGGCCCAGCTCCCGACATCTCCCGGCACTCTCAAGCCTGCCGACATCACACCCGGGAAAGGCTAAACCACCCTATTCCTTCAGTCACTCAAGGCCGTACAAGGTGCCTTTGAGTCCGGATAACATCACTTAACCCACCAGCCGTCCTCCCAGCGAGGTGTCGCACAGACCTGATCAGCAGGTGCGCACCTACCACTGTGGCCCAGGAAGATCCGGACTGGCAATGACCCAGCTTCTGACTGGATAGAGGGCAGGTCCGCTGCGGCCGCAAGGCTGCCACCAGCCCGGGAGCCACAGCAGTCTGTTCGGACCCACCTGGGTGGCTTCCTTGGCTCACTGACACGTGTTTACCACCTGGCCAAGATCTCTGTCCAGGGTTGACATGGGCTCACTTGCTAGAAATCTGGCACCTGACTTTACTCTGACACTTTCCAAAACCTGTGAAGTGTCTGCCTATTCCCAGCACTCAGGCCTTCTTTCTCTCTCCGTTCCTGCTGGGAGATGCCGGCACACCCCCTTTCAGGATGTTGGTCGCCCAGCCCCAGGCCCTCTGCATTCCTTCTAGGTTAGACCATTCCCGACCTTCCCTCCCTCCTAGGATCCCGAGGCCCTGTGTTTCTGAGCACCAGGCACTCATCCGGCACAGATCACTTCCCAAATCGCCTCCCCCTCATGCGGTTCGGCCAAAGGGTCAGACCCCTCTGGACATAAACGCCCAGTGACTTGAAGAGCCAAAGCTTGTCTGGTGGGTGGTACCCCACTGTCCTGCTCATGTCCTTGGGTCCCCACCACGTCCCTCAATGCCAGGTTACCTCTGTTCCCATGTCGCTCCTCTACCCTCTGAAGGACATACATCCGTAGTAAACGAGGTACCCAACGCTCCAGTCTTGGCAGAAGACACTGCACACTGTGGACGTGAGACTTAGCCCTTCACTGCCAGGTCCTCGTGAGCACAGTCACAACAAATAAGCCTCGGTATCACCTACTGCTCAAAGTTCAAGGTCATTTTGTTCACTTGTATTTATTCTCACTCTCAAAAGACTTAAGGGGCCCACTCTCCCACGCTAAGGGTGACCCCATACACCCAGCGCTGGCGTAGTCAGCCCCTGCCCGGTGTCTGACATCTGCCCTCACAGTCCCAGCCTCCATTCCCTGAATGCCTGGCCAGTAAATCCAGCCTCATGGGCCACTCTGCTCCAAGCCAGGGTGCTGGACACTGAGACTATACCCCACTTTCTCCAAATGCCTGACAGCGATGCCCTGACCCATGTGGCCCCAGGACCCACAACACCCACCCTAGGTGCTGCCCACTCCCCGGGGCCTGGTTGCAACTCCACCCTCTCCCTTCTCCTTCTCCTCACTGGCCACGGGCCCCGGACTAGGTAAGTGGTCATCTTTTCAGACACCAGCAAATTCACATGTTACCAGCTACAACAGGAGGTGAAGTGCTGGGAAGACCCTTCCCGCCTACATCCTGTGCTCGCTGTCCCGGCCTTCTCCATGAAACACGCTTCTGTTTAGTTCATCATCCAAGCCACGCACCTGCTGATGGGAACAATGGCATTATGTGTGCTCAACGTGACAGAGCAATGTCACTGAGGCACCTGTTCCTTTATCCTCTTGAGCTTATGGAAACTGCCAAAGGTTGGGGGACAAGAAACGTAAAATTTAAAATATTCTGTGGGGCACCTGGATGACCCAGTCCATTAAACATCCGACTTCGGCTCAGGTCATGATCTCACAGTTCATGCGTTCGAACTCTGCACTGGACTCTGTGCTGACAGCTCAGAGTCTGGAGCCTGCTTCAGATTCTGTGCCTCCCTCTCTCTCTCAAAAATTAAATGAACATTTGAAAAAAAATTAAAATAATCTATCTACTCACGTTAAGAAAATTTAGGCAAGGCCATACCGGTTCAAATTAACAATCAGCCTAATTAGCTTAATCAGAAGCAGAAACAGAACTCTGCCCCTCCCAGACTGCGGCCCTGTCTGGCTGGGGCAGGCTGGTCCGTACACCACACACACCCAGGTGAGCGCCTCTGGCAAAGGGGTAGATACGAGTCGCAGCCCCGCACAGATGCTGTATGCGTGGTGGAAAGGCCACGCATACACTGAAACTGGTGGTTTCTGGAAACTGGTGGTTTGCTGCACTGGTTAGCAGCTGACCCTGGGAGCTTCTGGGGCTCGGCTCTGCTGCCCACAGCTAGGACAGAGGCAGGCAGGGCAGAAGCAGCACAGTGAAGGGAGAACAAACAGGCCTCAGTGACTGGGCCCCGGCCCCAGAGCAGAGCGGGGAGGGCACGTGAGGAGAAGAGGGGCACCTATGCCAACCAGCACTAGGTGTCCGCTGGCCGGACTCTGGCTGACAAAGCCTGGAGAGAAGGGTCAACCAGGAGGTCAGCAACTAGCTGCCCAGGACCCAGGAGAAGGGGGTCGGGCAGCCAGTGCCTAGGGAGACAATGGGTGTCAGCCCTCCCCACCCCACCCCTGCCTGTGACAGCTGCAGGGTCTCAACTTGTCTGAGATTTGGCTCCTCATCTGCAAAAGGGGATGATGATGGTCAGCAGGGTGGCGGAGAGGACTAGATCACAGACAGAGCCGAGGGGGAGCCCCGCGCTGTGACCATGCTGGGCACACCTCACACTCAGGGCCAACTCCCCTCTTGGACCCTGGAATCTGACAGAAAAAGATACAGCCCAGTAAACTGCCCAGAAAATGGACAGAATCCAGACACAAGCACCAACCACACACAGGAAAAAAAGAGACTATGAGGTGACCCGGTGACCAACACCAGCTTTCTGTCAACACCGACACGCTGCACACAGGCTGCTTGTTCGTTTAGGACACACGGCAGTCAACGCCTCCCGGGTACACATCTGACACCAACAGTGGGGACAAGGCCGTGGACGGTACACCATGGGCAAACTGCCCAGGACCCACCCGACTCAGGAAAACAGCAGGCGCTTCCCCTCGGCTGGCACTGAGGACACAAACCAGCCTCCAGCCAGATAGGAAGAGATGTTCAGAACTATCTAGTGAAAAACCATGGAGCCCGGGACACGGAGCTCCAGCCTAGCCAGCAGGGGGCTGACGGGGCACCGGCTGACGGGGCACCGGCTGACGCTCTGGACTGCTCCCCCCACGGGCACAGCAGGCATTGTTTGCTTCCACAAACATGGACACCCAGCAGGCCCCAGAAGCGCACGCAGACCTCATGCTCACCTGGCTGTGTCCACACCCGTCACAAACGCCTCGCCCCTCCTACCAACCCTGCCGGCCATGCCCGAGACTCAAAGTACATCCGGCAGCTCCCCGCAACACTGACCCCTAGAGAGGCAGACAGGGAGGGGCGGGCTCGTGTCCACTCGTGAGTCTTCCAGGACGTGGGCCTATTAACCACAGTCCACTTTCCCGTCGGCCCTCAAGCCTCAATGTGAAGATCTGTGACATTCACTGCCCTCAGAAAAGTGGCGATGGGCCTGTGCACCCACAGCAAGAGCGTCCCTGGGCTCAGGGGGCCCCCAGCACCCCCCACACTCAGGGCAGAGTCAGAGCTGGGCTGTGCTCAGGAGGAGAAGCTGCTCACGACACACCTGTACCACCTTCCCGCCAGCTTCCACAACCAACAGTCCTTGACAAATGCGTCTAGAGCACAACTTCCCAGAGGTGGCCCGGCTGGGACCTCTATGCGGGTATTGCTCTCTCTCCTCTACAACCACTGCTGTGTATCTGGCAGAGAGAGAAATGAAACCTCCTGCAAGGAAGGTTTCCAGACCACAGAGACCTGCAAACACAGTGCACACCAGCCCGGCCACACAGCAAGCGCCGGCTGTGGGCTCTCGGGGGCACGGGCACAGGGTCACAGATGGCTGTCACTGCTTCAGGAGCCAGCACCAGAAAGACCATTTCGATAACTCCCATGTGTGCAAAGCTGAGAATGGTGCATGCTCACACACCTGTCTGAAGGACAAGCTAAGTAGGACTTCGGTGCAGGTAAGTAATCAGGTTGCCCAAGGAAGGCCGTTTGATCACACGGGTCCTTCACCAAGCAGGGAACGCCTTGCCAAGGGTCATCTGCTCCTGGTCAGAGGAACCAAGCACAGGCATAACACAAAGAAACCCGGAGAGACGTTGAAGCCTTTTAATGGTGACGGGGAAAAAGAAATACACGCATATCCTTTATAAGAGAATAAAAAATGAACAATTCCTGGGCCGTCTGGGTGGCTCAGTTGGCTAAGCATCCAAGTTCGGCTCAAGTCACAATCTCGACGTTTGTGAGTTCGAGCCCTGTGTCAGGCTCTCTGTCCTCATTAAAGATCCTGCTTCCGTTCCTCTGTCCCTTGTCCCCCCTTCCCTCCCACCCCCCGCCTCTGCTCCCCCTGCTCTTTCTCTCTCTCTCAAAAATAGACATTAAAAAAAATTCCTGAACATTAACTCTTCCAAAAAACAAATTTACATTCTCACGGAATCCTGAGAACCAGCTGCTCCAGAGCTTCCAAACCCTCAAGTCTCCCTTAAGAAGCCTTCAGAGGAGAAGAAAGAGGTGCTCTCACAGCCACCAAGTTCATTCTGCTAAAGAGCACTGTCCCCGGGGGCCGTGAGCTGATGCCCTGACCGTGACACCCACTCCTCCTGCTGCACCCGCCTTACCCCTGAGGACCCTACACAGACGCTGGCACTTTGCGGTTTCCACTTGACTTGTGAGTGTGCCCTGGCCCTAAATGCACACACGGCCTTTCCAAGGGGGGCTTTCCTCACCACTTCTGGGAGGTGGCCCTCCCACTGGACCAGCCCCACTGTCTCAGGCAGGTCTACTCCAGTCAGCCCGCCACAGGAGCTAAGGCGGCCACCACCTCCCGACAGAGGGGACGGGGGCGGGTCTCACCTCTCCAACCAGCGGCTCAGTGTGCCCTGAGTGCTGGCTGCCCCCGACTGGAGTACCTGACGGGGAGGCCGAGCTAAGCCTCAGAAGCACAGATTGAGGTTCCAGGAAAACACCGCTGCCCCTGACGGAGCCCGAGCTTCTCATGCTCTTATAAATGCCCACCACCAGCCTCCTGGAGCCACGCTCCAGTGCCACCACTGAAAAGGTAGCCCATCTGGTCACTGTCCGAGTCAGGAGGACACCTCTGACAGTCACTGCCTAGCGTCCATCGAGGTGGCAGGAGCCAATGAAGGCTCCTGCTAAGGCCCCAGTGGAGCCCCTCCCTCACCCAAACACACCCAGGGCTCCTCCTTCCTTGCCCTTCGAGCAGCCTCCTCTGGGGAGCTGAGAGCACAGACAGTAGGAGGCAAATCCAGAGTGGCTGCCACCACCCAGGCCGCTCCAGCAGGCGGGGCGTCCAGCTAGCCCAGGTGATCCAACAACCCTGACAAGTCCTAGTCCTAAAAGGAAAGGGTGGGAAAAAGAGCGTCCACCCTGACAGCCGCCTGTAGGCGAGCCATTTAGCAAACAGCGAATGCTCAGAGTAGTCTGACAGGACCGACCAGAGACCAAGAAACAAAGCAACAAAGGGCGTGGAGAACAAAGGCCTGAAGAAGCAAAATTAGATGAAACTACTTGCGGGAGCACAGAGGTCCTTACAAAGCCTGGATGCTGATCTTCCCTAAGCGGTTCTCCTGGTTCCTCTAAAGGGACCCCAAGTCCACGTGGCCTGGGACGGCCCCTAGCACAGAGGGGGCACCGATCCCACCGCTGCCCTGGCCGTGTCACTCCCTTGAATGGGACGCGGATCTGCTGCGTGTTTGAGCCGCGCAACCACTAGCGTTGAGAGCGGGGTACGTCCTCCCAGCACCGGGCGCCGCCGCGGGGTCACGGGAGCGGCCCGGCTACCGCTGGCCACCTGCTCACGGGCTCTGTGCCTGCACCGCACAGAAACCCCCGCACCTACGTCCTCGCCCCCACTTCCACAGCCGCTGACCGGGCGCTGCCTCCCCGGGGCCGGCCCGGCGGGGCGCCGGCAGCCACCAGGCCGCTCGCCGCCAAGTCGCGGCCACCCGTCAAGCGCGCAGCCCCCACGAAGGCCTCAGGCCGACGAGCAAAGCGCCCGGCCGCCCGGGAGCTCCGGCTGCCGAAGAAAGCGGAGACGGAGACGCAGGCCCGCTGCCCGCCGGCGCGGGGTCGGCCCGGGCGCCGCGGACACGAGCCGGCAGGCCCCCCGCGGCTGCCGGCGGGCTGGACGGGCGGGCCCGGAGCGCGGCCTTACCGTTGCTGTAGGCGTACGGGGACTCGGCCGCGCCGTCCTGCAGGCTCTCCAGGATCTCGCCCTTGCCCACGTCGCTGTCGCCCACCAGCAGGAACTTGAGCAGGTAGTCGTAGCTCTTGACCGGGCTGCCCTGCGTCCCCATCCTCTCACGCGCGCGCGGGCCGCGCCCGCATGCCCACGGCGCCGGCCGCGGGAGGACGGCGGGGAGGAGGCCTCGGACCGACCTGCGGGCCGGGGGCGCGGGTGAGTGGGGACGGCCGACAAGGCCCCGGCCGGCGGCGAGGGCCCGGCCGCCCCCGCCGCCCGCACCTGCACCGCCACAGCCGCCGCCGCCGCCCCCGACACCCGCCAGCCTCACCTCAGCGCTGCCGCCGCCCCGCCGCTTCCCGCACGGAGACTCGCAGCCCCGCCGCCCCGCCCCCGGCTCGAGCGCTGCCATTGGCTGTCCCCCCGCCCGCCCGCCCAGGCCCATTGGCCCCTACGCAAGTCCGTCACGGCCGCCCGCCCCCCCCACCTTTTCCCACACAGCTTGGTGAAGCCTCATGTCGCCCCGCCTCCACACCGTCCTCATTGGTCGACCCCAGCTTTTTCTCATCGCCATTGGCCCGTACGCACGTCCGTCAGGACTTCCCGCCCCCACCGTTCCCCACACAGCGTTGCGGAGATGCTGACCGCCTCACCTGGTCGCCGTCGCCATTGGCCACTCACCTTCGTGTTTCCCGGAACCTCTGGTTGCCGACACGTCCGTCAGCACCTCTACCGCCCCCGTCGCTTCCCGCAGAGCACCCCGGAGTCACCAGCAACCCCGCCCTCTGCCCCCACAACACCTAGGCCCTCGCCCGCCCCCTCCCCCTCTCCATTGGCCACCGCTGCCTATCTTCCCAGAGCCACTGGCCCACCCACACGTCGATCACGGCCCCTCTAAGCCCGCCCTGCTCACCCCGTGCTTTCCTCCGCTGTCCCTACACGCTCACCAATCAGGAGCTTGGGACTCCAGACTGTTTGCATACGCCCCCTTCCCGCGGGCAGAAGCAGGGTGGTGGGCGTTCCCGGGGCGTGGTGACGCGGCTGGGCCCCAGACGAGTAAAGCCTCTAGCAAGCTGCGGCCGCTGCCCCCGCAGAGACCGCAGCGAGGACAGCGAGGCTCCCTGGAACTGTGCTCTCGGGAGCCGCCCTCCTCGCGTTGGGGCGGGGCCCAGGCGTGGCGGGACGAGGTCGGCGAATCGGCGCCCGGGGGAGGCCTGGGAGGCGGGACTTCCTCCCCCGGTGGGGGTTGGGCTGTCGGGGGCGCTCGGAGCCCTCCCGCGGGCTGGTGGGGATGAGGGGCGCCGCGGCCCGTCCGGGTGGCCTCCAGGTGAGCGACTGCGAAGGCCCAACGTTCTCGCACGTCAGCGCCCGGGAGGGCGGCAGCACGGGCCCTGCCCCCGGGGGCTCGAGGCAGGAGCCGCGCCGCCCACGCGGTCCCAGCGAGTCAGGCAGGGTGGGGGTCCCAGGAGGCGCGGGGCGGGGCGCTCCGAGGCAGGACGGAGGGGCCTCCAGGAGGAAGTGACCCCGCGGCTGTTTACGGGAAGAAAGGGTTATTTTTCTTAATGGGCGAAGAAGTATGAAGAACCTGTGAACACGTATGAAGACGCAGTTTCACTCTGCAAAATGGAAAGTAAAGCAAAACAATACCCCTTCCAGCCATGAGATTGGCAACAGCACTTGGGGGCCAGACGTGTAAACGGCGCTCTCGCCCCGGACAGGCTCGTCGTCTAGCCTGGAGAAGTCCTCCGAAGCGAGGTCAGCGGCCTCACTGCAGCGTCGTAGGGGCGTGGAAAGGTCCAGGGACCGTCTAGGGCCGCTGCTAGGGGGCTGCTAGTCAGCCTCGGTCACGCACCCTCTACAGTGAACGAGGTGAGGTGCGGACAGTACTGTGGTGCGAAGAGATGGGAAGCACGAAGATGACAGCATGGGATGGCCAGTGTAATGTCAATATTTATGCTCTTAAAAAGCCGACAACACATTTTGTTCCAGGTTTAGGTATATAAAACTACAATACGTCCATAGGAAGAGGTGTGGGAAGTATGCTCACCAACCGGACAGCATTGGGTCCTCTGGGATTGGGGATCAAGAGTGACTTTCTCTGGGCGCCTGGGTGGCTCTTCCCAACTCTTGGTTTCGGCTCAGGTCATGATCTCAAGGTTCTGAGTTCTGCCTGGCATTGGGCTCTGTCTTGATGATGTGGAGCCTGCTTAGGACTCTGTCTTTCTGTCCCATGCGTGTTCTCTCTCTGTCTCTTTTTAATTTTTTTTAACATTTTACTTATTTCTGAGAGAGAGAGAGAGAGAGAGCGTGAGCAGGGGAGGGTCAGAGAGAGAGCGAGACACAGAATCTGAAACAGGCTCCAGGCTCTGAGCTGTCTGCACAGAGCTCGACACGGGGTTCGAACCCATGAACCGTGAGATCATGACCTGAGCCGAAGTCGGATGCTTAACCGACTGAGCCACCCAGGGACCCCTCTCTGTCTCCCTCCCTCTCCTTCTCTCTCTCTCTCCATGTCTAAAAATAAACTTTTAAAAAAGTGCCTTTGTCTTCACTGATAATATTTTTATGAGAACATTATTTACATATGACACTTAATAATGAGTAACCAAAGGGCGCCTGTGTGGCTCAGTCGGTTAAGTGTCCAACTTCTGCTTAGGTCATGATATCATGGTTTGTGAGTTTGAGCTCCTCGTTGGGGTCCGTACTGACAGCTCAGAGCCTGGAGCCTGCTTCAGATTCTGTGTCTCCCTCTCTCTCTGACCCTCCCCTGCTCATGCTGTGTCTCCCTCTCAGAAATAAATTTAAAAAACAAACAAACAACAAAGCAAAAAAAAAAGAGTGAGTGACTTTGCAGAGAACTGGGCGATCAAGTGGACGTTACCAGGATGGACGGACGCCACGTGCTTCCCAAGGTGACACCCTGGGAAGGCCACAGTCGAATGTCCAGAATCTTCCTGCCAAGAGCACAGGGGCTGAATCTCCTGGTAAGAATCGTCAGCCAAGCCCCACAGAGGTGATCGGCAGGCAGGCTGGGGGCACCTGAGGTATACGGCCCTGAGGAAGGGCGCAGCGAGTGTATGTGGGGGGAACGGGGACGGGCTGCTGCAGAGGTCACCAGGGCACCCAGCGAGGGGCCCGTCCACACTAATCCAACTCCCCTCGCTGTGCTGTGGCTGCAAAGTACACACTGGACATTTTAGAGGCAAAATTAAGAGCAACTGATGGTCAAATCGTTTGGAAAAAAAATAGGGCACAAATACGAAACAAACGTGGTGGCATGTGAGCGATGGGGAGCCCAGGTCGGGTGCTGAACGGTCCCGTGCACTGCTTTTCTGTAAGTCTGAAATCTGTAAATGTAAGGAGCTTCCAAACCAGGCAGGGCAGGCTGGCCGGGAGAAAGCGGGGCTCGGGCCCGCCCACCGTGCGGCCTGCGACTAGTCACCGTCCCTCTGAGCCCGTCTGACTGTGGCGTGTGGGAGGCCACGGTCTTCCAGCAGCTGTGGGAGCTGAGCGGGAAGTGGCAGCCCTGGACGAAAAGGAAATATCTGCTTCTCCGGGTGACCTGAGGTCCAGCCTCAGGGAAGCTGCAGCACAGGGCGCTGCCCTGGCCAGCATGGCAGAGGTGGCAAGGGACCGGGGGCGAGGACAAGACCACCCACAGATGAGGGTTGTTCTTGGGAGGATGGGAGTGGCCTGGGAGGTGAAGGAGTTATCTCCCAATGGCTGCAAGTGGCTGAGTGACCGGCGCTGCCCTCAGGAGACGGGGAGGCAGCCCGGCACAGAGGGTGACAGCTGCCCGGCAAGGCCTGTCAAGTGGCCAGCACTGTGCCGAGGGCTGGCCAGAGCCCTGAGGGGCCAGGCCGCGGGCCCCACGCCATCTCAGGTTTTGGCATCTGCTGGCAAGACAGACAGCTGGCTGAGGCTGTCCTCAGCAGGCTCTCGGGGCCTGGGGACAGGCCTGAGCAAACTCCGGGTCCTCTGCTGGGTTCTGGCGCCGCTCCATCCCCTCCAAGCTCTCCCCGCCTCAGAGCAGAAGGGCGTCCCAGGAACCCGCAGGGGTCTCGGAGGGCTCGTACCTGGCCCCTGCTGACTCTCGGGTGGAGGCGCAGCACGGGGAGGGGCCGGCCTCTCTGGATGCCCGCCCTTCCCTGCAAGCCAGCATGGCAGGTGCGCAGGTGGCCACCCGAAGCTCCCTCGGGGCTGCAGGAGGGGTAGAGGCAGGCAGCCGGGAGCCCTGCCCGGTGTGGGGGCCACAGGTCTGTGGTGATATATTCATCAGGGCCAGGGCAGCTCTCTCCTGCCCCGGGGAGGCCTGCACCCCGGCCCTCAGCCCCGGCCCCCACGCCAGGGCAAGGCCAGAACCAGAAGGGGAGTGGCCCCGGGTCCACCCACCCACACGCCAGGACACCTTCGAGGGGCCGGAGCTTCCACACCCACTGCCAGATCTGCAAGGAGACCTGCTTCGGGGGATGGGGTGCCCACTGCCCCCCAGGTAGGCATCAAACAAGACACGGGTGCCACAGACACCTTAGGGCCAATGATGGGGGCCGGCTGTCCCGCCACCCCAGAAGGGGCACCTCGCCTCGTCCCCACCCCCGTCAGGATGAAGGGAGGGGGCCTCCTCAGGCCCACCGCCCGTGTGGCAATGGGAAGGCAGAGGCCGCACTCCAAACAGGTGGAAGGTTTTATTGTCTCAGCAGAAAAAGGCAGGGCCAGGACCTGTCCCGCCATATGCCGGGCTGCTGGGGACTCCCCCGGGGGCTCACCACCGAGGCCCACAGCCAAGGAGTGCAGGTGGCAGAGGTGGACAGTCCCAAGGGCCTGCAACGGACAGAGGAGGCTGCCCCTTCTCCTGCTCCGGCTACACCAACTCCAAGACGACAAAAGGCAGAGGCGCCGTCCGCACGCGCAGTCCTCCCGCTGCGGCTCGCGGGGCAGCGCCCGCGGTCACACTGCACGGAGGCCAGCAGGCAGACGCAGCCTGAACGCCGGGACACCCCCCCCCCAACACACACACACACTGGAGGCCACGGTCTGCCTACGATCTGCCTGCTTCTGTGAGAGGCCAGTGAGGAAGGTGGAGACATGGCCAAGGGGCCCGTTCCTGCTGGAGTCCGGGGCAGGGACGCGGCAGCGGGGTGAACGGTGGCTTGGTCTCTGGCCAGGTGGCTCTGGGCACACACGGGGAGACCCGAAAGCCTGCGGCGGCTCCTGCAGGGTGGTCTCTCCGGGGGCATCGAGCAAACCCCGTGTGACCCAGGCTGTGAGGGCCATGCTGTCCAACTTCCCGGAGGGCTCGGCCCCCTCGGGACTTCTGGTTTGGGCTGGAGACCCAGGAGAGCAACTCCCAAGGAGGGGATGCTTGGGGGGTCAGCCTCAAGGGCTGCTGAGCGCATCCGGGAGGGGTCCCTCTGCCTCCTGACAGGGAGACTGCACCCCCTCCCCCCACTGGGAGTGGCCATCGTGGGAAGGGGCGGAGCCTCTACAAACCCCTTCCAGAGTCTGGGTGTGATGGGAGGGGAGGGGTGGGGCTCCCGGGCAATGCCACGGCCACAGGCCAGGCGGTAGGTCCGAGGCAAACACCGCCAGTGACGGAGCAGCGGCCTGTTGGCCCGGCTGGCCGCCCCCGCGTCCTGCTCAGCACCACGCAGCCTCAGAGCCGAGGCCTCAGGCACCGGGGGGCAGAGAAGGCAAAGAGCAGGGATGCGAGCCGCTCTGACAGCCAGTGCCCCTGGCAGGGCGGAGGGCTGACTGCGGCGGAGCCGGGCGGCCCGGTGGCCAGGGTCTGTCAGTCCTGCTTGTCCCCCCTCTGCCGCCAGGGGTAGATGAGTTCCCCAAAGAACAGCTTGCGGCACAGGGAGCCCCAGGAGTGTGTGGGGTGGCAGCCACAGCTGGGGAGGCGGTAGGTGTGGATCACGCGACCGTAGGGCAGTGGGTTTATCTGGAAGCACAAGGCGGGGGTCAGCCAGCCCATGGCCCCCCAGTGCACTGGGCTGCCCATTGTGCCCTCTCGGTGGTACCCAGGGGTAGGCGGAGGGGCCCGAGGGGGAACGCGTGGGCCGAGGCCGAGCGTGCCCTCCTGGAGCGAGGCTTTGGGGAGGGGAGGTGGGCCAGGCTGGAGGGGCAGAGACCCCTGTACTGCAGGACTTCCCCCACAGGAGCCTCCCAAGGGGTCTAGGAACACCCCCACCCCAACCCCGAGAAAACCACACAGGGTCCTGGCTGCCTCAGCACCTGAGATGCAGCCCTCAGGCCAACCTCCCCCCATCAGCACCCAGTGAGCCACCGGTAACCCGCCTACTCCCTCCTATAGGCCAGAGGGACCGTTTCCGAGAGAAGAGCCCAAGAGAAAAGGCTTGTGTGTCCCGAGGCCTTCGCCAAGTCTGTGCTCGTCTACCTGGAATGAGAGCCCGTGGGGCCCAGGGCAGGAAAGAAGGGTGCGGGGCCCAGCGGGCAGGAGCCCTGGGGGCCGAAAGCATCCGACCCAGCACAGGGGGTCCCTTCCAGTGTCCTGCTGAAGGAGGTTCCAGGCAGAGGGGGTCACAGTGCCTGGAGGCCTCGAAGGTGAGCCTCCCCTTGGGTCCCACCCATCAGCTCTGCTGCGCCCGCAGCCCTGCACCCAGGGGGGCACAGAGGGATAAGACCCCAGCTGCCCCCAGATGTGGGCATCACCACAGCAGGGGGGTGCCAGGTCAGTCTGCGGGTAGCAGCGTGAGGGGTGCACAGAGGCCTCACCTGCATCAAGAGGCGGAGGGGCCTCCCAGCCTCGTGCTCCAGGACCCGGAACTTCACACCGGCTGCAGGGGGAGCAAGGTGCCCGTGAGGGAGGCCGGAGGCTCCCCGAGGCCCGCAGGGCCCGCAGACAGCCTCCCAGGCCTCCGGCATCAGCACAGGCAGGTGTGGGCAGAAGTCCCCTGCGCCTCCGGTGGCACTCAGAAGGCTGTGGGTGGCGCTGGGACGCACCATGGGCTCACCCGCCCCCACTCCACCCAGTCTCCGTGTCTGTCCCTGAGCTGACCACCTGGCCACAATCAAAGCTTCCACAGAACTTCATGGACAGACAGACGCTGCGGGCCTGGGAGGCAGCGGGAGCCAGCTGGGCACTGCGGCACATGCTGTGCTCTTTCCGAATGGATGCGGGCTGTCCCACAGGATGGACGGGCACCTGGTGGCGTGTGGCCACCCTGCTGGCAGCTAAACGTCTTCCAGATTCTGTGTGCGCGGCTGGCTCGGGAGCCCTCCGTGCCCCTGGCCTACAGTTTGTGCTCCCATCCTGGGAATTCCCAAGGCAGAAAGTTCTCAAAAAAAGAAGCAGGAGCTAATTATCAATTGATGAAGAGACCCCAAGGCAAACTCACTGAAACAGAGAGAGGCAGCAGCATCTGTGGGACTTTACGTGAAGTTAAAACAACCCTGCTCTGGCCATGAGCTGGGGGCAGGGGAGGGGACCCGGGTCTCTCTGGCTGTTCACCTGCCTGGTCCTGGCACCGACGTGCGGGCAGAGGCTGGAGCCCCTGGTGTCAGCCACCCAGGGGTCTGCAGGGGAAGTGGTCTGGAAAGGGAACTTAAGGGCATCCAATAGGCAGACATTAGGTCCAAAGCCCACAGAACATGCCGGAAGCAGCGGCCTGAGCTACAAACTGGACGCAGGGCCAGGAACTCTCCACATTCCCTGATGTGCTCAAAACCCCTGAACAGGACAGACCAACTCGCGATGCTGTGACCAGTTCGGTCGGCCTCTCGGGGCCTGCCGTGGGGACAGCCTCCCCTCAGGGGCATCGGGCCAACCTACGGGTTGGTGTCAGCATGAAAACAGGGGCAGCCATCTGCAGAGGGGACAGCCAGGGCAGCTAGGACGGTGGGTGCTGTCCCGGCGGGCAGGGGTCTGTGGGGTGGGCCGGGGCTCCTGTCACACAGGTCTGGCCAGCCCAGCATCCTCCACCCTGGGCTGTCCCCTCCGAGGTTCAGGGGCACAGGCAGGCACGCACAGTCACATACAACCACACAGGGACACTTCTCCGAGGCACGTGCCTCACCCAGACTACACACAGACCTCAGGACAAATGTTCATACTCATTGCAGAAAAGGGTGACAAAGAGGAAAGGTCGCCTCTGCAGCCTCTAAACCTGAGGGCGAGGTTGGGGGGGGGGCTCTGGCTCGACGCAGGCAGCCGGCCCGGTGGACACCCAGGGACCCTCCCCCACCAGCCGCCCCTCCCCCACCCACTGCTGCTTCCAGGCAGGGGGCGCGCGGCGCAGGGACCTACCCGCAAGCCTGTATGGCCGGCAGAGCCGGAGGCCGAGGGAGTACAGCGGCAGGGAGTTGATGACGTCCACGAGCACGTGGATCAGGCCCTGCACGGCCACCACCAGGAGCCGGAGCTGCAGCACAGACAGCGCTCAGAGCCGTGCGCATCTCCACGACTACAGCAGCCAGCGGGGTCCTGGGCCCCGACGAAGGGTGACCAGGGGCTCAGGACCCCTGGGGGGGGGGCGCGGCTCCCACCCGGATCCTAAGGCCCGGGTCTGAGGAGGCAGGGAAGCAGTGAGCAGCAGCAGCTGAGCCCAGGGAAACATGGCACCGGGCCCTCCCTCCGCCTGGGCCAGCTGAGTGCTGCGTCCCCCGAGTCCTGTCCTCCAGGGCCAGGCTGCGTGGCCCCCAAGGGTAGAGCCCAGCACAGTGCCCAGAAAGCACGGAACGGCCGCACGCTCCATGGACTGCGGGGATAGAGGGCTCGCCCACCCCCGCCTGGCCGCCAGGCAGAGCATACACTGATCACTCTGAGCCCTGGGCGCGAGGCCCAGGGGCCGGCTCGGCCGGGTGCCACGGCCAATGCCCTCCCAGGCCGCGTGCCCCTCGGCTCACCAGGGTGAACACCAGGTAGTACAGGGCTGCGGTGGGCAGGAGGAAGACCAGGATGGTGAAGAGCAAAGTCCCGATGAACAGCTGCAGGGAGAAAGGGCACCACCATCGGCATCAGCGAGAGCCGCACGCCGGGGCAGCCCCCTTGGCACTGGCCACACCTCTGCTGCCGTCCCCACCAAACCCATCCCGTAACTGAGCGGAAAAGGGACCCCTGCTGACGGGACACCCTGGCTCCCTGAGACAACACAGGAAAAGCTGCTCACAACAGCTTTGTCCAGTGCTGGGAGGGACGCGTCCACACGCCCTCCAGACACGGATGGGCAGAACCAGCCAGCGGGACGTGAGCACATACGCCAAAAGCAGGCGGGTTGTGAATATCAGGCAGGACACGTAGGTCTTGGGGGGCCGCACGCAGGGCCCACGCGCCAGGTCTAAGCTACAGGGAACGCCAGAGGCAGGCCCTGCACCCAGGTCACCTGTACGTCCTGCTGTCCAGTGGGTCCCGGGGGCCCAGCACCCTCCTCAGGGCAGCGTCCACCTCCCACCCGGGGCAAGGCCCTGTGCTGTCAGAAGACCCCACGCGCACCCTGGCCCTCGCAGACCCCTCACGTTCCCAGGGTCCACGCCCACCCTCGGCAGGTGAGCTGTGGACAGGAGTGCGGTCACCCCGTCATGGTGCCAAGTGGCTACGCTGGCCAAGCCATTCGGAGGGACCAGAGGGACTGGAGCAAGGGGGGCATGGGGCAGTGGGCAGGGGGGCAGGGGGGCAGTGGGTGGGGATGAGGGGGCAGGGGGCAGGGGGCGGCCTGCACTTTGGGCTGGGGCAGAGGCAGTGTGGTTGGGTGTGTGCTCAGGAACCTGGAAGGAGCTATGGGAGGAAGGAGCCAGGGCAACAGTGAGCACCGATTCCTGGGGGAAAGAGCAGGCCCAAGGCCTGTGTGTAGGCAGGTGGGGGTGGCAAGGCAGGACAGCTGAGCCTAGCACTTGGAGTGCCCTGCCCTCAGAGGTGGCATGGGGGG
>NW_024080917.1:2070862-2088682 GCF_003009895.1 Hyaena hyaena
GGGGGCAGTGGGCAGGGGGCAGGGGCCAGGGGGCGGGGGGGCAGGGGGCAGGGGGACAGTGGGCAGTGGGTGGTGGGCAGTGGGCAGGGGGGCAGGGGGGGAGGGGGGCAGTGTGCAGGGGGCAGGGGGCATGGGGGCAGTGGGCAGGGGCCAGTGGCCAGGGGGCAGGGGGCAGGGGGCAGGTGGAAGGGGAGTAGTAGGCAGGGGGCAGTGGGCAGTGGGCGGGGGGCAGGGGGCAGGGGCAGGGGGCAGGCAGAAGGGGAGTAGGGGGCAGGGGGCAGGGGGGCAGGGAAGCAGGGGGGCAGGGGAGTACCTGGCAGGGGGCAGTGGGCAGGGGGCAGGGAGTAGGGGGGCAGGGGGCTGTGGGCAGGGTGGCGGGGGGCAGGGGGGCAGTGGGCAGGGAGGCAGGGGCCAGGGGGCAGGGGGCAAGGTCCCTCCCCTGCAGCCCCGCCCGGTACCTGGTCCAGGTCGTAGGAGCAGGAGTCCACCCGCTGGCGCAGGACATTCCACTTCTTCCCCCGGAAGAGACGCCAGAGCGAGGACAGGCCGCAGACCTTCAGGCAGTACAGCCTGCGGGCCCCGGGCAGCGTCAGGGCCAGGGCTCCGGGCCGCCCCGGCCGCCACCCAGCCTCACAAGTGTCCGGGGCACGCAGGGGCGGGGAGCACTCGCCCACCTGGCGCCGTAGACATAGAAGCAGTAGATGTGGAAGGTGAGGAGAGCGATGATGTCGGACAGGATAGACAGGGCGACCGTCAGGCCCAGGCAGGCTGAGAGGCCCACGTGCCACAGGATGCGCTCGATGAAGGGGGACATGAGGTGGATGTAGCCTGGTGGGATGGGGGACGGTCAGCTATGGGTCTCGGCCGCCCGGGTCCTCACGGACGAGGGGTGCCTGAGGCTGACAGACTGCTCTGCTGGCCGTCCCCTGGCCCGGCAGCCAGCCCAGCAGAGCAGGGCCTCACACACGCACGCCAAGGGCACGGGGCCCCACTCAGCCAGGGCTGTCCCCTGGGGGCCCAGGCTTTAGGAGCCGAGTTGGGGGCTGGCACTCACTGATCCACAGGTGCAGATGGTATAGGAAGAATCGGCCCAGGACCTGGTCCAGCGCCCGGTTCATCTTCAGCCCAGCAGGTGCCCCCATCAGCCACTGCAGGAGATGCTGGAGCTCCTCAGCCACATGCTGCAGGGACACAGGAGGGGCAGGCAGACTGTCAGCTGCGCCCCATCACAGCCAGCCCATCTGGGCAGGGAAGGGGTAGTCTGGGTGCCTCCTTCCGGGGGTCTCCTGCCATGACGGGCACACAAGCTTTCCCATACTTACCTGCCCAGGGAACCCCTCTTTGCAGATGCTCTGGGATCAGCTGAGAGGCACAGTCTATGAGGCTCATAGTCTTCCCCTCGCCCTCTGGACATGAGGGCCCTGATGGCTATCACCCTTTCCTGCATCCCAACCCCCTTGCCACCAGACCCACAGGAGTGCTCAGCCCCATATGCCCAGAGGTGGGACAGACCCCAGCTTACCACGAATCTTGTAGGGGGAGCCGATGGGTCTACGGTGCCCCTCCGCTGAGGACCCCACCCTACCACCTGGCACTCCCCCACCTAGCACCCCACTTGTCCAGGGGAGCGAGGGGTGACCTCAGGTAACCTTGAAGGGTGATGGCGAGCCCATCGGGGGCCCAGGTACCCATGAGAAGGCTGGAGCGTCCCCCAGAAAAAAGGATGGGTGGGATGTGAGTCATCAGCAATGTTGAGTGAGAGCCAGAGACACACAAGCAGGGCCGCTGAGCCACATCCTGGCTGCCCAAGGAGGAGGCTGATGTCCAGGCACTTTGCCCGTCCCAGCGCACAGGCCCTGAGGACCCTCAGCCTCATCAACAATGCTGGGGTCACAGTGGTGACGTCCCTGCCCCACAGTACCGACCTGCCACCCCTCCTGCCCACTGTGCGGACCTAGAAAGGCCTCAGCCATGTCAGGAGCAAGGCATTCTTTATAAATAGAGCTTATCTAATATTTAAAGGTTAAGAGCTAGGCGGCAGGAAGAAGCTTTCATTTTTAAATTAAATATTTATATTTCTGTGCAATTCTGCAAAAGGGAAGTGTAAGATGAAGCCGGCCGAGAGGCAGAGCGTGGATGAGCAAAGTGAAGTGGCCAAGCCCCCTTCCCGGCCTCCAGGCCTCTTCCCTCCCTCTCTCGGACGAGGCCGCCCAGAGAAGCCACGGGGCTCCCGGGCTGTGGGGGCTCCTGCCCACGAGGAGGCCAGTGGGCAGCCGCGGCTGGGGCAGCGTGCACAAGGACCACGCCAGGGCCAGGAGGCGTGAGGGAGGCCCAAGGGGCCAGAGGGACTGCTCTCAGCAGGGAGACCAGCCCCAACAGGAGCGACAGCGCCTGCGGCTCCGAGAACGGGAGGCAGAGAGGCCGAAGGCACTTTTAGCGCTGGCACAAGAGTGCAGCAGGGTAGAAGCTGAGGGGAGGGCCAGGGAGGAAGAGGAGGGAGCCCCACCGACGAGCTGGTGGCCCGGCACCAGCATGGGAACCTCGAAGTCAGCAGTGGGAACGGCCTGCCTGCACGCGGAGCCCTGGACACGCGGAAGGTTTCCGCGATGCTCACTGTGCGGAGGGCCCAAGCCAAAGCTGGCTGCCCCTGAGAGCCAGGAGCCGGGGCTGCTGGGCCTGACGGGGGGAGGTGGGCTCCCCCAAAAGCCTCAGCTGCAAGCTGGTCCCAGGCACGACTACCTTTGGGAAAGGAAGGTAAAGGCCAGGAGCTAGCGGTGACCTGGGAGGGGCAGGTGGGCGCCTGGTGAGCCGGGTGCAGCCCCGGGGACTCAGTGAGGCACAGTGGCTCCTAGGGGACCCATCTGGGGTCAAGGACAAAGGCCGCTTACTGGCCCGACAGAGAGAAAGGACAACGCTGCTCTCGCTGGCAGACGGGCCTCTGCTGCCCCCAGGAAGGGCCCCCCCCCCCGCCCCCGCCCCCGCCATCCCTGGGACACACCGGGCTCCATACAACCAACTCACGTCAGCCACGGGGACAAGCGCCTCTGCCAGCTGTCCGATCCGGTCCTTCCCATGAAGCCAGGACAGCAGCGCAAGACCAAGGGCCACATCGAGAAGCACAGAGACAAGCACATTGGCCTTTCTGGAAAGAGAAGCCCAACGGGAGTGGGTGGGGAGGGGGGGCAGCCCCAAAAGGGTCCCTGGGTGCAGAGAAGTGGGAGGGGGGCGCGGGGGGGGCATGGGTCGGTGGCAAAACCGGAAGCTGTGGTAGAGACCCAGGTGGGCCCGGCACCTCATCAGCTGGGTGGCGTTCTCGGCCTTCTGGGTGCTGAAGACGAGCGTGAGCTGCTCCAGCCGGTGCCTGAGCTGCTCGCATGTGGAGAGCTTGCTCCAGAGGAAGGACAGGGGCCACAGATGGAACACCCTGTGAGGGAGCCAAGAGACGTGCACCCTCAGCTGGGGCTCCCTGTCTGCCAAGGAGCAAGGGCCCCCTCGGCTGGTGCCGTCACCAGGCTCGACTCAAGCCCTGAAGGTCCCCGAACACTGATGGCTGCACTCCTGAACTCAGCAGCACAGGCACACAGGGGGGTGGGGGGCACAGGCAGGCAGCCCAGAGAGGATCACGACGCGCTCCCGGACGTTAACTGGGAACCTGACCTCTCACAAAGCAGTGACCCGGGGCACACTCAAAGCCAAGGGCCGAGACCTTGCCCCAGGAATGGAGAGAATGTGCCCCGCTGGACAGGTGACCCTCATCAAGGGTCCCCGGGCTGCCCAAGGAGACGGGATTTCTCTCAAGGCAAAGGAAGCCCTGAGATGCTTCTGCAGCACTGGGACACTGAAGGGAGATATGTGTAAGCAAAGTGCCCATCGCAACTCAGCCTCACTCCAGGGTCTCCGCTTCTACACAGTCCCTGCCGCTGCCCTCAGGTGCCCGCAGGGCACAGCGCCGCCAACAAGCTGAGTGCTGGGCCCTCAGGAGGAAGGAGGAGGTCACAGAGCAGTTCTGAGCCGAGTCCAGGGATGAGACGTGCTCAGCACACTGCCCCTGAACCCCAGTCAGCTGGAAGGCAGCCCCGCACAGTCTGCACAGAGACCCCCGCCCGCGCAGCCGTGTCCCCGAGGCTCCCACCAGCCTGGGGTGGCCAGAGCCCTCCAGCACCCTGGGGCTGCTGAAGGGGAAGAGGGGGCTTCACCCGCACACAGTAACGGCTCTGCCTGTCCCCGTGCTCTAACCTGATGGGCTAATCAGGATCCGGGCCACACAAGCCCCTGTGAACCTCTGTTGAGTCCTCTGAAAGCTGATAAAAGCTGAGGACCATCTCTGCCCAAACCGTACCTTGGCTGACACGCACGTTCCCGGAACTCATCCGGGGGGCAGCGAAGATCCAAACCCACCCTGCGTGTCCAGATCCCCCACAGCCCTCAACCCGAGGCGCTATCCATACGCAGCCGCCAAGGGCTCTCTGCCAGCACAGGCCCCAGCACCCCGCGGCCCTTGGTGAGCAGGGGAGGCCGGTCCCCAAACCCAACAGCCAGAATCGCGGGACGTAAGTCGGGGTGCTGGCGGGGAGCCGGCCTCTCACAGGCGCCAGCATCCCCTAGGGCCCTCAAGGTCTTTTATAAATCCCTCAGCCAGGTCGGCAGCCAGAAATAGCTCAGGCCATCGTAGAGAACAGCCAAGGCTGGGGACCACCACCCCAGACCCACAGGCGCCAGCGAGCGGGCGGGACCAGCTGGCCTCCGGCACAAACAACTCCTGGGCGCCAGGCAGGGAAGATGGCAGCCCTCAGGCGGCAATGACCTGGGCCCGCTCGCGGTCGGATTCCCCATGTAAGGGACCGAGCTGCCTGAAGTCCACTCTGACCCGTGCCCGGTGGGGTTCCACGCAGCTGCTGAGGCTGCCGAGGAAGCAGGTGCCGCCCAGGGAGCAAGGGGCACCGAACAGCAACCGCCACTCAGATGCCCTGGGAGACGCCCAGGGAGGGAGCAGGGGGTGAGAGCAGGGGCCTGGGGGGAGCTGGAGCCTCGGCAGGCGGAGGCGGGGCTGGGGCTCAGGGCCTGACTTCCTCCCGCCCCGGCCCCAGCGGCACCTACCGGCAGGCGCTGGTGGCTGAGACAAGCGACAGCAGGCAGGCCAGCAGCAGGCAGATGGGCCCCGAGGCGCGCTTCGCCAGCTCTGCCAGGATGCTGGCCTCCACGCCCTCCGACTGCCAGTGGCTCAACCGCATGGGGCTCTCGTCGAACCGGTCACTTCGGAAGAGGGCCTCGCTGCGCGCCACCGTGTCAAAGACGGCAGCCAAGCCGCCGGCACTGGCCGTGGCATCGCCGGCCTGGCGGTCGGGCAGGGCCGCGGGCGGGTGCAGCTGGGACAGCAGTACCTTGCGCTGGTCGTAGAAGACAAGCATGACCTGGTCCTCATGGGGGGCGCTGGGGCAGGCGGGCACCTGCCGGCGGGTGGCCGTGCAGCTCCAGGACTTGCTGCCCCTCTCCCGGCACAGCTGGAGCCAGGGCTCGTGGGAGAAGATGGCGCCCAGGCCCTCCAGGAAGCGGCCCAGGCTCTCCGCAGCCTCCTGGCGGCGGTGACTCCAGGTGCCCAGCACGGCCACCCCCACCCGGCTGGCCTGGCGCGCCTGAGCCAGGAGCTCCTTCACCTGGACGGGGACGAAGGGAAAGTGCACTACCGCCAGGACCACGGCGCTGCTCTGCTCCGGGACCCAGCGCCCCACCAGCAGGCCGCTGTCAGCCGAGGCGCAGCACGTGGGGAAGAAGGCCTTGAGCACCATGCCGGGAGCTGGAAGAGAGGGGAGGGGCTCCGCTCAGGGTCGCCGCCGCCTCCGGCCACGGCCTCCCGGCCCCCGCAGCCTCTGGCTGGGTTGCGGAGGCGTCGCCACCGCCCCCGTCCCAGGCCGGGTACCGTCCTCCCCGTTTCAGAGACAAGCAGGCAGAAACAGGGCGAGGCTGCGAAGGGTGTGCAGGGCTGAACACGAAGGTTTAATTCTTGTTTTCAAAGAAAGTGATGAGAGTTTTCTATGTGCAGCATGTGGAAAACGTCTGATCTCTTTAACAATGAAGGTAACGCACACAGCAGCCTAATGAACCTCGATTTACTCACTAAGCGAGAAAGACTGAAGACGACAGTTTAAACGCGTAACTGCTGGGCTGAGGGAACCCTATGTAGGTATGTTGCTGGCGGCCGCAGGCACGGGTGAGGGAGCCCCATAATGCACCAGAGGAGCCGCTCTGGGCTGTGCCTGTCGCCATGTCACCGTCACTGGGTTCCCGGCAGGGGGCCTGCTTCCTCTTGTCACAGTTGGGCGAGGCAGCCATCTAGACATGAGGATCCTGGAGAATGGCGCCCCCCCCCCCCGTTTTCTCTCCAGCAGGGGGTACCAGCCTTCCTGGCCTCTCACAACCTTCACACGGCCCCTAAGCACCAAGAACGGCCCCAAGTGGCTGTGACTCCTGAATTCTGGGAGACCTCAAGCCTTGCCTTGCCCAGAGGTAACCTGACCAGGGACGCGGGTCTCCGAGCAGCCCCTCCCAGACGGGACCGGGTGGGTGACAGGCCCTCACCCAGCAGAGCACTGAGGGCTTCACCTTGGAGCCCGCTCCTTCTCAGACACTGCCCCCCTCAACCTTGGCAGCACGAGGAGCACAGCAGCCGCCCCGCGTGCAACCCCCAAGCTGGAGCCCGTACCTGAGGGAGGGACACAGGCCTGGGACGAAGCCCACGTCTCACCAGGTCCTCGGGGACATATGTGTTGGGACGGCAGGACATTTCACCCTTTGCCAATCTGTTGGGGGGCTCTGGGAAGGGCCTTCCACAGACACAAAGACCAGGGCTCAGGACATCACTGGTATGGCTGCTTTCCTCCCCTGCAGGGGCCCAGACTGGGGCTGGAAGGTAGGGGCCTCTCCCCGCCAGTTATACAGGGGGCTTCCCGCAGCTGTGGGTTCCAGCTGAGGAGCGTCCTTCCGGGCAGAGCAGCAGGACTCCCAAACGCCCCCTCCTCACCAAGCGACTGGAAAGGGAAGCCAGCAGCAGATGCCAGGAGGGGACGGCCTGGAGTCCCACAGCAGCCTGGGCCAAATCCCTGCGGCCACTATCAAGGGCATCGAGGGCCAAGTTCTCCTCCTGACCCTCTGGACAGGGGCCATTGTGAGACCTGGGAGGAAGCCAGCAGCTCTGGCTTGGTGACCCACAGGGGGACCAGACATCCCAGTCTGAGCCTCTCAGTGCCAGCCCGTTGAGACACACCAGCTCGGTCAAGTGACACCCTCACGCCCTGCTTGGGGACCCCTTCCATGGGACCCAAAGAAAAGCACCCATAGCTACTGCTGAAAAAGAACAATTGGCCCAAAAGCAAACAGAGGCTCTGGGGGGAGAAGCTGCATCTGTTGGAACAAAGGTGTTTTCACTTCGGGAAACTTCAGAGTTGTGCGCATACGGTGCGTGCATTTTCTTTGTACGTGTTATGCTTCATCTACAAAGTCTGCCTCGGGAGGAAGAAGAAGAAGAAAAAGCCCCTCGCGTGGAAGGAAGAGAGCAGAGGGCAGAGGCTGGCGTTCTTATCTGTGGGGCAGCGAGAGAGGAGTCTTCACACATCACAGGCGGATTCCCACCCGCACCCCTGCCTCAGCCTCTGGGAGGGATGAACACAGACAAGTCTACTCAGATCAGACATCCAGAGAAAGAAGAAAGAGCAGGCAATCGATAGCAGGGGTGCGGAGAGGGGAGGGCAGTAACTTGGACAAGGCGCTCCTCTTGGAGGCGGCAATACAGAGCAAGGGCGCTGGCCCAGGAAGCCTCCTCTGTTAGCAATGCCAGCGAGTGCGCTTCCGGATGTCCCAGATCTATCTGGTGACAGGTCCCCGGAGCTGGGACATCCACAGGGTCTCCCGGGCGGGGTGGTGCATGAGCGGCTGCTGGGGAAAAGTGCAGAGGGGACTGGGGGCTGGGGGGGGGGGGGGCAGCTCACTGGCCGGAGCCTCCTCTGACAAGCCTCCCCGTTCGAGGCTCCTCCGTAACACAAACATTCACTTTTACTCCATGTCGTTTGTGCTTAAGAAACCAACAATTCTCCCCCTGCGTCCGATACACAGTGCTTTCTCTCAGTCACAGCACAAGAACGGAGTCTACGATTCTGTTTTTGGGTTTTTTGGTGTTTCTTTGTTTTTTTTTTTAAGTAAGCTCTAGGCCCAACGTGGGGCTTGAACCTCGCCCCTCCGCCCCCGAACCGTGGCCCGCCCTACCGACTGGGCCCCCAGGCGCCCTGCCCGCGGTCGGGCCGCCGGCGAGCTCCGAGGCGCGTTTGCGGACCCTGAACGCCCTTCCGAAGGGTCCAGAGCGCGGGCCCGGCCCGCGGCGAGCGCGCCGCAACCAGGCTCCGCGCAAAGCGCGCCCAGCGGCCTCTCCCGGGCCCCACTTTACGGACAAGGAAACAGAGGCTGCAGCGGCGACCGGCCCGCCCCGCCCGGGGAGTCAGGGCCCACAGCCCCGGGGCGGGGGGGGGGGGGCGCCCCAAGGTCACACCGCACGGACCCCGCCTCGCCCCCGAATGCTCACCGGCTGCTCCCCGGGGCCGCGCCCTCGGGCGGCGAGGTCGAGATGCGGTCGGGGACCGCGTCGGGCGGGCCCGGGAGGACGACAGCGCTCGCGGCCCCCAGCCCCGCCGCGGCCGCGCCGCGGGACACGAGCCCCATTTCCGCCGGCTCCCGGCGTTGCCGCGCGACGGTCCGGTCCCCAAAGGCGCCCGACCTGCCCGTCGGCCCCGCCCGAGCGTTCCGCGTCTGCAACGTTCCAGTCCCGGGAGTCGGTGGCCTGTGCGGCATCCGTGTCCCCTCCCCAGCTCTTGTACCCCCTCCAAGTCCACCCGCGGTGTCCCCAACACCACCGCCTTCCAGTCCCCCAACTTCTCACAGCTGCCAAACCTCCCCCGTTTTCTCATCTGAGGGACCCAGTGGATCTGGCTTTTGAGGGTCCCCAACCTCACCTGGCCACCACCCTCCAAGGGTGAAAGCACCCCCAAACCCTGTGTGCGGTCGCAAAAGGAGCTGCCTCCCCAGCCCCAGGCTGGCGCCTCCAAAGGGGTCTCTGCAAAGGGACGCCCCCAGGTCCCCTCAGGGCTAAGTGGGCTAGAAAGGCTGCACCAACTGGTTTGGTCGCCAGAGGTGTCCCTGGCCTCTCGTGCCCCAGGGGACAATACCCCTAACACCAGCAGCAAGGGATAACGTTTATTGAGTATCTATGGCACATGCCTCCTTACATTGACCCCTTAATCCCGCCATCCACAGGGGCTGGAACATATGAAGGGGACTTTGTCAGACAGAGGCATTCTCCTGGTGACAGACTGGACCAGGTACTGTCCCCTCCCAAAGAGTCCCCCCACTGGAACTGGGGACCTCCTGGGCCCCAGACTCAGAGGAAGCCCTCACCTCCCGTCCCTCTGGGGCCTCGTTTGCCCATTGTTCTCAAGTAACAGGAATCTCTCCTCATAGGAAGGCTCCCCTGTCTTGACTGCAGTCTGGAATCTTCCCAGCACCCCCCACCCATGAGCTTGGAGAGCCTGCAGAGGAGAAAGCGAAGGTTCACCCTGAGAGATAGTCTTACACGGGAGCAGGAGGCTGGGGGTGTGGAGGCTCCCAGCCCAGCCACGTGCCACCCCAAGGTGCCTCAGTGGTGGACTCTCCTCTGCTTTCCCTTACCTCAGTTAGGCCCAGAGGAGCTGCAAGAGGCTTGGCGTCTGGGGTGCCTCTGAGGATGGGGAACAGTGAGGAGCCAGACCCCTGCCCAGCCCAGCCCAGCCCAGCCTAGTCTTCCCTGCCTGCTTCTGTCTGATTAGGAGGCTGGGGCACCCAGCCCAACACATCAACGATCTCCAGGCTTCAGCTGCTGGTGTCAAAGCTCAGGCATCCCAGGCCCTGAGCCAGCAGGACCAGGGCCTGAGCTGACATGGGGGCAGGGAGTTTTGGTGCCTACTAAACTGGTGTGTGGAGAGGACCCAACGTTGGAGGCTGTGCCCCTTGTCGGGGAGGCTGGGAGGCGGCAGGTTTGCGGCAAGTCTAAATCCTCTCCAAGAGGAAGACAGGGGCCAGCCCAGGGCCTGGCACACCGGGTGCTCAGTAAATGTCAGCCCATGTGTCCCATCAGAAAGGCACGGCCGGCACCCTGGAGGACCCCACCACCCTGAATGTCCCTCCCACAGTGGTCTGGGGCCCTGGGGGCTGGGCCCACATGCACTGAGGGGCTGCTCCCAGCCGAGCGCACGGGTCAGGCCGGCTCCGAGTGGTACTGGTACACCTTGATGCAGTTGTCTCCTGCATCTGCCACCACGAGCTGGCCCTGAGGGGCACAGGCCACACCCAGGGGCCGCCCCAGCCCCTCGGACACCAGGCAGACGGGCGCCCTGGCCCGAGGAAATCGGGTCACACGGCGCCCTTGCTCATCTGCCACAATGACACCACCCTCCACATCAGTGCATACGCCTGCTGGGTTCCCAAAAGCGTGCCCTGTGAGACCCCCTAGGGAGCCCAGGGGCTGGCAGGCACTGCCGAACAGCCACACGTCCCCAAACTCCTCACTCACAGCGAGGCCCCCGTCAGGCCCTGGGCCCACCCAGCACGGGCCCTGCAGACCCGGCATGGAGGCTGGGGCCAGTGGCTCCAAGGCGGGGCTCAGTGTGAGGCTGTGCACAGCCCCAAGTGCATAGTCTGTCACCAGAAGGCGGCCAGCGGCATCCACGGCCAGTCCCCGGGGGGCCGGGTAGGTGCCCACCGTGACCCAGCGGCCTTGGGGGGCCCGGGCGGCATGCTGAAGCGCACGGACAGCCCCACGGACGAGATCGCTGACCACCACGAGCCCAGCAGCCGTCACAGCAACGTCCTCCGGCACGAAGGCCCCGGCCCCTGGCAGATGGCAGGGCAGGTGGCAGATGGAACGTCCCTCGAGGTCCATCACGTAGACGCAGGGCGCAGCCCCGGCCGTCAGGAAGAGCAGGCCGTCCGGGGAGCAGTGCAGACCCCGGGGGGCCCCCGCAGCCCCCACCGGCACTGGGATCCGTCCGAGCAGCCGGGGCTGCCGGGGGCGGGGGGGGCCTCCGGGCGGGGCCAGCTCTAGGGGCAGCTGGGCCGGGGAGGCCGGGGACAGCGAGGTGGTGGACAGAGATCAGTCTCGGCCCCTCTGAGCTGAGTCCCTGCGGCGGGGCCGGGTGTGGGGCTGCGAGAGAAATGATGTCTGCTGTGGGCCGAGCAGGGCCTCCCCCCTCCCCCCTCCCCCCTCCCGGGGTCCCTCCTGCTTTACACACGAGGAGCCTGAGGCATGGCGGTGGGGAGCCGGATTCACACCCGGTCCCACAGGTCCCGAGTGCTGCCACAGTCCGCCAGCCTGGCAGCGGACCCCTTTTCCCAGATGTGGCCCCTGGGAGACACGGGCCTGCGGAGGTTGGGTGGGTTTTTCTCTGAGGCCCGGATGAGCTCGCAGGCCTTGGGAGGTCCCGAGGTGGTGGGGGTGGGGGTGGGTGACAGATGGGCAGTCTTTCTCCAACTCATCTGCCCAAGGAACCCTGCCTTCCCTCAGGCAGAGAAGATGACTCTTCTTGGGGGCAGTCCAAGGGTCTGCCCTTGTCCCCACAAAGCCCCTGGAAACTTCCGACCCCTGAAGGGTTAGGCAGGGGGCCTTTCCTGGGCCTCTGCCTGCTAGCGCCCAGAGAGGCTGGGTGGGGGGCCTCCTACCTGGGCTAGTCTCCCCGGGCCCTGCTCCGGCAGCAGCAGCCTCTGTTGTTAGAAACTGGAGTCTGAGGGAGGGGCCGCCTTGAGGCTGGCACGGCAGGCGGGGGCGGGGGGGCAGGCCTCTGGCCAAGTGCATGTCTGAGCAGCGGCCCAAGGAAGCTCTGTGAGGCCCTGAGCCGCTAACCCCCCTGGAGGCGCCCCAGTGCTGCCGCATTCCTGCCTAGGGTACTTCCTGCCGGCTTCTGGGACCTTCTTCCCACTGCCCCCACCTGGTCCGGAGCCCAGCCCACCCTTCAGGGAGGCCCACACAGCCCTCCCAACCCGCCCTAATGTAATTCGTGGGTTTGCTGCTCAGGGGGCACTGGGCCGGGCACAATCACGGGCGGGACCCTGAGGAAGGGGCTGCACGCTGCACCTGGCTCTCAGCACAGTCTGGGGCGGGGAGCCTCCGGGGCTTCATCCTGCTCCCCCAAACCTGCGGGGCTGCGTCCTGCGTCTTTGATCTTGTTTCTACACCTGGGAAACTGGGCCGATGCCCCTAAGCTCAGGTCTGCTGGGGGGTGATGAGCAATCTGGGTGCAGCAGACAAGGGGGTGCCGACAGAGAGCCAAGGAGGGCCAGGCCTCCCGACGACAACTCCCGACTCAGCCCACAGCCCCCGCAGCCCCCGCGGCCCCGCCAGGAAGCCCCCGGCAGGCGGGGGCGGGGTCAGCCCCTGTCTGTGGCTCCCAGCACTTCCCACCCGGCTGGCTCACACGCTGGCTCTGGACTTGGCCTCCTGGTGCCCCGCGGTGGGGTGGACTGCGATGCTATCTGCTGCCTGGCCCACTTAATGGGGCAGCCGTGGGTCCTGCTCGGACCGGCCCCAGCCCGGCCGGCCCGGCTGGGGGAACAGGGAGGGACTGCCCTCCCTGGGGCCACTCCTGGGTGGGCACAAAGGTATGGCCAGCTCCCAGGAGAGAGGAGTGATTAGCTGGGTCCCAGGGCCCCCCCCCCGGCCCCTCCCTCTCTGCCCCCCGCCCCTGCCTGTGGGAAAGGCCAAGTGTGTCCGTGCAGGGAGGGAGGCAGTGAGCTGTGAAGGCCACCCGATGCCTATCGTGGCTGCAGGGGCTGGCGGGGGGCCAGCGAAGGCCACGCTGGGCAAGCAGCCCCGGGCCACGGAATGTGGGTGCACCATTTAACCACAGAGGGAGCAGCCTCCAGCATGAACCTAACATTAGGGCTGCCCTGCCAGACGCGGGGGCTGGAGGCCGGCCCAGGGGTCCCTGTCCACCACCCGCGTGCGAAACACAGGCCTGGCTAGCCCCCAGACCGTGTGCACGTACCTCCCCACCTCTGCTTGCTTTACCCCCGCCCCCGATGGAAAGCCCCCCCCCGTTTGGTTTTCAGACTCCGGCTCTCCCGGGGAGGATCCGGCCTGCAGCAGGCAGGTCAGGGCCTGAGGGTGGATACCCAGAGGCCCAGGACACTGCCCGCCTCAGATGCTGAGGCTGGGGACACTCCCAGGGCCGAGAGTGTCCCGGTGGTGACGCTGGAGCGCCGGGGGAAGAAGGAGGCCCAGACAGGCGGTGTGAAGATGGTTTTTATTTTAACACCCACTATTGAGATCAGTAGGTAGCTATGACCCTCCGCTGTCCCTCGTGGCCGCAGAGATAGGCCACAGCCATGGCACGTCAGTCCACGGGCATGCGGGACAGGCTCTAGGCCACAGCCCCGGGGCTGGGGCAGGCGGGGGCCCAGGCAGCGGACGCGGGGGTGGAGAGGGGGGCCTCCCTGTGAAGAGCAGAGCTAGCACCGAGGCTGTGGTGAGACCTCGGCACCAGGGACAGCCTCAGGGGGCCAGGAGCCTGCAGGCCCGCCACGGGCACCCCAGCTGCTGCCAGGGGTGACAGGGTCCTCTGGGGCCGGAAGGGGGAGGCCCGGAGGGGGGACACTGGAGTCAGCCTCACACTTGGTGGTGTGGCCGGAGAAAGGCTCAGCGGGTGCAGGGCCCAGCATGCTAGGTGGCTCGGGGGTCCCCTGGGCGAGTGTGGGGCCCAGCTCTAGCTGCCCCCAGGGCCCCACAGGCCCCTTGGGCCCCTTGGTGGACACCCGCTTCACAGAGAGGTCGAGGGGTGCATCTGGCGGCCGAACAGCCCGCTCCAGTGCCTGGTGGATGATGAGCAGCTCCTGGCGGATCTTGCCCAGCTGCTCCCGCAGAGGCCGAGGGGCCAGGCCCCCAGCAGGCGCCAGCTGCCCCAGGCGCTGCTCCACTCTGGCATAGTCACCCAGGGCCCGAGTCAGGTCGTCACCCATGTGCCCTGGGCCACCTGGCACTAGACCCAGGGGCTGCTGGGGCAGGAGGGCCCCAGGGCCTGGGGGCTCGGGGTTGCTTGGGTCCTTGTCCTCAGGCCAGAGCATCGTGGAGGAGCCAGCACGCAAGCTAGGGGGTAGAAGCCGGTCAAGAGGCCGCACTGCACCTCGCCGTGTGCCCAGTCCCTGCCCCACATGCCCCGTGGTCCCCCCAACCCCTTTCAGCCTGGCTGAGGGCCTTGGCTTCCCCTCTGTAGGCTGAAGCCCACATTCTCAGCAAGTAAACTTAGAAGGGGGCCCAGCCGCCCTGGCCAGCTCGCCTCCCACCAGGGCCAGCTCCCAGCCCCCATGCCAGGGGCCCCAACACCTACCTGCTCTGGGAGCCAAACTTCACCGCGCCACAGGGGCCCTTCAGGGGGTCCAGGCCGCTTCCCAGGGGCAGCCTCCTCTTGGGGTCAGTCTGGGCAGCCAGCTCCAGCTCCCCCCCCGGCCCTGAGTCCGTAGGGGCTCCGCCGCGGGGCCAGGGCCTGCCCAGCCCAGGGGCCAGAGTCCCAGGGGGCCCCTTTGGGGGTGCTGGGGGCTTGGCAGGGGCAGCCTTGCCTGCTGGCAGCCCCAGGGCATGCTCCAGGAGCAGGGGGTAGTACAGGCGGGGCACCAGGGCAGGGCGGTCGGCTTGTGGGGGAGGGACAGTGGAAGCCGGTGTCAGCAGGGGGCTGGCCGGGGCCAGAAAGGGCATGTGGGCCGCAGCGGCCAAGGAGGGCCCCAGGCAGGAGAAGAGACCCGGGGCGAGAGGGCAGTTGACACCCAGCAGGGACAGATGGAGGCTCTGGGCCTCAGGGAGCTCACTGGGGGTCGGCGGGGGGTGGCAGGGGACCCTGGTCTCAGGGCCCGGTGCGGCTGCGTCCAGCACAGCCAGGCCCCCAGGGCCCCGGCTCGGCCCGGGCTTCCAGGACTCGGCCGGGAGCCCGCCCAGGGCCACACCCTTCTGAGCACCCCGGGCTGCAGGGGACCTCTCTGCCCCCAGCTTAGGGCCCCCGGCGTGAGGGTGCAGGGAGAGGACTTCGGGGGTCCGGTCGGATGCGGCGGCGGCGGCGGGGGGCCCCGAGGGGCGGTCGGGGCTGGGCACGCGGGGCCGGGGCGCGGCGGGGGTGCGGCGGCAAGCCCCGTGCGGGGAGTCGAGCAGCAGTGAGAGCGAGTCCTTGCAGAGGCTGTACTTCATGTGGTTGTAGAGGTGCGACTTCTCCAGGCAGGTGAAGGGGCACTGGAAGCACTTATAGTTGTAGGGCTTGCCCCACGGCCGCGGGATGTAGTGCGGCTTCTTGGGCTTGCGAGCCCTCACCCGCGCCCCTGGGCCGGGGCGGCAGGAGCCCGCCTCGCGGGACATGGTGACCTGCTAGCAGGCGGGGCCCGGGGCCATGGCCACCTGTGCGCAGGAGGGGCGGGGGGAGGGGAGGCCGGTCAGCGCCAAGGACAGGCCCCAGGGGCACGGGCACCGGCCACCCTGCAGCCCTGATGCCTGGCCTGTTCCCCCCCCGCCCCGCCCCCGCCACATCCTCCGTTCTGCTCCCCGCCCACAACTAGGGGCACCAGATGTGGCAGATAAAAATGCAAGACACCAGTTAAATCCGACTTGGGTAAACAGCAAATACTTCTGTAGTGGAAGTATGTTCCAGCCGATATTCGGAATGTACGCTACAACACCCCCATCGCGTATCTGAAGTCTAAGGCTGACTAAGCATCCCATATTTCTCGGCGGGCCCTGTGCTCATCGCCACCCCCCACCATGCCCATCAGCCCCCAGTGGGTCCATTTTGGGGATGAATCCGTCCACCCGCGCCTGAGTTTCCATCTATCCGTCTGCCCGATGGGCATTTGGTGAGTGACTGGAAGCCAGGTCTGAGGAGGCCCGTTCCTGGGACACCAGCCCTTCATCGTCTCGCTCCCCTCCAGAGGCCACGCTGGGAAGCAGAGATAAAAGCTGCCTAGATGAGACACCGGCAGCGGGCTCTGAGTCTCACTAGCACTGTGTGCGCATGTATGTGTGTGTGTGGGGTGTGTGCGTGTGTGTTCCTGCTTGGGCAGGGTGCTGGGTGCGCAGTGCGGGTCCCTGAGGGGGTCAGCCTCCCACGGGGCCAGGCCAGGCTGGGGGGCGTGGATGGCACAGCGCGGCCCTACGGCATGGCCACCTGCTCAGCCCGGCTCCATCTGGGTGGCTTCAGGCAGGTCAGCGGCCGAGCCCGCAGCGGCCACGCTCAGCCAAGACCCTCCTCTCCCCACGCCCCACACACTTGCTCGCAAGCCGCTCCACACTCCATCTGGGCCGCCACCTGGGCCCTCCACCGCCCCAGCGCGCGCCTGCATGGGGCCCACCGTGAGCGTGCGCACACCGGCTTCGGGTCTGTGCACACAAGCGTTGCAAGGCTCCAGACGAGCCCTTACCCAGAGCCTGGAGGTGCGGCTTCTGCACGGCTGGGCTGACTGGGAACAGAGTCGGCCGCCAAGATGCATGCGGCCAGTGAGCTCACCCACCGCCACGCGCACACACGCGTGCACACACACTGTGGGGCTCACACGCTACTCAGAGTGGGCACAGCGGCTGTGAACATGAAAGCACTCACAGCAGAGCCAGGGTGTGAGTAGGCACTCGGACACACTCAGGTGAGTGTGCACATACACATCCGAGGACCCTCTTACAGGTGTGGACGCACATACACTCGCCCTTTCCCCCAGGGCTCAGGGATGGCCAGTGGGTTGAGCAGGGCAGGGCTGGGGGAGTGGGGCAGCCGGTCTCCTCACCAGCCTTCAGGCTCTGCACACAGCAGGCAGTCATGTCTGCTG
This sequence comes from Hyaena hyaena, assembly GCF_003009895.1. NCBI lineage: Eukaryota > Metazoa > Chordata > Mammalia > Carnivora > Hyaenidae > Hyaena > Hyaena hyaena. Next base: position 2,087,723 of record NW_024080917.1, read on the forward strand.
TCCCCAAACAGCGGGAGGGCACCCCCAGTGCGGGGACGGCCGGAGGGGGGGGGTGGAGAGGGCTGCCCATCTGCAGGGGCCCTTCAGAGGGTGGTGGGCATGGCAACCACCGGGGTGCGCAGGGTGGGGCAAGCCCGCAGGGCCTGCGTGGTCCGCCTGTCCATGTCCCGCAGGGGATGGGGCTCAGAGAGAGGTGAGGGGTTGGGAGGAGGGGGCAGGCTCCCCGAGGGGCTGTAGACCCTCTTGGACTTGGCAGTGGGTGCAGAGGTGGGCCCCATCCCTGTCCCCCGAACCCTCCCCGAGAGACAGATGACAAATGGGCACATGTGCTTGGGAGACAGAGGCGGCTGTGCTGGGGCCATCGATCACCCAGCCCTGGGAGCCACACAGCTGTGCCGCCTGGTGCCCATCTCCCCGCCAGGGCCCTGGACTCCGGAGGTGCCCACACTCCCTCTTCAGATCAGTCACCTGGGCGTGGGGGCGGGGGGCTTGTTCAGGAGCTGTCTTAGCAGCTATTGACCCCAAGGGGACCCAGAGGATGCCTGGTACCCCCCGCCGCATGCTTGTGCACAAGCAGAAGACACCCCCAGACACTAGCACGCACCCCCACACACCCAGAAACACATTCCTTTGCACACGTGTCCCAACCCGTGACTGGGTGCGTGCTCCCCAGCAGCCTGCACCCCCAGTGTGCTGGCCCAGCCCCCTGAGCCCGCTAACCTTTTCCTGTCCTGGAGGGAACTGGTGGCTGGGGAGTAGCGGGAAGCCCAACCCCAGGGTGGGAGATGGGGGCGCCCAGCGCCTGCAGCCCCAGCCAGCCACGGGGCGGGGGGTGGACTCCCCACCTGAGAGCTGGGAGCACCCCACAGCGTTTGGTAGCGAGGGCGTGACCAGGCTCGCCTTGGCTGCGGTGGAGACCCCAGCTCCCTCCTCCGCCTCCCCCCCCCCCCCCGGGCGCCC
>NW_024080917.1:2089093-2141160 GCF_003009895.1 Hyaena hyaena
GGGGGGGGGGGGGGGGGGGGGGGGCGGCGACCCTCGACCCGGGCTCCCGGGGAGGCGGACGCGCGGGCGCGGGCAGCGGCCTCCCCGGGGCGCCCCAGGTGCCCCCGCCCGCGCTCCCCCCACCCCCGCCCGCGTCGCACTCACCTCGCGCGCCGACCCGCTCGCTCCGCCCGCCCCGCGCGCCGGCCGCTCCTGGTGGAACGTGGCCGGCGACAGCGGTGACACAGCCCGCGCGGCAGGGACGGGGGGCGGCGTGGAGGGGCCGGCAGTGCAGGCGCAGGTGCGCGGCCGAATGAGGGGCTCCTGGCCCCGCCCCCGCCCCCGTCGCCCGCGGGCTGCTGCGGGGGTGCGGCAGAGGCGGCCAGGTCTCCCGGGGTCCCCGCAGCGGCGGGACGGGGCGTCAGCGGCCGAGGTGGCGGGAGAGCTGCCGTCGGCGGTCCTCCGTCAGGGCAGGGCCGGCCCCTGACAGCCGCCCTCCTGAGCCAAGGCCTGGAGGCCGAGCCCCGGGGCCGGGGGCGCCCAGAGCCAGCCTGGGGAGGGCGGCAGCGCAGAGCCGGCAGCAGGCAGCGGAGCAAACCTCCCTGCGCCGCCAGCTGTCCCTGGCCAAGCCTCGCCTCCGGAGCGTGTCTTCTCCCAGCGGGACGCTGAAGGCATCTGCGCCCGGGGACCCCTGCCCTGCCCACCGGTGGCTCAGGGAAGGATGGGCACCACGGGCTTGCCCCCCCCTTCTGTGAACACCACCCCTGCCCACGCTGACAGGTGCCCGGGCCCTGCCTCTTCGTTTGCAGGACGGGTCAAGGCTGGCTATCCCCCGGGGGGGGGGGGCGGGGGGCTTCTGGGGCAGGGGTGGGGGGAGACGGGTATCCAGGACCCACCGTGGACCCCTGCCCCTAATGTCCTCGTGGCCAGACCTGTCTCCAGCCCACCTCCCAAAGCACGCCAAATTCTGTGTCGCTCCCCAGGCTGCTGAAACCTAATGGTCAGGGGTCCCGCTTCGTAGAAATGCCCCTGGCCGGCGGGTTCCACTCCAGATGCGAACACGGACACGCTGGGGCAGGGCCAGGCCATGTCTCTCGCGGGGAGTGTCGCCTGGGTTTGGGGATGCGTGCGATGGTACCATTTCAGGCTCAGGACAGCATCCGCAGCCAGAGGGCGGGGGGCTGCTCCAGGCCGGCGCCGTGGAGGCACGGAAGGCCCTGTGAGGGGCTACTTGGCCCTCCCTGCAGGCTCAGGTACAGCCTTTCCTGGGGTGTCCCCTGCTAAATTTGGGGGGCAGGGGTACCTTGGGGAAGGAAGGAGTGTCCTCTGGGGGCCTCTGTGTTCTACCTCAAGTGGGGCAGACAGAGGAGAGCACTGGACCCCGGGAGCCTGACCTCAGTTTCCCCGCCTGCGTGGGAGGGAGGGAGGCACAGGTCTCCTGGGGCTCTGCTGACCACGGCAGCGTCTGTAAGGAACGGGCCCCAGGGGTCTCTCTCCTTTCTGCCCTAGCGTCCCTTCCCTCACACCCCCTGAGGGGACCCAGTTCTCCTCAAGTCCGAGGGGCAGGGCTGGGGGCTGAGTGGCACCGCGTGCCAGCCTTGTCCGCTCTGCCTGCCCCAGCTGACCAGCTGACCGTGCAGCCAGCCCTAGGCCGGGAGACAGCTGGCGTGGCCGTCGCGCCAGCAGCCCTGCGGAGAGAGGAGGCCAGGAGGCCTGGTCCTTCTGTGCTCAGAGCCCTGGGTGTGCTCAGTCGGGCCTGGGCCCCTCATCGCCGGGGCACGGGTCACCCAGAGACGGTGTATCGGGGGCATCCCGGCCCCTGTTTCCAGGGACGGTTCTGTGCTTCCCCGCACCTCACTGGCCGACCCTCTGAGGGTCTGGGAGAGGCTACAGCCACCAGCACGGGGGAAGGGCTGGTCGGGAAGGAGCCTCATGCATCAGGAAGCGCTCGTCGCAGCATGCAGAGAGGGCGGCCCGTTACCCCCAGGTGACCAAGGGGCCCCAGGAAGGTGTGTCTCGGCACCAGCCGTGGAGGCCACCGCTGTGCATGGGCCTCTCCAGATGCGTAAGTAAGGGGACGGGTGGGGTCATCTCCAGAGGAACTCACCCCAAGGGGCATGACTGTGTGCACTTCTGGGCTTCGGGGAGGCATCTGCGGAGGGGTGGTCCCGAGAGACCAGCTCTGGCTGCAACCCAGTGGTCTCTGCGTGGGAGTGTGAGTCAGGCCAGCCGTCAGGCGCACAGATGACCTTCCCCACCACCTGTGGCCAGGCAAGGCCAGGCATCGATGCCAGCCCCTCGCACCTCTGCACCCACTGCCCGAGGCATTCTCGAGCACGTCTGCCCCCTCGTAGCGGGCACACCTGGTGCCCGTGGCTCGTCGCATTTTCCACTCAAGAGTGGGGCCTGGGGGTGGGTCGTCACCCTCGCCCTGGGGCCCACCCCACACGTGCTGCAAAGAGCTTGGGCCTGCAGAGGGAGCCCCTCCCCCCTCAGGCAGTGACAGGGATGCCCGTGGCTTCGGGGCTTGGTCACTCATGTGGCCCTGAGCTCTGAGACGCCTGCCACGTTCCCCTCATTTGCAGCGTGGGTGGGAGGAGGTTTGGTCTCTGGGTGCTTCTGACACCAGTGAGGGCCTGGGGAGCAGCCTCGTTCTCGGCTGGTCCTGGCGTGGGGCGCAATGGGGACCCACAGCCCCTCCCTCTGACCCCAGCCAGAGCGCAGTCTTGGCCATTAACCTCCTCCGCCCGGCTTGCCCACGGCTGTCCGCCTGTCACCTCCATTGATGCTGGTACATCCGTGCCTGGGGGGTGGGGGGGGAGGCGAGTGGTCAGGACGGCCAGCAGGGACGGGGCTGGCAGGGGGCAGTGGAGCGGGCTCACGGCAGGCCTGTCTGATTCCCGCAGTGCCCACACACAGCCCTCCCCAGGACAGGGGTAGGGGGCGGGCCTGCCTGCGCCGGGCAGTCCGATCGAGGTGCTGGAGCCCCCAGGCAGGGCTGCAGGGTCCCCGGGAGGGGCAGCACCATGCAGGAGACCCTTGGTGCCAGCACCCGGATCGTCCCTGTTTGAGGTGGCCTCAGGGACTCCTGGCTAAAAGCGGTGAGCCCAGGGCTTGGCCAAAAGGAGCAGGGCCACAGCGGAGGGCCCTGGATGCTAAAGCGGGCCTGTGGGGAGCTGCAGGGGGGTCACGGCGGGGTGGTGAGGGCAGCAGGGGAGCCAGGGATGCGATGTGGGCAGGGCCGTGGGCAGGTCTGGGGTCCCCACCGCAGGCGTCACGGGGGCTGGGCAGAGTGGCTCGCAGGGGGCATGTGCAAGGCCTGGGGAATTCTTGGAAATCTCTGAGGGGCCCCTCCCTGACGGAGGAGGCCCAGCTGGGAAACTCCTGGCCCTGGGGACCCCAGGAGAAGCCCTCTGGCTCCAGCTCCCCCGGGGCCTGTGGAGGACAGTCCGGTGGCGGCAGCCCCAGCCTGCCCGTGCACGCTTTGCTGTGACCCTTGCCGCAGGCTCGCACCCCTGGAAGCCCCCACGGCCCTTCCCACGGCTCTGTCCCCACACGTTGTGGGGCGGCTGTGTGCCCGGGCCGCTGGGAAGGGGGGGGGTTCCTGGATGCTCCCTGGAGGCACAGCGAAAGAGGTGCGGCAGGAGTGAGCTCCCTGTCACGGGAGGCATGTGAGCCAGGGCAGGGGCCTTTCTCATCTCCAAGGGAGCAGTGTGGCCAGACGGGTGGGATGAGAGGCTCGGGCCTCCCGAGCCCCCACCCGCTTCCACGCGGGCACTGGCCGAGCAGCGCCTGGGGCCGACAGCAGCCATATGTTGGAAGAGGAGCTGCGCGCGGCGCTCTGCGGCCCCCCGGGCCCGGCCTTCCTGGGCCTGTCACACATGATTTTCCCTGCCTGAGTGGCAGGCCAGCCGACAGGGGGGGCAGGCGGGGGCTGCAGAGCCTCTGTGGCGGCTCCAGGTCCCCCCAAGGCTCTCAACACTGGACCTGCAACTCTGGGTAGATCCAAGTGCTGGGCCTTGAGCTCGGGACCCCCAGTGTCTTGCTGAGTGCCCTGCCCCGTGGCAGGCCCCCCCACCCCATCCCCGGCCAGGTCAAGGTCGGGGGGGCCGGGAGAGGACCCCTGGCTGGCTGGCAAGGGACAGCCCTCCCGCGCAGGCGTGGGCGGGCGCCAGGGGTGCACGCGGGCCGCGTGGGCGCCCGGGGCAGGCGGGAGAGCGCCCCGAGCCTCGGCCCTGTCAGCCCGGCGCCCACAGCCGTGCAGAGGGAGGCGGGAGGCCGCGGCTAATTTGTACACTAAGTGCTTCTGACAGGGACGCTTCACAAGTGGGAACACACCACCGCCCGCCTGGAGAAGGCCGCCGTGGCCGCGTGGGCAGGGAGGTGGCCTGGACGAGAGGCCAGGAGAGAGGGCTGTGGGGGGCCTGAGGCCGATTCGGCAGAGAGACGAGGGGGAGGGCCCAGGACCAGGGGCTGCAGTGGCCAGGAGGTGGGAGACACGGGAGGCCGAGGGCTGGTGTGGGGCCGGGACCCAGCAGAAGGGGGGTGGCCTCTGGCCCTTCGCCTGCTCCCCGTTCCGGTGGCCCTGGGGTCCAAGTGCGGCCAGCCATGGTCAAGAGCTTGGTGGCTGAGTTCACACCCCAGGCCAGCCTGGCTGGCCCCCCATCCTCTCTCAACACCGGCCACTCCCCCAGGAGCCCCCTGATCCTGGCCTAGCGCCCCCCTTGGCCCCCTGCCAGCACCTCCCGTGAGCTCCCAAGTCAAAACTTAGGGGTCTGGACTATGGGGTCCCCCATCTCCTTCCCAGACACTGTGCGTCCTTTTGGGGTGGGTCCATGTGGGCCCTCTTTCCATCACCCCCTCTCCGCTAGAGCCTCCTCCCTTGCATGCTGGGATTCAAGGGAAGGGGGTGGGTGCACAGGCCCCCCCCCCCCCGCCCCGACCCCATGTGAGGCTGTGGCCTGGCCGGACGCTGCAGGGACCTCGGGAGCCTGCTGTTCTCGTCTTGCTTCATGGGTTGTCCCAGGCAGGGATGTGGGTCCAGGCTGCAGGGACGCCCCAGGGGTGACAGGGCCAGCCCCGTGCCAACCCAAAGTGGACGTGCCGGGCCCCCGCCCCACGGGACAAGGCCCAGCGTGGCCGGCGCAGCCGCGGTGGAGCAGGGCGCCCGTGAGATGTGTTGTGGCAGCTGCCCCGCTGCCCGAGGCCCGCCCGGAGCGAACACTGCTGGTGGCTTTAATTGCTTTCACATTCGATAGGCTGGCCTGTGACAGGCCTCTTACACCCGCCCGAGCACCGGCCTCTGCAGCCCCCCCACTCCGCAGCCTCTGGGTGTGTGTGGGGGGGTGGCCCCCGCTGTGCAGACCACAGCCCAGTGAGCGGCTCAGCATGCCCGCCTCGGCCCGCCACCCGAGACCCCGGGGATGGTGCCTCCCAGGATGGGCAGGAGGGGACGTGGGCCGGCTGGGGCCAAGCTCAGACGGAACCTTTTCTCCCAGTGCAGCCCCTCACCCCGTCTGCTCCTATGTAGTGACCCTGACGGGTTCAGACAGGACCCCTGAGAGCAGGTGCCACAGGGAAAAGCGCCGTCCTGTCTGCGTGAGGACCGGCCTGCTGGCCGTGGAGGGTCTGGCCCAAGCCTCTGCCCTGCCCGGACCCCCAGCCCCAGCCCTTCAGCCGTGCAGGCAGCTGGCAAGTCCCCCTCAAGTGACGTCCCGCACAGCCTTGCCTGCAGGAGGGGAGAGGCCCGGGACCCTGGCGGACAAGACGAGACGGCGGCGTTACAAAACAAAACGTTTTTATTTGGTCCATTGGAGCCTGAGTCTGGAAACGCCCATGGAGAACCATCCTACAGGGATGGGGACTGGCAACTGGTAAAATAGTCTCTGTGTCAGAAGAGCTGGCCGTATATACAGGGTTAAAAATATTCACAGCTCAGAGTAAAAGGGGAGTGGAGTGCTTCCCGGTGTTTCTCCAGGCGTAAAAGCCCCCCCAGGGCTGCCCGCTGACTGGGAGCTGCAGGACACCGAGGCTGGGCGGCCCCCGCAGGAGCTGGCCTCCGATGTCTGCGGGCAACTGCAGGTCTCTGGCCTGACGGCAGCCTCAGGGGAGGGCGGCCGGGGGGGCCGAGTGGCCGCTCAGCTCCCCGGGCTTCCGAGGTGGGGGAGGAGCAGGGAGGGGCCCAGACAGGGAGCCTGCCAGAGACCCGGACATCGAACAGCAGGGCTGGGTCCGGGCCTGGCTGCACCCTGACCGGCGGGCCCTGACCTCCAGCCCTGGGGGCATGGCTTCGATCCTGGCAGGCTCTCCAGGAATTGCATAGTGTCGCCAGAGGGGCAGCTGGGACCCTCCCCATCCCCGGCCCTGAGCCCTCGGTCGCCAGGCACCTGGCTCCTGGGACACGCTGCTGGGACTCCAAGGACCCCTGCTTGCTTTGTGGGGGATGGGGGGCAGGGAAATGTGCTCTGGGGGTTAGCTGGGGCGAGAAGGCTCCTGAACTCATGTCCCACGAGGGGGTGGTCCCTGCTCTCACCCCAGGATCCCAGCCTCTGACCCCAACAGAGGAGGGTGGTCCCTACTCACCCTGGAGTCCCAGCCTCTGATCCATCACAGAGGACATGGTTCCTCTTCACCCTGGGGTCCCAGCCTGACCCCTACAAGGGAGTGAACCCTGCTCTCACCCTGGGGTCCTGGCTTCTGACCTGCCCAGATCTGGTTCCATGGACAGGGCTCTTGGCTGCCTCGCCCAGGGAGGAGGCCCCAGGCCCCCAGGGGACGAGAAGCCTCGCCTCGGTTTGGCCCCGGCAGTCTGAACCCGGCCTGGAGGTGGACGGTCAGAGGGGCTGGCGTACAGGCCCCTGCGCTAGAGGCGGGTTCGAGGTATTCTGCTTGGTAGCTGGGAGGCCCTGGGCAGGAGGGAGGGGCAGAGAGGAAGGCCTAGGGAAAGCTGCTGCAGCTAGTGGCTCCCTGGGCGGGGTCCTGAGATTCTGCTTCAAGCGGCCTCCACTGGGGTCTCCCTCATAAAGTGCGCGTGGGGGCTGGGAAGGCGGGGTGGTCACAGAGGCCGAGGGCCATGCAGGCCAGCGACTTCCGGCGTGAGCGGGGGGCTGTGGGTGCCCCTGGAGGCTGTCCAGTCACTGAGGAAGGCCTGGGCCGCCTTGCGGTGCGCCAGGCGGTGGGTGATGGAGAAGCCCGCGTTGCCCTCCAGCTGGGACAGGATCACCAGGACCTGCCTGGGGGAGGGGGCCGGTGAGGGCCGGTGGGGGCGGGGGGCGGGGTGCGGGCGAGGGGCGGGGCAGGGGGCCGGTGAGGACGGAGGGAGCGGGGCGGGGCCCACCTGTGCAGCGGCGGCACGCTGTCCTGGGTGCGCAGGCTGCCGCGCGTGGACACCACGTTGAAGCTGTCGGAGCAGTCACACTGCACGTGCAAGTAGGACTTGGGGTGCCGGTTCTCCACCACCACGATGAGCCCCGCCCAGCCGTGCGTCAGGTAGTAGCAGGTCATGCCCTCGCGTCCCTGCGCACACACAGCGGGAGTGGGCTGGGGCGGGGCCTCCCCCCTCCCCCCCCCAGGACCCCGCCCGCCGGCCCACCTCGTGCCGCTCGCCCCGGCTCTCGGTGAGCAGGATGATGGCGTCGGCCAGCGTGGTCGGCTGGGCCTCCACGGGCTCCACCATGACCAGCCTGGAGCTGTACACGGCCAGCACGTGGCCGGGCGGCTGCGGGGCGCCGCGCGGGACTCCCGCCGAGGGGCTGGAGGCTGTGGGGGGCGGGAGGCGGGGCGGGCGTGAGCGGGGCGGGGCCCCAGTGCGGCCCTCCCCGTGGGCGGGGCGGGGCGGGGCGGGGCGCGGCGCGCGCGGCCTTACCCTGCGCGCCGGCGGGCGGGGGGCCCGGCGCGGGGCTCCAGTGGTTGAAGGCACAGCACACCACGGCGTACTCGCCCGGCTCCAGCATCACGTCGCAGTTGACGAACTTCTTGACGGCGCGCTTGCTGTGGGCCAGCAGGCGGCCCAGGCTCAGGCGGCCGCCGCCGCCGAAGGACGCGCGGAACACCAGCACGCACAGGTCCAGCAGGTGGCTGTCCCCGGAGTCTGCGCGCCTGCGGCCACCCACGGGCGCGGCTGAGGTCGGGGGGGGGGGGGGGGGGGGGGGGGGGGGGGGGGGGGGGGGGGGCGGCCCCGCCCCCTCCGGCCCCCGGCCCCTCCGGCCCCGCCCCGCCGGCCCCGCCCCGCCGGCCCCCGGCCCCGCCCACCTGCTGCCCTCCTGGAAGAGGGCGAACTCCAGGGACGCGCGCTCCAGCACCGTAAGAGCAGTCACCCCCACGGGCCCGCTGGCGGAGCTGGGAAAGCAGCCCTGCACACGCGCCTCCTGCCAGTCCGAGTGCACCTTGCAGATGTCCACGGAGTCGAAGTACCTGGACAGCAAGAGGGCAGCCCCTCTGCGCTCAGGCGCTGGCGCATCCCGAACCCCGTCCACTCCCTGACCCAGGGCATCTGCAGGGACCGGTGTCGGGAAGCCCTGTCCCTGCTTGTTGCCCATGGACACCACCAGGGGGCGTTGGGCTCCAAGTATGACGGGGTAAGGCCCAGCCCTGGCTGAACAAGCCCCTCCCTCACTGACCCTGTGCGGAGCTGGATTCTGGGAGGACCTCCACCTCAAGCTGCTGGGAAGGACCGGTGGGCTCCCCAGAAAAGGGCACCCCCCGATGGATCAAGCGGGGCAATCGGGTCAGGGGAGCCAAACCGAAGGTGGCTGGAGCATGAGGGCTGCCGTGGGGGGCGCATACTGGCGCCTCCTGCCTGCAGTGTCCGGATACCTGATGAAGTCACTGTACTCCATCCAGAAGACGCCCTCGCTGCTCCCGTGTGGCATGAGCTCGCTGCGCAGGTGCCCTGGCCAGTGCGGCCACTCATCTGACCAACTGCCATTCCAGGAGAAGCGGCCCCACGGGTTCCGGAGGCGCAGGAGCCTGCAGAACACAGGGCTGAGGGCCGTGTCCGTGCCCACCGCTGCCCCCACCCCCCCCACCTCCCGCCGGCCCCTACCTGGAGCCCTGGACGTCGCGGACGTCCAGGATGGAGTAGGCGTGGCGGGGACGCAGGCCCAGGCTCTCATAGGCAGCGTCGTCCACTCTCATGTTACCCCCGCCGCAGGAGGCGCCCATGAGGAACCTGCAGAGGCAGAGCAGTCTCAGTGACCAGGGACCCTCAGGAGCCAGAAGCCTCTCTGCTGACCCTGCCACCCAGTGGGGAGGTGCTGCACAGGGGTCGGGGATGGGAGGTGGAACGTGGAAGGTAGCCGGGGGGGGGGCTGCCTGTGGGGACCCCCACGGGACACACGGGGCTCAGGAAGGTGCTGTCCCAGCCCCCTCGGCTGTGGTGCAGGAGCTCAGAGGCCTGGGGCTACCCGTTCCCTGGAAGCCTTGAGGCTGGCTGGTCCTGCCAGCTCAAGGCTGTGGCTCTCAGAGGGCAGCAGTTCTGCCCGCTATCTGCTGAGAGCACAAGGTCTTGGCACAAATGAGCTAGCTGTCTCTCCCAGGCCTAAGGTTCTGGGCCCTTCCATAGACATGCTGGCCAGTGCGTGCCAGGTCTTAGAAGGCAGGCCCCACTCCCACCAGGTGCCTCTGTGGGGGTCTCTCCACCCGGCTCCAAGCGGGCCCTGGCGGTCACCACTGGCCCAGCTCAGGATGAGACCTTCCAGGTACAGGCCAATGGGCAGCATCTTGCCCGCTGGCCGTGAGAGATGCCGGTGAACTTGAGATGCAGGGTGCGGGTCAGAGGGCGCGTGCCCCGCTTCTCCCACCGCTCCAGGCCCCGGCCTGGCCGTCCCCTTGTCTCGCCTCTCCTCCCAACGCCGCTGACCGCCACAGCGCCCGCCCCTCTTACCCAGCCTCCTTAGAACTCAGCATTTTGGCCCAGATGAGGTCAGTGTCAACGGGCTCCTCGCGGGGGTTAGTGGAGCTGACCTGCAGCGCCAGGCTCTCACAGGGGGCACCGGTGAGCGTGGCCAGGCCTTCGATGGCGCGCCCCGCCTGGAGGGCGAAGTAGGAGCCGTGCAGCTTGGCCAGCGCCTTCTCGATGAGCGCCACCCACAGCTGCTTCCGCTGAGCCTACGGGGAGGGGCTGGAGTCAAGAGGCCTGACGCGGGCCAGCACCCGTGCTGCCCGCCTGGGCCCGCCCGGCCCTCCACCTGGGAGAAGAGGAGGAAGCCGGCCTCGTCGCACGGCAGCATGTCATCCACCAGCACCGTTGTCCACGTGCCGTCCTTGCACAGCCGCACCTGGTAGGCGCCCTCCGCACACAGGCTGCGTGTGACCATCACTCGCTCGACCAGGTCGGGCCGCTCGGCCAGCACGGCCAGCGCGCTCAGGAACCTGCACAGAACCGGAGGGGGGGAAGGGGGCTCCTCTGTGAGCACGCTGGGCCGCCAGCCACCCCGCCCCCTGTGGGCGCCCCGCTCACCAGCAGTTCCCCAGCAGCCCCTGCAGAATGTCCGAGGGCCGGAGAGTGTGGAACACGGACCACGAGGTGTTGTGGTCCCTGGAGACGGAGCAGTTGATCTCGTGGGGCCGCAGCCACTGCCGTACACGCTGCTGGACGCTGTCACCCGCAGGGAAGCCCACAGACTTGGGCCCAGGGGGGAAGCTGTCATCCACGAAGTTCACGCTGTTCTGCAAGGGCCACGGCCTCACACTCAGTCTCCTCCTGGCTGAGGCCACACCCAGCACCCTGAAAATGCTGCCTGGGCCCAGAAGCAAGAGGGTGGGTATGTGCAGCCACCCTGCCTGATCTGGATGTCCTGGTCAGGGCTCTGTGTGGGCCACAGCACCCCACGTGGGCACGGGGACCACTGCATGCCCCCAGCCTGGAGGCCACAGGGACGGCAGGCATGGGGTGCAGGGACACAAACCCCGAGACAGGCTGCCAGGTGGGCTGCTGGCAGTGATGGGGGCAGCAACCTGAAGGGGGACAGACAGCCCCTCCAACTGACTCAGGGGGCAGTGTTCCCCTGACTCAGGCCTCCCACAGCTACAAGGGCGGAGGGGCGTGAGGAAGTGTCCAGGCCCCGAGTTTCCGCGGGGTCTTCCCAGCTCGAGGAAGCACTGGGCCTGCCTGTGGCAAGAAGCCTCCACCTGCAACCCCCCCTCAACCGTGGCTTCACCACCTTTGGGAAATCACAACTGAGGAGGGTCAGGAGCACAGATCCTTCTGGATAGACTGGATGAGAGGGACCCTGCCGCTGTGCGGAGCTTGGGGAAGAGTGTGTCACTCCGGCCAGAGAAGGAACACCAGTAAAGGACAAAAGGTACAGACACCCTGATCGTGGGACAGAGGGCCACGATGAGAAGGGGCCCGTGGAAGGGGAGGGCCGGCCCGGAGCGTGGCCACCATCCTCAGGGCGCTCACCTCCCGGCAGAAGGCCACGATGTTTTCCCAGAGGGCCTTGGCCTCACCCTCATCGGTCTGCCGCCGCTTCTCCACGTGCATGCTCTCCCTGCGCCTCAGGGGTGTGACGCCCCGGCGCTGGGCCACCAGGAGCTGGGGTGTGTGACAAGCGGCACAGTGCTTGGCCCTGGGTGCGTTGAGCAGAGTGCAGGCAGGGCAGGCCCACTGGCCCGGGCGCTCAGGTGGCACCGCGGGGCCCGGGCAGCTGGCCTTGTGGGCGGAGCAGGGGCCGGACTTCTCGGTGCTGCAGTCGAGGCAGCGGGTGGGGGGCTCACCGTGCTCCTGGAAACCATGCAGCTTGGAGCAGCCGCACGCAGTGCATCGGGGGGCCGCCGTGGGGTTCCTAAGTGTGCACTTGGCACATGACCAGGTGGTGAAGTCGGGGCTGGAGGGGCTGGCGGGCTTGTAGCGCACGGTGTCTCCAGCCAGGTCAATGACGTCGCTGCCCGGCATGGCGCCGCAAGCCTCACAGCGGCCAGGGCTGCCCTCGGCGGCTTCCTCCTCCAGCATGCTCAGCCTCTTGCTTGACAGCAGCTCCGCCAGGCGGGAGGCTCCGGCTGCGGTCCGCCCTGGGCCCTGGGGGGGCCCCTTGGAGCCGGCAGAGGGGGAGGGCTGGGTGGCCTCAGGCACCGGTGGCTGCAGCTGCGGGGGGACCTCGCGGCGGCTGCGGGGCACAGGGTTGTTCTGCAGGGTGGGCGAGAAGGGGCTGAAGGTCGGCGCCCGGGGGGGCTCCTGGTCGGTGGCAGAGGGAGGGTCAGCTTCGGCACCTTCCCCGGGCTGGGGTGGGGCAGGTATGACGTGGAAGCCGGCGGGGGCCACAACTTCGGGGACCACCAGGGCCTCGGGAGGGATCCTGGGCAGCGAGAGTTTCCGGGGGCCGCCGCAGGCAGAGCAGGAGCTGGCCACGGGCGTGTTGTGCAGCGTGCAGCGCTGGCAGGCCCAGCCGCTCCCCGGCTCTGCTGCTCCCTCCTGCTCCCCCTCCTCCACCTCCACTTCCTCCTGCTGCTCCTCCTCCTCCTCAGGCCGCCCCCGAGCTGGGTCTGCGGCCGCCAGCCCCACCGTCCGAACGGGACCGGCCTCCTCCTTGCAGCCGCCCCTGGGCTCCGCCAGGACCCCGTTGATGATGGGCAGCAGGGAGGTGCCAGGCACGGGCTCTGGGGCAAAGCCGCACACCTCACAAGTCTCTTTGCCCAGAAAGTTCCGGAACGTGCAGCGGGCGCAGGGCCATTTCTGCTCCTCCACGCTGAGCCGGAGGATGTGGTCGAGGTCAGGCTTGTGCCGGGGGGCCTCACAGATGGAGCACTGGCGTTGGCCGGCTGGGTTCAGGAAGGTGCAGCGCGCACAGGACCACTCCCCAATCGCGGCCATGGACCCAGGAGAGTGCGTGTGGCTGCAAGGCAAGACCCTGATCAGTGCAGGCCGGAGGACAAGGGCCCGAGCCACCTGGGACAAAGGTGTTGGGCTGCAGGTCGGTGCCCTTCCGGGCTGTAACAGGCGTCAGGCCCTAGAGTGTAGCCTCTGAGGGGCTCGAGGACTCTCAGAGTCAGGGGCCCCCAACGCCTCCCACAGGTCTGTCCTCAGACCCCTTCCGGAGGGGCAGACCCGTGGAGACAGAGCAACGGGGTCGAGCCACACTATCCTAGTGGCCGTGGGGCCCTGCTGGGGAGGCAGGCAGTCTCTAACCAGTTCCAGAAAAGAGTATGAGTGAATTTCCTGGACAGGATAAAGGGCATCCTCAAAACCCTACAGCGGACATCATACCCAGCGGTGACACACTGAGTGCTTTCCTCCTGAGACCAGGGGCTCAGTGCTGCTGGTCAGCACTGTACCGGAGTCCCAGGCAGAGCAGCCAGGCAGGAAACAGAGATAAAAGGCATCCAACTGGAAAGGAAGAAGTAACACCACCTCGGGTCGCGATCTTTCCCCACACTGCTTGGGATCCCCCGACCCCCACCTCGCCCTCCCTCGCTCATGCGTGCGTGCTCATGCTCTCTGCTAAAAATAAATAAACATTAAAAAAGGAAAGTCCTGCAGCTAATAAGTGAATTCGGCAATGTTACAGGGCTCGAGATCGACACACAAGCGTCAGGTGTGCTTCCGTGCCAGCAACGAAACGCCGGAGAAAGGGAAGTTGGGAGAACACCACCACTTCATCCCCAGCGGTGAACTATCTAAGGGTCCTTTTCACCAAGAAGGAGAAAGACTTGTACTCTGAAAACTACAAAGGACATCACAGAAGACCAGAACAAACGGAAAGACACCCCCTGGTCAGAGACCGGAAGACTTCATACAGTTACAACCACAGTAACACCCAAGTGATTGACGAATTCAGATTCAGTGCAAGCCCAATCAGAATCCCCCTTTCCTTTTCTTTCTAGTAGGAATGGAAAAAGCTGATTCTAAAATTCCTATCAAACGCAAGGACACCCCCACCCCTCCCACAAGTGGCCACAGCAGTCCTGAACAAGAGGGGCAGCAGACAGGCGGCACCTGCACAAGGTCCCAGCGTAACCTACACACGGTCTGTGCGGCCACAGGACAGCACTGAGGAGCCCGGACAGGTGCCTCACACATACAGTCAAAACATTTTATTTTTTCATGTGTTTTTTTTTTAATGTTTTATTTATTTTTGAGAGAGAGAGAGAGAGACAGCGTGAGCAGAGGAGGGTCAGAGAGAGAGGGAGACACAGAATCCGAAGCAGCTCCAAGCTCCGAGCTGTCAGCACAGAGGCTGACGCGGGACTCGAACCCACGAACCGTGAGATCATGACATGAGCCAAAGTTGGACGCTTAACTGACTGAGCCACCCAGGCGCCCCACACACGACCCTGAGATTAAGGGTTACACACTCCAACTGAGCCAGCTGGGTGCCCCTGGTCGAGTGATGTTAGGCAAGGGCGCCAAGACCACTTGGGGAAAGGGCAGTCTTTTCAACAAATGGTGCTGGGAAAGCAGGATCTCAGCACTGAACAACGAGGTTAGGCCCTTACCTCACACCATATTCAAAAATTAACTCCAAATGGATCAATGACTTAAATGTAGGAGTGAAAACTATAAAACTCTTAGGAAAAAAACTCAAGAAAGATTTTGGGACTTTGAGGGGCACCTGGCTGGCTCAGCTGGTAGAACATCCAACTTTTGATCTCAAGGTTGTGAGTTTGAGCCCCACGTTGGGCATAAAGCATACTTAAATAAAAGAAATAAATAAAGGAAAAAACAGATAAAACTGAGTGATCTTGAACTGACCATGGATTAGATATGACACTAAAAGTATACGCAAGTGGAGGGAAAAATCAGAGTTCGTCCAATGAATAGCTTCCGTGCTTCAAAGGGCACAGCTGGGCAAGTGAAAAGAGCACTCATAAAATGAGAGAGAATATTTACAAACATGTGTCTGACAAGGGTCTCGCATCCAGAAAATATAAATAACTCTCACAACTGAACGACAACAATAAAGCTGTTTTAAAAACGGGCAAAGGACTTGAATATTTCTCCAAAGAGGATATATGAGTGGCCATGGAAGCCTGTGGAAAGATGGTCAAATGTCACTGGCCATCAGGAAAATGCAAACCGAAGCCCCCGAGAGGCGCCACCGCACACCCAGCACGGCTGGCCGGAATGCACAGCGCGGACGACAGCAAGGACCACTGCCTCAGAGAAGCCAGGACCCGGCCCTGAATCGCCAATGGGAACGCAGGGGCAGAACGGTGCGGCGGCCAAGGACACAGTCTGGCAGGTCCTCAGCTAGTTACCCGGGTGACCATCCGGCCCGGCAATTCCTCTCCTGGATGTGCACCCCCGACAGTGCACAACTGGTACCCCAGCGCACACACGCTCAGAGCGGATCTACTCACGACAGTCAAAGGTGGAAACAGCTCAAATGTCTGTCAGTGAAAATACAGATAAACAATACGTGGACTATTATTATTCGGCCATAAGAGAGAATGAAATTCCAACGCGGGCTGGATTCTGTGTCTCTCTCTTTCTCTGTCCCTCCCCTGCTCATGCTGTCTCTCTCCCCCTCAGAAATAAATAAAACATTTAAAAAATTTTTAAAAAGAAATTCCGACACAGGCTACAACCTGGACAAACTGTGAATACGTCGTGCTAAGTGAGAGAAGACAGACACAAGACCGCACGTCACAGGGGACCATTCACAACACGAGACCCAGAGGCGGGAAGAGGTATGGGGGTCCTCAGGGGCTGCGAACGACTTCCTAAGGAGCACTGGTGATGACGTTCGGGGACTGAGGAGAGGTGATGGACACACAGTGTGAATGTACTAAATACCACTGGTCATTCACTCTATGATGATTACTTGATATTGTAGGAATTTCACCTCAAAAAAAAAAAAAAAAAAGCAAGCTCAAGGGGAGGGCCAGGGCCTGAGTGACTGGGGGTCACCCTGACCCAGGGCCACTGGCCCAGCTGCCTACTTGGTCTCTCGGGGGACCCTGGGCAGACATCTGACCACGAAAAGCGGGCTAGCAGTGCTCGAGGCTCACCCGCTGGGTCACGGGAGAGACAGGCGGTATCCTGGGGCTGCGCACCGCCCACCGACCTGCCCGCTATCAACCCAGACCAGGGCAGGGCCGCCGTGCAACATGCAAACCTGAACCCCCAGAGCATGCGCCCAGGCCGTGGGGCCGTGACAGCTGGGGCCCACCCCGCACCCGGCAGTCCCAGGGGCATCACGGGGGAGGTGTTCAAGGTCACAGGAGGTGGGACAAAGGGCAGAGTCCCTTCCACCATCAGCTTGTCCTGAGTGTTGGTGACGCCCAGACCTGAGAGACTCTCCTAGGACGGGTGGCCTAGTGCTGGCAACACTCAAGGTGTGCCCCCCCCCCGCCCGCTCGGAGCCCTTTGTCCTGAAGGAGGGGCCTGCAGGCATGGCCGTGTGCCCCATGTGCCAGGTGCGGCCACAGAGGACACGGCCCTTCCCAAGTGGCTGGGCCCGTGGCGTGTGTGCGCAGAGGGGAGGGCAGGTGGGGTGCTCCTGGCTCCGCCTGCCGCTGAGGGGTCACTGCCTGGGGGTGGAGATGGCCTCTCAACCTGCTCCTCAAGGGCTAATCTGGGTGCAAGGGGGTGTCTATACTCCACAACACACAGCCTCCTGCCCTGATTGTAGCTGCTCTGCTGGCGGAAAAGTCAATTGTTCTTTACAAAGCACGAGCCCATGCTTCTGATGTCGTTTACACCAAACCCTTGTGGTTCGGGAAGAAAAAGAAGTTGCCTCTTCAAAAAACAATCCAAAAAACTCCCCAAGCAGCAGGAATGCTCCTTAGGGCCCAAGGCAAACTCTGTGAAGCCACCTTCCCGGCCTGTGCGGCTGAGGGTCAGGAGCCGCCACAGCCTCACCTGCATATGGCAGTGCCCAAGCAGACAGACGGGCCGTGGGGTGAATGGGTGCCAGGCTGGGCTCAATGCAGGACACTTGGCACCAGCAGAGTGGGGCAGATCCCCTGTGGCCTTGGCTTCTGTGCTACAAACAGCCTCAGAACTCTTCCTGGAGACAAGCAGGCCCTCCCCCCACACTGCTCCCACTCAGAGAAGGGCCCACAGTCATGCTGTGCGTCACAGTGAGGGCCCCCAGACATGCACACAAGCATGGGTTAAGTCCCAGGCTGCTTTCGCCCCGGCTCCAGGCCCAGGGCACGGTCACTCACCCGGCACGCCTCACGTGGCTTGGTCACGGGGACCCGCAGAGTGAATCTGACATTTTGGAGACCACCCACTCCTGAGATGAGTCTCCAAAGAAAAGACTCAGGCCCCTGGCCTGTGTGCAGGGAAGGTAGAGGACAGCTGTCTGAGGACACGCCTGTCCCTGGAATCAGGGCTCTGGGGGCCCCAGACACACTGAGCAAGGACAGCCTGTGGACGGAGGGAGCCCAATTCCTGTCTGCCCTCCTAACCTGCCAGCTGGCCAGTCCCTGGCCTGGGCCCAGCTGACCTTGAGACACGGGGTCCGCTGGTCCCGGCCAGCACTGGGGACAGTGGAGGAACACTGCAGGTTTTGTAGCCATTGTGGTGGGTAAAGTACACCAAGAAGGTTCTGTCTGGGGTTCAGAAAGGGTTAAAGAAAGCAGTGCCTGAAATTCAAGTTTAGCCCTGGGCAGTGGCATCTCTGGCTGGAGGAAGGCTTCTTGGGATAGTGGCTCTGGCACAGGGGCTCCCTGGACAGGCAGCGGGGAGGGCGCTGTGCTCCCTCACTGACCCCTGCAGCCCACATCCCGGGGTTATTGGGCAGGCTGAGGAGAAGTGGCTCAGGGGTCAGTGACTGGGTGGCCAGAGGCACTTGCGAAGGGGCCTCTGGCCCTCACTACCCTCGGATCACCTTCTCCAAGTCCGCAGCCCCAGGGTCACCCCGACGTGACACAGGGCCTGGGCAGGAGCAACGGCATCGGGACCTGGAGCCAAGCCAGACTCCCGCGCACAGCTTGCTGGAGCACCGCGACACCATACAGTCCGGAATGGGGGTGGGGCGGGGCGGGGGGGGGGCTGCCCGTGAAAAGACTTGAGCTACTCCTTACAAGAGAAAGGCCGAGTCAAGGGTTAACTGAGGCACGTATCCAGAAAACCCCGACGCCAAATGCCCACCGTGCCCCGTCTTCTGGGAGTCCGCAGCACCTGGTTCCAATTCAGAAGGGAGGCTATGGAGTTGCCCCGGGGGCACACCGTAAGCTCCCCCGCAGGGCACCCAGGTTTGCAGGAACACGGAGACTCATGGTCATCCCTACAGGGTGCAGCACCTCCCCGGGCACGCCTCTCTTCCCCACACAGCAGAGACTGGTAAGCAGTGTCCACACACGATGAGCTCGGCGAAGCCCCCAGACCCGAGGCTGTCAGCGTCCTGGGCAGGCTACGTCTGGATGCCCTGCTGGCTGTGGCCACCGAACCCCCAACCTTAGGATTCAAGGCGCCCTCCTCTGGGGTTACCCTTGGCCATCCTTGAGTCATCCTCGTCTCTGGGTTCCCAGGGCTTGCAGGTGGCCATGCCCACGTCCATTGCTTATGGCCCAAGGCGAGTAGCTCCCAGGGCCAGTACAAGGGGACGGTCCTGGGCAAGGAGGCAGCGTGCCCAGATTCGGAGGCTCTTCAGTGAACGGCGCCCTCCAGGCTGTGGCAGTGTCCCACGCGTGTACGCGTGTGTCCGTGTCCAGGGATGCACGCAGGGAGGGGTCCCGAGGGGTAGTGGGGTGGGGCAGCTGCCTTGTGTAGCGCCCACTCCCCACTTCTCATCCTCAGTCTGGGTGTCTGTCAATTCCTCCTGCTTCGCCTGCTCGCGGCGGCACACGGTGACCCCCACCCCCCAGGTCTGGTGGCTGCACGGGGAATGGGAAGCAGCCACTGGTGCCCCAGCCTGGGGGAGTAGCCTGGCAGGAGGCCAGGGGAATGAGAAAGTTACACCTGGGTCGGCAAGTGCGCCAGTACCCGAAGCCAGACAGGCACACGCGTCCCTCAGCACGCCGGGGCAGGGCGTGCAGGGCGCCGCCCGGCAAACCCCACAGGGTCCAGCCCGGCCTGCTGCTCCCTGGGGGCAGCCCCCCTCCCTAGGACCCAGTAAGTAATTTACCCTCAGGAAGCAAATACATGGGAATCTGTAAAAAGCGTGAGGACAGATAGGTCACACGGGGAGATGCCCCATGTCATGTCAGGGAGACACAAATCAAACCACACGGGGACAGCGCTCTGTACCCGCCAGCAGGCAGATGGTCACAAGTGTTGGCCGGGACGGGGAGACACTAGAACCCTCCCCTCCATCTCTGGTAGGGATGCAAAACGGTACAGCTGCTGTGGAACACAGCTTGGCACTGTCTTAGGAAGCCGGGCAAACTTACAGCGACCCTCGGCAGCTGCACCCTGGGTCCCCGCCCAAGAAAAAGGAAAACGTGTCTGCACAAACGCTTGAACGTGAACGCTCACGGCTGCACGACCCGTAAAAACCAAGCAGAAACAACCAACCATCTGCTGAGAAATGGATAAAACAGAACGGGGTCTGTCCACACAACAGGGTATTTATTATTCAGCCATGAAAAGGAACGAAGCTCTGGCACCCACTATCACGTGGAGGGACCCTGAGAACGCTGTACTTGTTGACAGAAACTAGATGCAAAAATTAAACGATTCCACTGGTGTGAAATTTCTTGAAAAGGCAAAGCTATAGGCAGGGGGCAGGGTGGCTGCCTGGGGAAGGGTGGCAAATGGGCAGGGTCCCTGGGGGCTCAGAGACATGGGTGCACAACTCTATAAACTCCCCAAACCACGCAGCTGCACACTTACGAGGGGTGAATGAGACACACAGATGTCCACCAGTGCGTCCCCAATACCGTAACAAGGGAGCAGAGCAAACCCTTCCTGCCACTGGGGTAACTTAGGTGAGACCCGTGCTGCGCCCACCGGCTGGGCCGACTCCAGCACCTCGCAGGTGCCCCACCTGCTGGGGGCTCAGGCCTCGGGTCCAATGCCATTCCAGAAGGGACATCCGTCAGGACCCTGTCTACTGTCCACCTAGCCGGTGGGCCCAGGACACGCAACTGCCCTGCACACTGACCTGTGCCCACAGGAGGTGATGGCCAAGTGCCACAAGGCGGGCGCCTTTGGGGAAGGGCGTGCCGCTAGTGACGGGGTCCCAGGAAAGCAGGGGTTGCCGCTGCTCTGCCCGAGGCTGGAGGGACCCCGGCTGTCTACTGAGCACCAGGCTCCCCTCTCCAGTGGGGCCGCAGGATGGGCCGAAGGCAGAGGCGGGCCGCCCGAGCCCAGTGCCCCCCGAGACCTGAGCAGTGGGCACAGCGCCCAGGCAGCCCCCCTCCAGGCATCCCAGAATTCCTGAGGGGAGGGTCTCCAGGTGACTCGATGGGCAGCCTCAGCGGAGAAACCCAGGCGGGGGCGCCGTGGCAGGAGAACAGCAGACCGAGCAAGCCCTGGGCCCGGCAGGCGGCCCACACAGGCCCTGCCCCGGCTACACCAGCCAGCCAGGCCGCGACCCACACTGCCTGGCTCTGTGGGGAGGGCTGGCACCCCAGAGTTTCTCCAAGAGCCTCTCAAGTCTCGGGCCTCGTCGGGGAAGCGAGCTGCCAGAGGATTCTCAGGAACGGGACCCCCCACCCTTGCAAGCCCCTCTGCCCAGGCAGGAGCACCCTGACAGAACGGCACTCCCGCCCCCGGGCCCTCCCCGCCCCACCTTCTTACCTTCGGGCCCGGGGACGCGGGGACGGGTGCTGCCGGGTGACCAGGGCACCACCCCAGACAGGCCCCCCGGGGCCACTCCTACACCAGCCGGCTGCTGCAGGGGGCCCGGAGTAAGGCGGTCCCCCGGGGAAGCCGTGGTCCGACTCGGTCTCGGTGGCCAGCGAGGAGGCGGAGCTCCCCATGGCCCCCGCGGTGGCGGCCGCGCTGAGACCCGGGCCTGGTCACACGCGGCCGGCAGCAGGGGAGGCGGAGCATGGAGGGAGGACAGCGCCCACGCCGGAGACAGGGCGGCCGGGCTGGTCAGCCACACAACAGATACACACAGAGAGAACAGAGACAAAGAGGAGAAAGAGCATGACTCACAGGAAAGAAGCCCCCAAAAGTCTGGGGAGGCTCCCCAGTGCGCAAGTGGCCTCGGGGACCCGGGGACCCCACCCCGCCCGCTGCCCAGGGGGGTCGGGCAGCACGTGTCCACGCTGGTCTCAGGAGGTCCTACTCTCAGTGAGCAAGAAGCCACGCAATCACATTTTTTGCAGAGAAAAGGCTCGAGGGGCACGGGCTGAAGGAAAGGGAGGGCTGAGCAGGTGCGCAGGGCGGGGCCTTCGGGAGGAGGGCAGCAAAGCCCCTACAGGGCCTGGCGGAGACTGCGGTGCCCTCAGGGGAGCAGACTGCTACCGCCTGCCTTTCTGGAGCCTTCCTGAGGGAGTGCCTCCCAGGCCAGACGGAGTCCAGGGGCCTGGGAAGAGACAGGGACCTCTGGCAGGGACGGCCTGCACCAGGGCAGGCGTCTGCCCCCGCCACGGGGTGAGGGAGAGGCCTCGAGTCTTGCTCCGAACAGGGCAAGTCCCAGTGAGGCTTGGGGCCAAGGGGCCCAGCCCTGACCCTCACGCAGATGCCAGGGGCCGGGTGGCCAGGGTGGAACCGCGTGAGGCCTCTGTGCGGCGCGGGCCAGCGGGCGCCCAGGCTCTGGCAGGCACTCAGGGACAGGGTATGTGGCTGGGGCCGGGGGCTGCCCGTGCTGAGAGTGACCGGCAGCACTCACTCAGCAGGGGGAAGCATGGGCCCCCCGCCCCACAAGAGCTCTGGCCAAACCACCCGAGTCCTCTGAGCGGCAAGGAAACCCTCCCAGCTAGCCTTTACTTGGCAGTGGGGGGGGGGGTGTGGGTGGGACCGAGCAGCACCTGCCCCCACTGGCCTGTGGCCTTACAAGTCACCCTGCCACTCAGGTCTGCCCACGGGGCACCGCCAGAGCAGAGTCCAGGAGGCAGAGACCCCTTGGCCTGCACAGCTGACACCATGCCCGCCCCGTCCGTAAAGGAAGTGTGTGCCGGCGCCGACCCACGGGGGCCGCACAAGCCCAGACGCCCTTTCCAGTCATCCGGCAGCCGTGCGTGGCAGGTGAAACAGATGGAAGACTCTGGAAGATGCGTCTTATGTAACCCAGTGCATCCTAACTGTCCCGGCGTCGGCGTCAAGTTCAGGTAAAACCACGTGTGAGCTAGTGACACATTTCCAAGGGAGATCCTCGAACTCTGCTGTGGGGACACACCCCTCCGCTGGACGAGCCGGGTCAGCAGGCCTGTGTGGCTTCCACACCGGGCACGCTCCCCAGCGGTCTGCTCCTTGCCAGCCAGGGTCACTGCAGACACCTGCCTCTCACACGGGTCCAGGTCAGACCCCCACCCCCTCCCCCCAACGCCGGACTCCTGGGCTCCAGTCCCTGCAGGAGACCCTCACAGGAGGGGCCCGAGTGTTTCTTTTTTTTTTTTTTTTTTTTTTTTTTTAAATGTTTTATTTATTTCTAGGAGAGAGAGAGACAGCGTGAGCAGGGGAGGGTCAGAGAGAGAGGGAGTCACAGACTGAAACAGGCTCCAGGCTCTGGGCTGGCAGTCAGCACAGAGCCCGACGCGGGGCTCGAACCCACGAACCGCGAGATCATGACCTAAGCGAAAGTCGGACGCTTAACCGACTAAGCCACCCAGGCGCCCCAGGGGCCCGAGTGTTTCTGACCCTCCTGTCACAGCCAAGTCCCGGGACAGGGGGTGGACCGTGCCATCCGCGCTGGGCCGGTGCCAGCACCACATGCATCTGAGGCAGACAGAGCTGAGGGGAACCAGCCCCAAGCAGAGAGAGGGTGTGGCCCAGGCTTCCCAGGGGGATCTGACTGCCTGGAGGAAGGGGTTCCGAGGTCCTCGCACAGGCTGGGCAAAGCACCGTCAGGGACCCACCGGCTCCTCACTAACGCCCTGAACAGGTCTTCGGCGGTGCCACGGTAAGGGCTCAGGCCTGTCACGGACGCTCGGGGAACCCTGCGCGTGGCGGGCCACGTGGCACCCTGTGTACCCGCCTCCTGACACATCTTCAGGGAACCGTGACCCTTCAGGCGCCGTCTGGGGTGGACTGTGTGGTAGCAGCCCAGTGTCCTTCTCCTCGGGGGCTCGAGGACAAGGGGTGCCCTGGAAGGGCAAATGCTCGCCAGAGAGCGGCTGGCTCCGGAGGGACTATCTGGGACCGCCAGGGACGACGGCACCCTACGTCCTGGCCCCACCGGGGGAAGTGAGAGGCCCTGGAGTGAGGCCCCCCAGGGAACAGCCACCAGCCCTGTGCTAACCCAAGAGCGCCGTCTGCGTGTGGTGACGTGCAGCCCTTGGCCCTCACGCTGGCGCCAGACTGGCACAGCAGGGCCCAGGACGTTTCCACACCCTGCTCCGCAGGCCCGGCCCCTCGAGGCAAAACCCAGGTGAGGGCCTCCCAGGGGCTGGGACACCCTGACCCCCGGTGACAAGCACCAGGCCGCCCGCTCCCCCTGCAGGGCCTGCTGGGTGGGCAAAGCCCTCACCCGGGCGAGAGCGGGGCGCGCCGGCCCACCTACTCCGCGCGTCTTCGCTCATTCAGCAAACACCACCAGGCCCCCGCGTGTGCCGGGCAAGCGCACGCAGGGCACACCTTCCGGCTGCTGTGCCTTGGGACAGCGCGACAGAGATGACGTCTCTGGGCGGAGGCCAGAGCGTACACGGTGGCGGTGCCAGACTCCCGCGATGCGACGACGCGCAAGGGGCAGGGTGCCCGGCCGCACAGCGCCCCGCGGCCCGACCACCCCCGTTTGGGAGCTGCTGCCTGACGTTTAAGCGGGACTGCGGCCTAGATGTGGCCTCGGGGACGGCCGGAGCTGGGGCTGCAGTCCCTCCGGCCCAGGGTGAGGCGTGCGCCCGGCGGGGCCCTCTCAGAGGACAGCAGGGGACAACCCACCCCGAGTGACGAGCATGAGAAGGGCCAGGCAAGCACGACCCCTCGCCCCGACCACCTCCTCTGCTAGGAGGACTAGGGCCCTTTAGAAGCTGCATCTGTCCCTTACTTAGAGGTGACTGGAGGCTCCAGGCAACCGTGTGGCCCAGCCAGCTCCTTGCTGCCTGGTTCAAGACCCCTGACCTCCGTGGCCAGCCGGAGTGGCGGATGGGGCTGTTCAAGATCCCGGGGCCTCAGGGGACAGGCGCTGCCAGGGAAAGGTGCCCAAGTGGGCGGGGCTCCAGGCAAGCAGCCTGCCAGCTGCTGAGACTCACCTCAACTCAGAGCCCAGCACCAGCGGCCACTCCACCCACCAACGGGCGACCGCCACAGCCTGGCGCTCCGTGGGGGGAGGGGCACTGGTGGCCCAGTCAGTGCTTCAGGCCAGAAGACGGGCCCAGACTCCACCCATTAGTCCCGTGTTGGCCTCAGGCAAACACCAAGGCAAGTCACTCCCACCCGCTGGGCGGGGGCCTGTGCCCTGGGAGGCGACGTCACCAGCCTGCTGACCCCAGAGAGCCAGGTGCGGGATGAAAGCCGTGGGCCCTGAAAGGGTACCTAGCACTTCCTGTTACCAACCCTGAGAGGAACCGTGCTCTGTTCCAAACCCTTGCCCTTCGGACCGGGAGCCGCCTCCTGAGGACACTATAGGGCGGTGGTCACGCCTCTGGCATTTCCGGACTTGTCCACGTGTGTCACGTCCCAGTTCCGGGGCAGCCCACCCCCGGCTTCCCGGGCACACGGAGCACCCCTGGGACACCTACTATGCTGGTCACAGGAAAGCAGCCAGACAGGGACGGGAGGGAGGGGAGGAGGGCCTCTCAGGACAGACGCACGCTCACGCACGGCGGTCCCTGACGCAGGGGGCCCCGGGGTGGCTGCACGTCCTTGCCCCGTGCTTGTGGGGACCTACCCCACCCCAGCGGCGCCTCACGCAAAAGGGCGGTGTTGTCAGACGCACAGGGACGCTCTCAGGGTCCCAGTTTCTTGGTTCAATACTGTTCAGCGTCAGATGATATTTTCTACAGGGAAAGAAAAGGCACCGGCTGTGCCCTCTCATTCCGGCGCCTTCCTCGGCCCGGGCAGGCCTGGTGACCTCTGACCTCACAGCAGCACAGGTTTTGTGGGGCCGTGGGGGCACCCAGGCTGAAGCTCACTTCAAGGGGGGGATGATGGGGAGCCGTGCAGTGCAGCCCAGGCCCCTGGAGCTCAGGCCTCCCTGCAGCCACCGCTCCTGAACAGCGGGGTTCTAGAACGAACCACCTCCCTGTTAAGTGGAGGGAGGGGAGTATCAGGCCAGGGCAGAAGGTCCTGGAGTTCAAGGTGAATTTGATTCCAAAGAGTAACTTTATGGAGAAGTGTGGATGCTGGGGGGGAGCCCGAGGAGGAACTCCCTCCGCTTCAGGTCTGGGCTGTGACGGCAGGGGGAGGGGGAGGCAGGGCCCCAGGGAAGGCCTCCTCTGGACACACGTGACACCGCTGAGCAGCAGCCATCGGCCTGCTTTCTTCCTGATTCTGTTACAGCACCGTCCAGGCACGTCCCTCAGCCTGGCCATGAGGGAGGTGGGGCCAAAGCTCCCCTCAAGCGTGGGGAAGCAAGAAAGGCAGGGCATGGCACAGCCACCAAAGCGTGATGGCGTGTACCTGCACAGGCAGCAGTGGGGCCGAGGCCCGTGTCCGTTCCACTCCCGTCTCCTGCAAACGAGGAGCCTGGTGCCCAGGTGCGTCCTCGCGGGAAGGACGGCACCACCGACTTCCCGAGCAGCCCCTCCTGGGGTGTCTGTGCTGGGCCAGGACAGCCCTCTGTCCTCCCACGGCCAGGCGCCCCAGAGCCCCCGCACCCAGCTGGCCCTGTCCTGGTGGCACTAACACAGCTGCCTGCAGAGCCCCTACTCAGACCCTGCTGGGACCCACAGAACGACAGGGTGTGGCTGGGCAGGTTTCCAAACTTGAGAGGCGGGGGCAGTCCGACCTTCGTTCAGAGGGTGGAAACCAGTAAGTCCACTCCTCATCCCCACAAACGCTGCGGGGTGCTGTACCCCGGGGTGACCCCGGAGCCACCTGCCAGCAAGCAGCCGACAGAAAACGCTCAGTGACCACCTACTCAGTGTGGATGGGACACCGCTGAGCACCAAGGGCACCTGTGCACATAAGGAGCCAGGGACAGGGCCGAGAGGTGGAATCAGAGCCCGCCATGGCCTTCCCAGGCATTCTGGGCAGAGCAGGAAGGGAAGAAGCTAGGGGAGTCTGGGTCCATGCCGAGGAACTCTGCACAAGGATTAGGCAACAGACACGATCACAGTCCCGCTCTGGGACATTCCCAGGGTGCTGGTGCTGAGTAACGGGGTGCAGGGTGGGACCAGGGGAAAGGAGCAGCGAGGAGGTGTGGGCAGTCCAGGTGGGCGGGGCGAGCAGGAGAGGCCAGCGCTGACTGATCCCAGAGCTTGTTTCATATGTACAGAGCTGGAGAGTCCCTGCTCAGGGCCCAGGCTTCAAAAGTCTGATGAAGAAGTCACCAAAGCCACCCTGCGGCTGTCCCCACTGTGCTATGGGCCTCTCATTTCAGCCTGACACTCCAGAGTAGAGCAGCAGACCAAGACATCCATGGACATATGTGACCGGTCACC
The DNA here is from genome assembly GCF_003009895.1 of Hyaena hyaena. Lineage (NCBI taxonomy): Eukaryota > Metazoa > Chordata > Mammalia > Carnivora > Hyaenidae > Hyaena > Hyaena hyaena. The sequence continues at coordinate 2,115,617 of NW_024080917.1, forward strand.
AGGGCTTCCTGCTTTCTGTGGGCTCATTCTTCAAAGAGCCTCCACTGTTTCTGTGTAACCGGGCCCTCCCGTGCCTAAGGTGTCGAGGGGGCCCGGAGGGGGCCGCTCTGTGTCCAGTGACCACAAATGCCGGACTGGGGTGGCCACCCCCTGGGGCTCTTCACTCACACACCCTGGGTCCATGAAAGACACTGCGGTTTCCGAGGGACTTCAGGGCAGCAGGATAAATACTCTTTCCCACTGTCGAGTATGTAACAGGCGGTGGAAAGAGGAGGTAAAAAGGCAGCCTCGAGACTCAGAGATCTACGTGTGCAGCCCCTTGGGAGCCTTGGCCTAGTCTGCTTGTCTGAAAGCAGGGCTTACCAGGGAGCCACCCATGACAGGGGCCCGGACAGCTGGGTGAAGAGCAGGCGGCCTGGGGTCTGGGATCGGAGGTCCCTGCCTAGCCGTGCTATCCCTGAGCCTTGAGCCCAGCAGGGCTTGAACCTGGCTCTCAGGAGGTCATCAGGTCACTGCCGGTCTGCCCCAAAGCAGCTCAGAGATTTCAGATGCGGAAGGGAAAGGGAGAGAAGAGCGGGAGGACGCGGGAGGAAGTAAGATGTGCCCAACCCAAGGCCAGGCCAAACAGGCTTCCCGCAAGATGAGTCCACCAGTGTGGCCCCCGCCTGTGTGGGGCCCTCTTTCCGTGAGTCAGACCAGGGAAACACTCTCTCTGCTCGTGTCTGAGAACGTCAGAGTGGACGGATGCAGAGACTGCCCGCTCGTGCCCCAGCCCAGTCTCTGGGGGGACGCAGGGGGTCACGGACATGGCACAGCCCTCCAGACCTGGCTCCACGAGGGGCTCAGGCAGAAGTGCAGGCTGGGCTGGGCCCGTCTGCCCTCCCAGGCCTGGTGGCCCAGGAGCCCTGCTGCCTGGAGTCCGTCACAAACTCCCGGGCATGAAGTGCCCGCCCCTCCCCCCCGCCAGAGCCCCCCAGTCAGGGCCACTTGACCACACAAGGGTTCACTGGTCAGGACGAGAAGGGGTGGCCGGCAGCCTGGCAAACGGTCTCAGGGGCCACCTCCTGTAACTCCCCTGTCCCCGAAGTCAAACCAAGAGGAAGTGTGGGGTGGCCGGTGGACGCCGCCCCCGGGAAGTGCCCGGAGACCCGCTGTGGGGAGGGACGCGGGGGGTAAATGCGGACGGGATCAGAAGAGGCCTGGAAGGTAAGGGCACTCAAGGGCAGCAGGGGCCGCCTCCAGCGTCCGCAGCACCCCGGGGCTGGTCTCCCCGTGACCCAGATGACCCAGGTCCGCGCGCGCTCCCCTCTCAGACGGCGTCCCCAGCCCTGCTCGGGCTCCGACCAACGCTCGGGAGGCGCGGCTCGCCGGACCCGGGCTCCGGAGGGGGTCCAGGCCGCGCCCCCGGCCCAGCCCGGCCCGGCCCGGCCCGACTCACCTCCGCAACCTGGCGGCGCCTCCTCAGTCCCCGCGGCCCGGGCGGCACAGCCCCAGGCCTGCTCGCCGGCGCCGGCCGAGCCACAACTTCTGCCGCCGGCCTCCCGCGTCGAGTGGCGGAGAAACCGCACGCCCAGCCCGGCTCCGACTCGGCCCGCGTTCGGCGCCCGCCCTACGCCGCCTCCGTAGCGTACGCCCGGCCGGGGCCCGGCGGCTACGGCGCGCCCGGGGCGCACGCGGCGCTGTGAATCGCGCGCGCGGACTACCGCTCCCACAGGGCCGCGGGGCGCCGCCGCCAGGACGAAAGCTTGGGGCGGGGCCCGGTGCGCGATGCAGGCCGGGAGTTGTAGTCCTCTGCTGTTGGCCAACGGCCGCAGCGACCGGCTCTGTCCAGGGGCTCGCCGACTTCCCGGGCCTCCCCGTCCGCCAGCACCGCTGGATACTGCCGAGCCCCGCGCCACGCGGGCGCTGCGTGTTGGGTCTCGCTCGGAGTGGCGGAAAGAATCCTCCTAGGAGAGGACTGCGCTATTGCTCCCAGAATGCCCTGCGCTGGAGGAAGGGGCGGGACTCCAACTCCGCCCCAATCTCGGAGCTTGCGGCGTGCACTGTAGGCCCAGGTGTGCTGCTGTGGCCGCTTCCCCGTCTGTGTGGACGGGCACCCGACGAGGCCCTGGCCCCTGCGTCTCCATGGGGCCCGCAGACCTCCGTGGCGTCCTCCCAGGGACTCCTCAGTCCCCTTACCTCCCGCCTCTCAGCCGCCGTAAAGCTTCTTTGCAACTTGTCTGCTTCCGCGGGTCCTCTCGAGGCTTCGTGGTCAAAAGCTCCAGTTTTGGTGGCACCTGCTTGGGTGGAGACACGGCCTGGGCACTTACTGCGTGACTTGGCCACGTTACTTCTCGGTGGCGGGAGACGACGTGAGATGCCATCCACGGCCCGCTCAGCACCGTGCCTGCGAGGAAGACCCCTAGACCTGGGAAGCCAGGCTCTAGACAGAGCCGCCCCGCCCCCACCGCACCCCCATTCACAGAAGAGCTTCCTAGGTCCAGTCTCTCCCGTTAAGTTCCCTTTGGGCAGCTTGCGGTGACTCAGCCAGCAGTTGAGCACTCACAGCCCCTCTGCCGCCTAGATGTTTTGGAGGCAGCAGGACATGCCTGGAAGCGGTTCATCAGACGCGGCCGAAACCCAGGGAGGCTGTAGAGTGGGATGCCAGGATGCTGAGGGCAGAGCCCTAAAGACTCGCGTTCAGGGGGCACCTGGGGAGCCTGAGGTCCACTGGTCGTTCAGGAGACAGAAACCAGGCATGTCAGCTAAGAGATTCAGGGCGAGTACTTGGTCGTGGCTCAATTGTGCCTCCAGACTCCAGGATAGAGTTTGGTTTGGTTTGGTTTTGAGAGAGAGATACTGTGAGCAGGGGAGGGGGGAGAGAGAGAGAGGAGAGGAGAGAGGGAGAGGGAGAGAGACAGAATCCCAAGCAGGTTCTTCACTGTCAGTGAGGGGCCCAGTGCGGGGTTTGAACTCACAAACTGTGAGGTCATGACCTGGACCTAAATCAAGAGTTAGACGCTTAGCAGACTGAGCCACCTAGGTGCCCCAAGATGGGGCAGAATTTAAGTGGAAGGCTGGGTGGTGTTTGTTCCAGTATCCAGAAAAGTCTAAGCTAAACTCAGGAGGACCTACGGGGACAGAGCTCAGCCTTCTGAGGAGCCCCAGTCCCGGGAAAACCTCTCTGACTCTGGTGCGGCCGCCGGGGTGGAGCCGCTTCCTGAGTTCTCTCTCTAAGCGGCAAGCTTGGGGGGCACTTGCCTGTCCCTGGCTTCCTCACCTGTATGAAGGTGACAGCGTGCAGCCTCTGACCCTGTGTGGCTGTGGAATCACAGAAGATAGTTGAGGGCCAATTCCACAGTTCCCCTTCCCTCCCCTGCCCCTTCCTAAGGATACTGCCTGGGCTGGCTGTGTTCAACTGGGGTCCATGGCCGGCCGTGTAACCTCCCAGCAAGAGATGCCACTGACATTGAGCCGGGGTTCCTGTCAGCTCGCTGCGGAGTTTGTCACGGGGGTCAGGAGAGAGGAGGGGGTAGGAGCACTCCCGCCCCGCCCAGTCAGGGGCCTGAGACTGGAGTAGCTCCGCATCCGTGTCCGTGTCCGAGGGGAGGGAGCTGGAGAAAGGCTGGGAGGGGCCGGACACAGGGCCCTGTGTGCTGGGGGAGGCGGTGGCTCAAGCATCCCTTGCGGATCCCACGTGTGCCCATGTTGTTCTCGGCTTTGGGACCCAGCAGTAAACACGGCACCCACAGACCTTCATGGGGTGGAGATTCTGGCAGGGATCGGACACAGGGACCCTCAGTGGTGGGACGCACATGCCGGAGCAGAGGCCAGTGGGTGGGCCGAGAGTGGGTCGTGTCTGTGCTGGGAGACGCGTGACCTGTGCTCTGCCCGATTTTACATAAAGAGCCATCACTGCCTGCTTTGCGAGCCCCACGTGCTGGGCTGACGTGGGAAGACACGTCCACACAGGTAAAAAGTGAGGGCCCCGGGGCGCCTGGGTGGCTCAATGGGTTAAGCATCTAACTCGATTTCAGTTCAGGTTGTGATCTTAACGATTTGTGAGTTTCAGCCGCATGTCAGGCTCTGTGCTGCTAAGTGTGGAGCCTGCCTAGGCTTCTCTCTCTCCCTGTCTCTGCCCCTCCCCTGCCCGTGCTCTTGCTCTCTTTCTACACATGCACGCACGCACGCACGCACGCACGCAGAAAGGAGGCGGCTTTCTGATAGTGCCCTGTCAGGGCAGAGCCTGCTTGGCGTCCTCTCTCCCCGCCTGCCCATACCCTCCTCGTCCACCTGCATTCTCAAACTTGATAAAAAAAAAAAGGGGGGGGGGTCCCTTCCCTGGCCCTCCCTCTCCCGGCCTGGGAACTGCCGAGCAGGCGGAGGGCCAGGCGCTGGGAAGGCCAGGGCGGGAGCAAACACAGCGCCGTCCCCTCAGCGTGGACGCGCTGGGCGGGGCTCCAGGGACAGCTGGAGGGACCAGGACGGCCAGGCACCCGCCCGCCAGCAGCCGTCTTCCTTGCCTTGTGCTCCTCCATCACGCGGCCCCAGCAACACGCGCTGACCGGAGACAGCATCAGCCTTGGGGGCTTGTGGCCCGGTGGCATCAGGTTATGGGGGAGGGTCCTCACACAGAAGGGACGCACTGGGGCTGGGGGGGACTCGGGCCTCCTGCTGTGGGGCAGCCCCTTCTTGGGTGGCGGTGGCTGCTGCCGTTTCCGCTTACGGGGGCTCCCCCCAGGAGTCCTCCGGCCCTGTGCTGCCCTAGTGGGCAACGGTCTCCCCCTCAGGCTGGGGGCCCTGGGAGGGCCAGGGCGGGGATCACAGCATCAGCTGCTGCGTGGCGCAACCCCACCGACGGGCTTGGTGATGACCGTGTCAGGGGACCTACCCTCTCTGAGCACCGGGAGCACAGGAGGGGGCCTGGAGCTTCCCACACTCTCCGGACCCCAGGAAACTAGTGGGGAGGTGGCTCTGGGCAGGACTTCAGCCTTGGACTTGTTCAAGCCCTGGATCCCCCCCCCCCGCCCCCAGGATCCAGGGCTCCCAGGCCTGACCCTCGTGACCCTTTGGAGTCTGGCTGCTGCAGCCCTCGCCGGGGAGGAGTCGCGGGCCCTGCTCACCACAGGCCAGGCCGTGCCCCCTCACCATCGCCCTCAGGTCGTTGGCCCCATGGGCCGGCACACCTGGGTTCAAGCCCCTTCAATGCCTTGCTGGCTGGTTGGGGATGGGGTCTTTGGCCTACCCTGGGCCTGTTTTTCTGTTTTGTGACCGGCATGCAGGTAGCTTAGTGTGAGGGAGGTGGTAAGTGCACGCTTCGCCGCTCCTGTGGATGCCTGGGCTGGGGAAGCGAGTTTAGGGGTTTTGGCCAACAACTCCCACTTCAAAGCAGATTTAATCACTTGCTCATAGAACCTTCTCACCGTCCTCCCGAACTACGGCAGTACCTGAGCTCTCCTCCCCAGCCTGGCCACCCAGCCTGACCTTCCAGATCTTTGAGTCAAATCCTTCCGGGACCTGTAGCTTTCAGTCTGTGTACACTGTGACGACACCCGCCCCCCCCCCGCCCCGCCCCGAGCCTGTTCTTTATCTGATTACATGTCCTGTGGGGACATCAATGAGCTCCAGATCCTCGATGCAACCCCTCAGACCAGCCTACGCTTGGGCTGTGTCCTCTCATGAACACCTGTGGCCCCCAAAGGCCCATCACATGGCCCTGGCCCAGGAGGGCCCCTTGGCTGAGCTCCCCTGGGGGTCCAGACTGGACGTGCCGCCCTGGGGTCTCCAGGAAGGGTCAGCTTGACCAGAAGGTCTCCTGCTGTCTGAGCTCATGTGGCACCAAGCCTCCAAGCCCCCGAATACGTTGGGGGACCAGGCAAGGCCCAGGGCACCCCCAGCCCGCCCTCAGGCCCCACGGAGGAAGAAACTGGCCTCTGTGGGTACAGACAGCTTTAATTCAGTGAGACCGTCTTGGCCTTGCCCTCTAGTATCCGGGGCACCACTGCTCTGCCCGGGGAGTCTTCCTCAAGGGGAAGGAAACAGGTCGCTGGGCGAGAACACGCCTGGGTGTGCGCATGAAGCATCTCCCTGGCAGCTCACATTTGCAGCCACGGTACCGCCGGGTGGTGGACAGAAAGAGACCCACGTCTGTGCCACGGGGGCGGGGCTGGGCACGGAAAGCAGAGCTCCAGTATTTATTATCATACATATATATATATTTCATGTGTATACACAGATAGTTTTCTCTCTTGGAAGTATTAAAAAATTGATCAACCTTCAATCTATAAAAAATACCTACTCTACATGATAGAAAAATCTCTCCTCCAAGTTTACACTGATTTACACCCAAGGCTTTCCCCAAAATGTACAATACGAGGCAACATCTTAAATCTTAGTGTAGAAGGTGGGCCACACGGATGGAGGGACGCAGGGCACCACACACACACGCACACGCACACACACCACGCGCACATACACGCCCTCACGTACGCACTTGCACACAGCAGTGGCCAGCCTGTGTGTGGGGTCTTGACCCACCCGGAGCACCTGGAGGCTCCCGGCCAGAGCGCAGGCGCAGAGTAGGGCGGGCCCAGCAGCCCCCACTGCGGTGCAGTGCCCGGTGCCAGTGGCACAGAGCCAGGCAACGGCTTCCTTAAAGGAGCCCACACGCTGCCGGGAGGGCCTTGCTCTCTGCTCTTAAGCTGGGTACTCAGAGAAGCCGCAGCGCCCAGCCTCCTCCAGAACGCAGCTCCGGGACGGTGGCCACTTTAACGACTTCAAACTCCCAGAGGAAACGTGGCGGCAGACATTTGGATTCTGGCCTGGGGAAGGGGGACTTCACCCAGGGCAGCCGAGACCTGCCCAGGGAGGGGAGGACGCCAGGAGGCCGGGGGCCACACCCACGGGGAGGCAGCGTCTCAGCACGATGCTGCCCGCGCCTGGAGTCACAGGGCCACGAGACCCATCCTGCGCACAGAGCATGCTCCACGTGCTGGGACTCTCAAGCCCTGAGCTTGGGGTGGAGGCTCGGCCTCAGCCCCGTCACCGCGGCAAGGGTCTGGGCTGTGGGGACAGCTGCGTGGCCGGCTGCGGAGCCCCCGGGTCTGAAGCCGGACTGCGGTGCTCTCACTGGGTGGGTGACCGGGCCGAGCAGCTCCAGCGACACGGTCCCGGGAGAGGCGGGGTCCTGCAGCTCCCAGCCCGAACCAGACGCGCACCGCCCTGCCCGGCTGTCCTGCCCACCGCATCACGCCTGGCGCGAGGGTCCAGGTGAGGGCACCTGAGCAGACGCACATGGCAGCGTCCCGGTGGGGACGTGTCCTTCCTTTCGTCCCTGACAGGTAGGGCAGCAGAGAGGCCTGCCACGTGGGAGGGAGCTCACGGAGGGGTCCGCCCGAGCCGTGCTCCCCACACCTCTGCAGAGGGCGGGCCCACGCCACCCCCCCCCCCCCCGCGTGGGCTCTGGGCCCCGGCGGCCTGCTCTTCTTCCCTCTGTGCCCAGCCCGGCTGCTGGCCTCGGCCGCGTGCGCGCCGCGGCCGTCTCCTGGGTGCGGGTGGGGTCCCGGGCACACCGGGCTGGGCCTTCCCGCCTCTACTTGACCTCCAGGATGGATGGGTTGGTCTCCATGATGGCCACGATGATGCGGTCAATGTAGTCCTGCAGGCGGAAGTTTATCTCCTCCTGCTTCTGAATGGCGTCCATGAGCTGCGGGAGGAGCAGCGGTCAGGGCTGCGGTGGGGCACAGCCTGGGGCACGTCCCAGCGGCCGGGCTGGGTGAGCCTTACCTCGTCTCGGGACACGGAGCTGATCTCTGCAGCCAGAGACTCCGAGAAGGAGGTGGAGAAGAGGTTCCTGGCGCCCTGGATGCTCAGGTTGATGATCTGCCCGTTGAGCTCATCGTTCTGCTCCTTCAGGGCGCGGTTGTCCTGCACGGGGGACAGGACGGCGTCACGGCCGGGGCGGGGCCCCGCTGGGGCGGCGCGCACGGGGCGGCTGGGGCGGCCCCCCGCGCGCACCTGCTTCAGCCTGCGGACCTCCTGCTCCAGCTCGCTCTCGCGGGCGCGGCTGTTGTACTCCTGCAGGCCCGCGCTGCTGCCCCGGCCCCGCCTCTGCTCGGCCTCCAGCTTGAAGAGCTGGAGGTGCTCCAGCTGCCTGCGCAGGTCCTCGATCAACTGCGGGCAAGCACAGGGTGAGCGGGCCTCCAGGCGGCCGGGCCGGCCCGCGCCAGCACCGCCCGCAGCCTCAGAGCCTCTGGGTCGGTCCGAGCGCCGCTCCCAAGTGGGATGACAAGGCCACACTCCCCGAGCACCACCACGGGGCCCGGCGCCGCGCAGCGACCAGCTGCAGGTGTCGGGACGCGGGGGGCATGGCCGCGGGCCCTGGAGACGTGGGCGCCGGCCCTACTGGGCGCCAGGCTCACCTCCTGAGTGGCCTCCTTGTCCCTCTGGAACTGGTGCCTCTCGTGACTCAGCCTGTCCCCCAGCTTCCTCCTGTTCTCCTGCTCATCACTGAGCCGCAGGGACAGCTCTTCAATCTCGTCCAGCAACTTCTGCTTCTCCTGGGGGCGTGAGGCACTCCCTGCACACGTGCCCGCTGCCGCTGCCCCGTTCACACCGCTCCCCCGAGTTGCCCGTGTCCCTCGGGCTCAGCCCACAACAGCCGCGTCTAAGCCATCCCATCGCCTGGGCGCGGTGCTCCTGGGGCCGTGCTCACCCTGAGCGCCACGCGTGCGGGTGGGGCTGGGGTTCGCGTGGCACAGGGTGTCTCACAGGCCACGGAGACTGTTCCTCAGGGGACGCAGGGCAGGAAGCATCCATGCAAGAGCAGGATCTGACCCACGGCTGCCCAGTGGGAAGTGCTCACAGGAGCCAGATGTTCTCAGGGTTCAGAGCTTCCCAGGGGACAGGTGGCGGGAAGGGAAGGAGGGAGGAGGGGCCTCTGAGTGAACAGCTGCAGACAGGGCGCGTGGTCCCGCTGGAGTCAGCCCCCGGGACGTCGTCCCTGCATTCAGGCCACAGGTTAATCTAAACTGAACCTTTGGATCCAAGGATCCGTGGGGAAGCTGGGAAGCCAGGCAGGGACCAAAGTGTCCTCGTCCTTACCACCAGGGGCCAGTGGGCCCAGGGTCGTCAGCTGACGCCATGGGGCAGCACAGCTTCCTGGACTGTGGAGCACCCCGAGGCCGGCTGTGTGGCTGCCCCGCTTCAGAAGCCTCACGAGGTGCCCGGCTGACCTCACGCCCACGTACGATGGCACTGGGCCCCACCGACCGCTCACCTCCTCTAGGCGCTCGATGTTGGCCTTCAGACACGGCGTGCAGGACCTCAGCTCCCCGTTCTCCTCATCTAGCTGCTGCAGCCTGGGACACGAGAACAAAGCTGGGGCCTTGTACCCAGAAAACGCGCCTCCTTGGGGCAAGGGACACCCAGTGTATCGGCAGTCCGGCCAGGAGCAGCCCAGGGATCTACAGAGGCCTCCCTAGATGCCCCAGCCCTTGTGCACCACTCCAGGGCTCTGAGCCCAGACTTTTCCTTACGCCGGGATGGTTATTAAATACACCGGGGGGGGGGGGCGCCTTGGTGGCTCAGCCGGTTGAACGCCTGACTTTCACTCAGGTCATGACCTCATGGTTTGTGGGTTCGAGCTCCATGTTGGGCTCTGTGCTGACTCTGTGTCTCCCTCTCTTTCTCTCTGCCTCTCCCCAATTCATCCTCTCTCTCTCTCCAATAATAAATGTTAAATTTAAAAAGAAAGAAAGAAAATATACACTTGGGGTTGAGAATACTTTGGGGTTTAGAGAAAAGCTGTAGACGTGGCGCAGAGTTGCTGCGGGCCTGGCCCATCACACGGTGCCTGTGCCACAGCCACGTGGGGTGCACTAGTCCCCAAACCAGAGACTTCATCTCTTCTCCCGCCAGCGCCCCCCAGTCCCGGGGCCCCTCCCTGGCCACACGGCACACGCCGCCTCGTCTGCGCCCCCTGGGGTCTGCGGCAGTCTCCCGGACTTTCCAGGCTTTTCATGACCTTGACAGCTTTGAGCAGCTCTGGTCACGTATTTGGCAGTGTCCCTCACACTGGGTTTACCTGGTTCTCGTGAGGAGACGGGTCCCGGAGGGGAGGGGCCCTTCGCGGCACCAGATCGGGGGCCTGAGTCTACACACGACTCAGCGCAGGGGATGCCGACCCGGATCACCCGGTGAAGGTGTGTTTCCAGGTGCGTCCTGTGTCGGGTGCATTCTCCCCGCCCCTTCCCTGTCCTCTGGAAGCCCGTCTCTGGGCCCGGCTGACCCCAGAGCAGCACCCCACTGCGTCTGCATGCCAGGGAGTCTCACGTCCAGGTGGCTGGTGTGGCCTGAGCGCAGCCCTCCCTGCACCCCTACTCCTGAAAACACGCAGGAGCTCTTCTCCAATCCAGTCCAGGGACCCCAGCGTTAGGAGCTGGGGAGGGGCTCGAGCTGCAGCGCCTGGAGTCTTCTCCCAAGCAGTTACAACCGCTGTGTCCCACATTCGCAAAGTGGCTCTGGCTCAGCTGGGGAATGAGCTAAGAAACGCTCTCTCCCTCTCTGACCCTGGGGAGGGGCTCTGGGGAGCCCTCGGATGGCCCCTTCAACCGTCTCTCTGCTGATGGACACATGGGCTCTCTCTCCTCAGCACTGCAGGAACCCCGCTCGCAGGGCGGGCTGCACGCGGCGGCTGCTGCCCCTCCCGAGCCCTGACGGGCTGTCTCGTGCAGGGCGTGCGAACTCACGCCGTTTCCCCCACCTTTCCTGGCGCCTCACAGGTACTACCTCCAGAGCAGCATTAAGGTTCTCTGTCAAGTTGTCTGCAAGAGGCCCGGTGCTCTGACTGGGACAACCCGGACTAGAGACAGACTCAGAAGGACGTGCGCGTAGGGTCAGTCTTTTAACTGTGACGCCGAGCAGTTTGACAGCTCTCCTCACGGGGGTTTGCCCCTCCTCTAACGTCAGCGGGAGCCCCGACGCCGAGAGCGGCCGCGGCGGCCGCGCGCCCCACCTGGCCTGCAGGCTCTCCACCTCGAGGCTGCGCTCCCGCTCCATCTTGCACACGAGCTCCCGGTGCCTCCGTGCCTCCTGCAGCGCCGTCTCACAGGCTCTCAGCTCCTGCTCCTTGAGCTGCTCCTCCAGGGCGTTGGCTCTGCGAAGGTGGAGGGAGCGAGCGGTGGCAGAGACAGAGAGACGCCCCACCCACAGCTCTGGTCAAGGATGGTTCTGAGGCAGCGGCTGTTACCCTCCCCCCGCGCCCCCCTCGGCCTCCCACGCCTGCACCTGGGGCCTCAAAATGGTGGCAAGGCTGTGACCGCAGGGACGGTCTACATCGCTCTCAGGCGGCTCACTCAGCGTGTGGCCAGGAGACCAGCAGGTGCCCGTCCCCAGGAGCACCTTGCACTGACACTGCAGGCTGGGCACCCAGGGCACCCAGGGCACCCAGGGCAGGGGCACGGGCGGGTGTTAGCAGTGACATGACAAGGAGACGTGCACCGGGGGCCTGTCCCGGCGCCTTCCCAGACCACCACGCCTACCTGCCAGGAGACCAGCCCAAAGAGAGAGGCCCAGGCTCCGCCTCTGGAGCCCACACCCCAAGCTGTCCATGCACACATGGCTTCTCAACCTCCTTTGGGTGCCTCACACCTAGGAGTGCACCGAGAGCCAAAGGCCACCAGACACCAGGGAAAGGTGTTGATGCAAAGTGGCTAAAGCAAATCGAGAAAAAGGACCTCTTGCAGGAGAAGGCCCTGTAATCCACACCTCAGAGCGAAAGTACCACTTCCAGGAAACAGAAACAGAATGCCGGAAGGCAATTTAGAAAGTGATTCTTAGAACCACGAGTAGAACAAATTTTAAATTCAACAGGACAGCTGAAGGAGAAAACCAAGTATGCTGTAATTTAAAAACAGAGAAACGACAGAATGGAAAAGTAAAGAACAGGAGAAAACCCAGAAGGTCTAACGTTTGATTAACAGGAGTTCGGACACAGAAGAAAATGAAAAAACTGAGAAGAGAAATAATTCTAGAAACCTTCCCGAAGCTGAGGGACAGCTTCCAGATTTAAAGGGGAGGAACCCCGTGCTGGCACAGGCAACGCGACCCTCCTGGGATCTGGGCCGAGGACTCAGACCCCATAGAGGGCAGGGAGAACAGCAGCGCCTGGCTTGCGGTCACAGTGCGGTCAGAAGGCCTGGAGCCTGCCTGCCAGGCCCCGGGGTCCCCTGCTTCTGAACAACCCCAGACACAGCCACGCTGTTGGCGGACGGGCGCACTGCGGTCACACGGGGCCTCACAGAACCTGCTCCTCCCCACCCTCCCCAGGCCCGGCTGGTCATCTGGGGAGAGTGACCCAGGAAGTAAGAAGCCGAGGGCTGGAACCCGCATGGGATCTCTGTGACGGCGGGGGAGGGGCGGCGGACGTAAGCTTCACCCACAGGGTTGGACGTGGCCAGCCGCGGGGCACGGCACATGGACTTTCCACTCCCTGTGTGGGTAACTGGGAAGTGCCGTCGGATGAGATACAGCCTCACCGGTCACCTTGAGAAATGGGGGTGGTGGCCCATCCACGCCCCCTGCACAGAGTGAGGAGGGAGAACTCGGCACAGCGCTGGAAGCAAGCCCCTCCACGGGCGTGCCGACCCCGCCCAGCTCTGCGGCAAGGCCACGGGCAGACCCTCCCGTGAGAGCTGGAGAGCGCGCGGCTGCCCAGGCCAGGCTCTCAACTACACAGGGAACCTGTTTCAACTGCTAAAGTGACATACGGGGCACGTCTGCAGTAACAGGACTCATTCAGATCCTCATCCAAAGAGCAGACCGGCCACCCGACACGGAAGGACGGGTCGGGAAGGTCGATGCCGATCCGGATGAACACATCACAGCGGGAGCTGAGCGTCCCCTGGAGACACGTGAGTGCGCGTGGGCCGGCGTCCTGCCGTCGGGAGCACTGGCAAACCACCTGCCCAGGTGAGCCTGAGGTCACAGAACGTGTGGCAGAGCCAGGCTCAGGGCCACGGAGCCCGCTGAGGACAGGGCCTCCCCCGTCCCGCCCCCAAAATGCTGTCTGTGTCCCGTGACCCCAACTGCACGCAGGCACGGCCCAGGGAGCTGACACCACGCACTCCCTTAGGCTGGGTGTGAGGCTACGTGGCAGGGCTGGTTGCAGAATGCAGAGCCACCAACGGCGGGGGAGGTCGGCGTGGACGCCCAACGGCCACTGTGTGTCCTCTCGGTGGCTCCCTCTCTCCTCTCACCCCTGCCGTTAAGTGCCTGCGAGAACCCGCCTGCTCCCAGGGTGGGCCCGGCTCCCCAGTGCAGGCTCTGGAGGCCCTCCCCTTCACGGCCCCCACTGGCGGCCTCTGACAATGGCCTGTGCCTCAGCGTCCCGGCCCGTGAGCTGGACAGCAGGCGGCCTCTGCCTCACAGGACACGGGAACGGGGACAACGCGGGTGCAATCAGTGCAGCAACAGTTGCAGAGCAGCAAGCCTGTCTCCAGGCGCATCCAGGCCAGGCCAGGCTCTCAGAAACAGGGACACACACTGGGGACCCTGCCAGAGAGTGCTGGTGAGCCCCTCCTCAGGTGACCCCCACCAGTCTCCACGTGGGTGCCGGCCCGCCATGCTCCTGGGAGGTGCCGCGGTGCCTCCCCCTGCTCCTTCCCCGGGGACGGGGGCTGGACGCATGGCAGGCGGACAGCGCTAAGTGGCAAAGACGCGAGGGAGGCCGCCGGCAACGTCCCCCGAGCTGGCATCCGGCAGCTGGTGGAGGGACACTTCCAGGGGTGAGCCGCACGGTGGCGGCAGCCACGACCCTGCCGGGGGAGGTGCGTGGTGCCGCGGGCGCCCGCCTCACCGGTGCACCAGCTGGAGGTTCTCCTGCCGCAGCCGGCTGTGCTGCTCCCCGCTGGCGGCCGTGTCCTTCTCCAGCTCCGACACCCTCTTCTCCAGGAAGACAACCTTGGGGGTGACACAGGGGCTTCAGAATCTGGAGGTGGCGTCTCCGGGGCCACCCAGCTTGCGGAGGATGTGAGCAGGGACACGCTCACCTCCTCCTGAGCCGGCCCTCCAGAAACTCGGGGTCGCTTCCACAGCGAGGCCGTCCTGCCCTAAGGAACCCCCCACGCGGCCTCCCTGGGAACTCCGGTCCCACACGCTGTCTGGCTCTGCGGTCACCGCCCTGAAACCTCGAGCGCCCCCAGATCCTGCCTCCAGGAGCCAGCTGAACGGACTCCCTGCACGTCGGTGGAGCCAGATGGGCCCACAGACAAATACGGGTGACACTGACCTCTCCACGCACGACGGGAAATGCTCCTCCCACCGCACGGTCACTGGGGCCTCCCATGCGGCTGACACTCCCCCCACTCCCCACCCCATCAGGGCCTGCGCCCCAAGGCCGCAGCACCCGTGTGTCCTGAAACCCGGCTGTCTACCTGCGGTGGCCCAGGGCCTACCTTGTCAGCAATGTCCTCTTCCATGCCCTCCACGGGGTCTGGGGCAGGGTCCTGGAGGGCCGCCACGGTCAGGGCCCCTGACTGGTGCAGGTACCTGTGGAGAAGGAACAACAGCCCGGTCCAGAAAAGGTCCTTCAGCAGAGCATGGAGAGGAAAGGCCACGAGTTCTAGAAACATGAGCATGTGTCAGGCTGAACACCACAACCCAGCCAGGCCCCCACCAAGGGGGTCCCAGCAGGACACAGCCACCCAAGGGCCACAGAATGTCTCTGCTGCTCTTTGGAACCTGACCCCCCCCCCCCCCCCCCCCCCCCCCCCCCCCCCCCCCCCCCCGGGCTCCTTCCTGGGAAGCCAATGGACGAGGGTACTTTGTCCTCGGGTCGTAAAACACGACTTCGCTCCTCTCTATGACGTGGACTAATCTCTTCTGCCACAGGCCCATGAAACATTAATTCAGGGTCACACCTCTTGCGCGCAGCGTCACCTGTGCACACTCTTGCTGCCTGCTTTCCAAACACACTCCTCGTGGCAGTCACAGTGAGAGACCAGGGGTCTCTGTCGGGGTCGCGCCAGGGCCTTGCCTGGAGTTTCTCCTGGGCTTGAGCTTGGAAGGTGCACATACACAAGTGTCCCCGTGGCAGCAGCCCTAAGGCCCTGGCACCAGTGGCTGCCATGCGCTGTGGGCCACGTCAGGTGCTGTACGGCCCCAAGACTCAGGTGGACCTGCGAAACCCCCCTCCATACCCTCAGAGCCCCTTCCTTGTCCCCAGCCACTGGCCCCAGCAGGTGCTCAGCAAACATCTGTCCACGGTACCCTAGCGACAGTCTCGTTGGCTAGGGTGACTCTGTGTCAGCTGAATTTACCTGCACCTAAAACTCTCAGAGCACCTGCCCAGAGCGCCAGCAGCAAGTCTACCCGTGCCGACCCAGGCTCCACACTCAGCAGCCTGGTGCTCAGAGCTGTGTGGCTTTGAGAAAGCCACTCATCGCTCTGAGCCTTACTCTCATCTAAAATGGGGATCACGAGCTATTACGAGGTGTAACAGAGGTTACGTAAATAAACAGCTCCTGGTAAGGACATGACACAGGATAAGAATTCAATAAAACACTCTTAAAAATCACATTGAAGATTTCTACATTATCAAACACACGAAGCTCTATTTCCTTTTTAGTACTGAGTGAGCTTATGCATCCCTGAAATTGTTTTCCGGAGACGCCCTAAGGGGAACAAGAAAGGAGGACATCCTGACCCCTGGGGGTCACAAGTCCACTAGCTGTGTCCTGGGAGGGGCACTAAGCGCCTGGCTCTGGATCTAGCGTGATTCCCTGCAGGGCACTGAACCCAAAGGGTCACCCTGTCTTTGTCTGACTGCGGCATTTAAATAGCTCTCCATGACTCCAGCCCCAACATGGGCTCCTGACACGCGGCCTCACTGTGTGGCCACTGTAGGCCTTGTTTATCTAAATCCACCCCCACGCAGGAGAGCCACCGGGAGAGGGGCTGCGGGGGATGCCTGATGCACCCCAAGGGTGTCTTCTGCGCACGGGCACTGCCCCCTGTCCTCAGGCTGATTCTGTGCTGGTGCCTCTGGGTCCTAATACGCACCGTGACCCCAGGGCCACTTTCGTCTGGGTTAGGCACACAGCCAGGTCGCCGAGGCCAGAGCTGGCGGTTCCAAACCCCACGGTCCAGCTACTGTGCCGCACACAGAGGCAGCACGAAGAGACACCACAAAGAGCGAGAGCATCGGCTACAGAGTTTCCTCAGAGCCCTAGTGGTAGTTGTAGGTGTAAAATGGCAGATGAAAATGGCATGTGTGTGTGTGGACCGTAGACATGCTCTGCTTGTGAACCCAAGCAGAAACACCTGCACACTAGACTTTTTCACACCAAACGGTATCTGTGAAGGAAAGATCAGATGCTCAGAGTGTGTTTCAAAGGAGGGGCCAGAAAGAGCCCAACAGCCGAGGCAGCGCCCCCAGGGACCCCAGGGCCCGTCCACGTCCTGGATGGGGGCGGCTGCGGGGAGAGCCTCCTGTCAGCACCTCTAGTCTGTCTGGGTGGAACACGGAGTAAGGGGAGGGGGCGGGGGGGGGGGAAGATGCCAAGCCAAACTTGTAACAAACGCGTGGTCTGGAATCAACATCATGTTCCTCGGAGTGTGGATGCCCCTCTCCAGGGGGGATGGTGAGGCCAAGTGCGAAGGGGGCTGATGACCTTCACCCCTGCTTCTGCTAAGCCCCTAAGGCAATAGAAAAACAGGAGGTTCACATGCCGAGGACAAGGAAGAGACTGGACCGTACCAGAGAAGAGGTGCCCACAGCAGAGAGGAGGAGGGCTGCAGCTGCCCGGGGAGGCTGGCAGCGAGCTCGTCACTCTGGAGAACGCGGGGAGGCCCGGCACCCGAGGCCACACAGGAGCGGCCTCAAACCACACCCTCAGCGAGGCTTCGGGAAGAGCCACACACACGGGCCCGGCACAGGCTCCCCTCCGGGAAACCAGCCGGCCCGAAGCCCGTCCGCACCACGCACGGG
This sequence comes from Hyaena hyaena, assembly GCF_003009895.1. Taxonomy (NCBI): domain Eukaryota; kingdom Metazoa; phylum Chordata; class Mammalia; order Carnivora; family Hyaenidae; genus Hyaena; species Hyaena hyaena. Next base: position 2,132,583 of record NW_024080917.1, read on the forward strand.
CCAGAGGCCACCTGCCAGCTGTGAGCAACCACAGCAGCACAGACAGCAGCACCCCTGGTTGTGAGGGAAGCTCACTAGAAAGACAGGCTGGACAAGGGCGTGGGGAAGAGATGCGGAGAAAACGCTGTGGCCACCACAGGAGGGACCAGGGCAGAGGCGCACAGGGCACAGGGATGAAGCGTGAGGGCCACAAACGGGAGGTTCCAGAGGGAGGACAGGGGACGGATGGTGCTATCAAGCAGCTTGAGAAAAGTCCGTGGGACTACGGGGTGGAAACCTCCAGATCAGAACAGTCCGTCTGTCACTGTACCCAGCATCATTAATGGGAAGGACTCACAAGACTTAACCATAAAGTTTCTGAACTTCAGGGATAGAGAAAACATCTGAAAAGTTTCCAGAGAGAAAGATGCAAAGAAAATAAGAAAGTCTCGGGGCCCTGGCAGCAGGCCTAGCACCGGAAGGTACTGAGTGGTGTCTGCCAAGCTCCTAGGGGAGGGGCTCCCGGCCCAGATGGGAGAAAAGTGTCCAGGCAGGTCTCAAAAGTCTATCTCCTGGACACCTCTTTTCTCAAGAAGCTACAAGATGATGTGCTGGACAAAGAAAACAATGTAGACAAAAGAAGGGAGACCGGTTCAGGGACCAGGATGAAGCACACACGGAGCGCAGACCAGGGCCGCGGGACTAGCGCCCACAGCCACGGTGCCCTTGCCACGGACATGGGCATGGGAGGGGCAGAGAAGGCAGGGGTGCGGCGAGGAGGTGAGGCAATTTGCTGTGCCACAGCCGCCACTGACTCCAGAAGGGGCAACGTGTCTGAGAAGGGGAATAAGTGGGTGTCCCAGGGCTTCCCGTGAGCACCTCGGGCGTCTGACAGGCCCGGGGAAAACCGGCGAGCCGGCCCCGGGGGCGCTGCTCACGCAGGAGGCCGACAGGGAGGCCCAAAGCTGGGAGGTGGGGAAACGGCCACAAGAGTGTGTTCTTCAGAAACTCGGCATTAGGCTCGCCCCCTCCACCTTCTTCTTCACCTCGGAGTCACCTTGGAGAGCCAGCGTGGGTGCGAAGGGAGAGCATCTGAAGGAGGCCCACCCAGACCTGGGCTCTGCCCTGACCCTCGTGGACGACACCATGGGCCACTGTACAGCAGACACGGCACGTGGAGATGCGCCGGCCCCTCGTGGACATTACTGCGAAGACTTGGTAAGATGGCTGCCGTGCCGCAAGCTTTCAGCGCAAGCCAGGGTCTGATCAGGGTGGTGGCCATCGGTGTCACAACCCATCCCCGAGAATTCTGAGAGTCCCAAACCACGAGAAGTGACTTCCAAAAGTTTTAAAAAATACGTTGGACAACACTATTTTCTAAACAGGTTTTTAAAGAGCTATGATTAGGGGCGCCTGGGTGGCTCAGTTGGTTAAGTGTCCGACTTCGGCTCAGGTCATGATCTCATGGTTCGTGGGTTCGAGCCCTACATCGGGCTCTGTACTAAAAGCCAGCTCAGAGCCTAGAGCCTGTTTCAGAGTCTGTGTCTCCCTCTCTCTCTGACCCTCCCCTGATCATGCTTCTCTCTCTCTCAGAAATAAATAAAACATTAAAAAAAATTTAAAGAGCTATGATAAGTTACACATTCCAGAACATCTTGTTAAATAACCAAGGGGCTCCTACCTTGCCACCTTCCTGCTGGAGAGCCGTTTCGCTGGACTGTGCAAAATCAAAATAAACAGGAAAATTGTGTCAGAGAACAGACAGGGAGGAATGGGAGGAAACAGGAAATTCAGGCAGAAGAGATATGGGGATGGAGGCATGTTCACAAGCACAAGGCACCCGCCTCCCAGGCCGGCACCGTATGCAGAAAGGCCTGTTCAGCGAAACGTTCATGGACACGGGAACAATCCCAGGGCCTGGCCAAGGCCTGGGCAGGTCACGCCGTGCCGCTCCCATGAAGGCCACTCCCACGGAGGTGCCAGACGGAGCCATGACCAGACCTCAGCTCCGAGGCCGAGCCCAGTGCCACATCCACCAGTGGGCTGCACTGGGTCCCAGCCACCAGCGAGTGCGACGTCCCAAATCCCTACCCTCCAATCGCTTGGCTGTCTGAGGCCCCCATGTGAGATGTGACACAAGCCTGTTTGTGACCAGGAAGTTCGGGCATGAGCTGTAACTCAGGCACCGAAACCTTACGCGCCTGCGCGGCCATCTGGAAGCCCTTCCCGCTGCCCTTTGGGCGGTCAATCTGGTCAATTACCCATCGACTGGCTGACAGAATCCTCTGCGGTGGCAGAAAAGGCCAAACTTACCTTCTCTCTCATTTCTGAAGTCTGAGTTTTATTTTCAAGTGTAAGTGCTAAGCTACCGGCCTCAGCCCATGAGAAGACACATGCCCTCTCGCCAGCACAAAGACAACCCCGGTCTCCACCACCAGGAGCCAGACCCACGGTGTCTCCCTCCAGCCTGCTCATCTCAGACACCCCTGCGATCCCCACACAGCTCGGCCAGAAAAACCTACGCCGTGTCAGTCACCGACTCACAGCCTCCCACCTCCCCACTGGTTCTGTGGAAAAAGACTGGGGCCTTTTTCCGTGTCTTCCTTTGCCATGTTCTGCCAGTAGAGGATGCTGGAGAGGGCCCTCGTGGGAGGGTCCCCATGAGTCCTCAGCTACTCTGCCATGGAGCGCCTCTGGTGTGAGCCAGAGGGCAGATTTCCATCAACTTCTAGAGGGTAAGTTTGCAGCAAATCCCGCTGGTGTGCCGTCAGGGAGACAGCCGCCTCCTGGCCCCCTCACAGCTGCTGTCGCTGCGTTCCCTGCAGCCAGTGCCTCACTGCCCCATCTCTCTGGGGCTGCTCACTCACTACACTCTCCTTGTTCTCACAACACACTCCTGTGTGTCCCCTCTCCTGGCAGGGCCCTGAATGACACCACAGATTTCACCCTAATATCTTGGAGACTCCCTGAGGCTAACAGGACAGGACAGGCTCAGTTTATTATTCAGGGGCTGCACTGCCAGTCCAGTTTTGACGTTTATAATTTGTAAACAGACCTTACTATTCTTAATTTCTTCTTAGTGTTCTTAATTTCTCTAAAATGAATTGTTTTCATAGAGGCTGCCAAGTGTCTGGAAACTGATCGCAGTGGGCACGTTCTGAGGTTCACTGGGTAGAAAATACAAACGACATCGAAGCTTCCCACCACACTTGGGACTAAATCACCTTTCATCAGCCACAAACCATGACCAAACATGTATTCTGAAGCAATTTCTCGGAAACCAACAAGCAAGACTTAGACCTCCTTAACTGCAGCGTTTGGGACAACCTTGCTGACAGCCGTGTCCTGATTACAGTAATGATTCCAATGGCACACGAACCCTCCTCGTACGGTCTTTCTCAGGGATGGCTCAGGCTGGACAGAAGGCCCCACTGAGCCACACCCCAGGCTCCCCACCTCCAGAGGGGACTCTTAACAGAGGCGACCCTGGCCGGCCTGCGGCAGGTTCTCACCATGGCAAAAGGTCACTTCTGCACCACAAGTCTCCAGAAACGAGAGAGGAGCCGTGCGTGCGTGCTCACTCTCAGGTACAGAGATGACATCTCATGCTCAGACCCACTCAGCAGGACAGCAGGTCTCCACGGGGGAAGGACAGGTGACCCTTCACCAGTCAGGTGGAGGGACCTTCCTGGAGCACAGGACACCTAGCTAACCAAGTACAAGAAGTGAAGACTGGGGGCGCCTGGGTGGCTTAGTCGGTTAAGTGTCCGACTTTCGCTTAGGTCATGATCTCGCGGTTCGTGGGTTCGAGCCCCACGTCGGGCTCTGTGNCCAGAAGTATCTCCTGCTGTTCCTTAGAGACCCGTGGTTCTCCAGATGCCCTTGAGCTCTAACTTTCAAGTTAGCTAAGTCTTGGAAGGCAGGCAAGAAAGAAGAAGAGCAGGGGCGCCTGGGTGGCTTAGTCGGTTAAGCGTCCGACTTTCGCTTAGGTCATGATCTCGCGGTTCGTGGGTTCGAGCCCCACGTCGGGCTCTGTGCTGCCTGCCAGCTCAGAGCCTGGAGCCTGTTTCAGTCTGACTCCCTCTCTCTCTGACTCTCCCCTGCTCACGCTGTCTCTCTCTCTCTCTCCTAGAAATAAATAAAAAAAACATTAAAAAAAAAAAAAAAAAAGAAGTGAAGACTGGTTCTCCCTACGACAGAGGCCCGGGGGTCTTTGGAACCCTCGGACGCCACACTTGCCCCTGGAAGTTCCCTGGAAGGCTGGGTTCTCATCGACACCGCCGGGACCTCCCCCCAGACTCCCTCTGAAGCTGCCGGCTGGCCACAAAGAGCGTACGACAAAGGGGTGTATCGGATACCAAATGTGCCACACGGCGCCGGAGGCAGGCCAGCGGCATAGCAGGGCTCTCGGCCACGGGCACCCACCGGGAAGGCTGAGGCCCCAAGGGGGGCAGGCTCCTCAAGCCAGGGGAGCAGTTTTTAGAAGACTGCTCTACACAGGCCGATGCGGTCAGGATGGCGTGCCCTTCTGCCACACTTCACATAACCCCTCCCCTGCCCAAGTCCCCTCTTTTTCAGGCAGCCACTCCAGATTGGTAACCAGGTTGGTACCCAGGGGCCCACACCACTGAGCAGCACACCCCGACACCCCGTCCCTTCCTGCCCAGTGTGACAGCTCTCTGCTGGTCTGGGGGCTGCTGTGGCAACGCACCCAAGTGCACCCCCTACCCCACCCCCCCGCCCAGGGCTTGCCCACACAACAAGCTCAATCAACAGTATGCTCCATGGACACGTCAATGTGAGCGAGCTACTCAGACTTGGTTTCTCGAACAGGAGCTCTGGAGCATGCCAAGTTGTGGGGGTCCAGTAGGCGCGGTCTCCTTCTGGAGCTCCAACCTGTGGAGGGCTGAGAGGGAGGCTAACGCTCTGGCACAAACCAGAACCGGGAGACGGGGAGGAGGAACAGACCAGGGAGGACCCAGGCCAGGGAGCAGCAGGCACAGGCTGGGGGCCTGGGAGCTTGTTTAAAAACAGGCGCCCTGGGTGCAGACATTACTTAAAACTAAAAATCTCAGGGGCCCGGGGTGGCTCAGTTGGTTGAGAATCTGGCTCTGTGCTGGCAGTGTGAAGCCTGCTTGGGATTCTCTCTCTCCCTCTTTCCTGCCTGAGTGCATGCACTTGCTTGCTCTTTCAAAATAAAGTAATAAGTATTTATTTATTTATTTATTTATTTTTAAATATTTTTATTTTATTTCTAGGATAGAGAGAGACAGCGTGAACAGGGGAGGGTCAGAGAGAGAGGGAGACACAGACTCTGAAACAGGCTCCAGGCTCTGAGCTGGCAGTCAGCACAGAGCCCGACGCGGGACTCAAACCCATGAACCACGAGATCATGACCTAAGCGAAAGTCGGACGCTTAACCGACTAAGCCACCCAGGCGCCCCGAGTAATAAGTATTTTTAAAAATATATTAAAAAAATAAAAAAATCTTTTAAAAAACAACATATAGAAAAAACCCCAATCACAAAAAGAAACCATTTCAAGGGAGAGTTCTCTGGATTTAGACACAATCCTGAAAGCTGTTTACAAATCTGTGTTTCTAAAGACCAAATCTCACTCTAAATTTCCCAAAGCTCTTTCACGTGACTCTCACTTAAAGAAATCTTTTAGTAAAATGAAGCATGTCTGTCTTTGCAGGTGCAGACCTCCTTCCCCACCCTGGATCCCCTTACTCAGGACACACAGGGCGAGAAAGGCATTTCCTCCCTGGGGAACAGCAGTGGCTCGGGCTGCGGCACATGCAAGGGGCGAGGAAGCAGAGGCTCAGCACATGCAGGGTTGGGGGACCCGGCTGCGGGAGCGGCGCTGGTGGCCAGACCCGCGGGCAGGAGCCGGGGGTCCCCGGAGTCTCCCTCCCGCTTGGACAACAAGCAAGGCCAGGCACCGGTTACCTATTCTTTTCAAGATCGTTCAGGCGAGCAGAAAGATCCTCAAGGCGGTTGATCTGTTTGTGGCATTGGCTACAGTAAAACTCAAAAGCCTCATCAGTGAGGATGCTGTGCAGCTTTGCAGCAAGCGGATCGGTGCTAGAGAGACGAGAAGCGTCAGTTCAGAAGAGAGCGAGGGCCCATCGGGTCATCTGTGACTCCCCAGAGGGGCTGGACGAAAACGAAAGCACGTTGTCACTACGGGAGATTGCGGCTCTTGCTTTTAGACTGCGGTGAGCCCACCTCCCTCAAATGTCACCTCGTGGGCTGGTGACACACTGGCTCGAGCAGTGAGGGGACCTGGCCACACTCCTGCTCCTTCCTGGTCAGGTGCTCAGAAACAGGTAGCCCATCGGCTTCACTGTAAAACAAAAACTCTTCTTTCACAAGAAGAAATAACCAGATACACTGCTTTCTCTTTTGTCAAAAACACCAGCATGAGAGCCAAGTGCGTGTCTCCAGGTGGAGTTCACCTCCCTGAATTGCAGCGGCAGCGACTCTCCTCCCTGCACTGAAGCCCCCCACCCCACCCCTCCGCCCCGGGTCAGAACTGCACACGGATGATGAGCACCGGTAAGTCTGTCATTTTTAAGGTCTTCATTAAAAACTCAAGATTCAGGGGAGACTGGGGGCCTCAGTTGGTTGAATGTATGACTCTTGATTTTGGCTCAGGTCGTATGCCACGGTCGTGACATTGAACGCTGAGCTCTGCGCTAAGCATGGAGCCTGCTTGGGATCATCTCTCCCTCTCTCTCCACCCCTGCCCTGTGCACGTACATGCACATGTGCTCTCTTTCTCAAAGATAAATTAATTAATTAAGTACAATAACTCAAGGTTCCATTTGCCTCCCTGTGATCTCATTGAAGTGGACTTTGAGAGCACTGGCAGGACACCCGCTGCAGGAAGATTAAAGTGGGAAGCCAGTGAGGTCCCTGACACATTAAGACCTCCTGGCTTCTGGAAGCCGGTCTGGAAGTCCCACAGGAAGACAGGCTGAAGGGAAACGTCAGTGGCAGCGCAGAGGTTCTGCCTGAGCCCGAGAAGAGTGGAGAGGCGGCTGACAGGCACACACAAAGCAGACAAGAAAGATTTCCCAACTATACACACAAGCATTTGGCAGCGTCCAGTCCTCGGCCTCTGCCTCAACACCACCATGAACACACATGTGGCAAGAAAGGCTGCAAAAAGCACGCGCACATTTCGCTCACGCCAACTCCCAGAGGCATGCCCCAGGAACCCTCTCCCAGGCCGTGGGTCCCCTGGGCCAGGGCGACAGTCCGGGCAGAAGGAGGGCCTCGCGGCTGCAGGCTCAGAGATACTCAGCTTCCGCTGTCGGCAAAGAGAGAGGGTGTAAAGAACCTGACGCTGGGGGTGTGGTGGCCGGCGTGGGGCAGCCGCCAAGTAGAGAGAGAGCCTCCCCTGCAGAGGCAGGCGCGTCCTCAGATGGGCTGGGTACCAGCAGAAGGCTCCCGGGTCCACAGGGCCTTTGCTTGGACACAAGCGAGGCCCTACGAGGAAGGCGAGCCAGAGAGGATCTGGCTCCATGAGCGAAGGTCTCACACGTTAGACCTAGCACTTCAGCTTATTCATTCAGAACTTTCCAGACAATTTGGGCCCATCTGATAATTATAAGGAAATGAATGGAAACAATCATTTGCGACATTAAAGCCTCCCGCAGAGGCTGATCCAAGGGAACGCGCTTGCAGCTGCAAGAGGAATAAGGTCTGATAATCGAACGTAGAACATGGTAACTGCACCGCATCCTATCCTTAAAATCACTGAGAGTGGAACGTAAGCGTTCTCTCTCTCACACACGTACACATGTTCTCTCACAGGTGCGCACACGGATACACACATGGTTCTCCAGTGTGTGTGCACATGGACACATGTGCGTGTTCTCTCACACATGTACACATAGGGACATACACACAAGGTCTCTCATGCATGTGTACATATGGACACACGCACGCGTTCTCCCACATGTATGCACAGACCCCACACATTTTCTCACACAGGCACACACATACATGCATACGTTCTCACACACGTGTGCACACGGATACATGTGTGCACGATGCTTTCTCACACGTGCACACACACATACAGTGCAGAAATGCATTACCTGGGGGTGAGGAAAGTGGGGTCTCTGCAGTCATGCTCCCCGTTGCAGAGGGTCTCCAGGGACAGCTCTGCCTCACTGCCCTCACCGTAGTCCTCAAATTGCTCCTCGCCACCTATCACCGTGACGACGGACTGGCTGTGCAGGTGGGGTCTGCAAAGGCATACAGAAGTGACACACTGTGACTAGTGGCCCCAGAACCAATGGTGTGATGGCACCTTGCAGCAGATATGTGCCACTAGCCACACGCTTGGGTTCAAATATCACAGTAGCCACGTTAGAAAAAAGTAAATGGGGGGCGCCTGGGGGGCTCAGTCGGTTGGGTGTCCAACTTCGGCTCAGGTCATGATCTCATGGTTCGTGGGTCTGAGCCCCGCGTCGGGCTCTGTGCTGGCAGCTCAGAGCCTGGAGCCTGTTTCAGATTCCGTATCTCCCTCTCTCTCTGACCCTCCCCTGCTCATGCTGTCTCTCTCTCTCCTAGAAATAAATAAA
>NW_024080917.1:2141373-2145538 GCF_003009895.1 Hyaena hyaena
AAAAAAAAAAAAAAAAAAGAAATAAATAAAACGTTAAAAAAAAAAACACAAGTAAATGAACAGGTGAGGTTGGTTATAACTATATCTATAGATATATATATTTTTATGTTTATTTTTGAGAAGCAGTGAGAGACAGAGCACAAGGAAGGGAGCAGAAGAGAGAGAAGGAAACACAGAATCTGAAACAGGCTCCAGGCTCTGAACTGTCAGCACAGAGACCGACGCGGGGCTCGAACCCACAGACTGTGAAATCATGACCTGAGCCGAAGGCAGACGTTCAACCGAGCCACCCAGGTGCCCCACAATATATTTTAAGATATTCAAAATATCATCATTTCAGAAACAAGACTCTATTCTTTATGTTGTAGCCAGCCTTTGAAACTGGGAGCTCACTGCACACTTGCATCACGCCTCCTGCAAACGCACCCCCTCCCCCCCCTCCCCATGCCGTCCCCCCTCCCCCCCGCCCAGCAGCTGGTGTCACCACACACCCACCGGCCGGCGTGAGCACAGACATCTGTCGGGATGCAAAGTTCAAACAGCAGATTCCAAGCAGGGAAGGTAAAGGGTTTGTGAGCAGGTGTCCTCCTCCTGAGAGGGAGGTCACTCCTCCACACCCACCTTCCAAAGACCTGGGTGCCCAGGCACGGCCGGAGCCTGGCAGCGGCTGAGCCCATGCTGGGAGGCCCGGCGCTGCCCCAGGGACAACAGAGAACACCTCCACCAGGGCTGGATTAAACTCATCACCACAAATCTGCACAAGAATCTGAGAGCTGCCCCTTTCCGAAGCGGAAAGGGAGGCTCGGGGAGCCAAGTGACAGCTCGCAGGCAGAGTCAGGGACGGAGCCGTGTCCCTGTGCACATCCCCCAGACCATCGCAGCTACTCAATGCTCGGAATGTTCCAGCTGCCCACCCTGCAGTGCACTCATCCACGGAGCAGTCCTGAAGACACTCAGGACAAATCTCACAGTCTTACACACACTCGCTTTCAGGAACAACAAAGCCAGAGTAAATGGAGACGGGGACCATCTCCTTACTTCTCATCACCCTCTGAGGCACATACATAAATACACGCAAATACAAATACCTGAGAGAGAAAGACTGGAGGAGGTGGATTCTCCCCAAATTCATCTGTAACAAGCACAACCGCAACCCAAATCCCAGCAAATGCCTTAGTCCTGAAACCGACAAGCTGATTCTAAAATCCACAGGTAAAGGCCAAGGGGCCACAAGGTACCAACACAGCCTTGCAGCCTTGAACAACAGGGCTGGAGGACGTACACACAGACAGTACCACTGACAACACGCTGGTGTACAAGACTGTGTGGTACTGACCCGAGAATGGGCAGAACAGCATGCACAGTCCAGACACAGCTCCACACACACTCAGCCACCTCACAGGACCAAGGTGACACCAGACAGTGAGGGAAGGAGGAATCTTTTCAAAACTGAGGCTAAAGTGACTGAATACCCATTTGGGAGATGACCTCTACCTCACACCACACACAAAAAAGTCAATTAAGGGGAGATTACAGATCTGAAACAAACGAAAAACGGAAAACGAAACAAAAGAAACAAACGAAAAAAAGCTTTTAAAGGACAGCATAAGTAAACATCATAATCGTGTGAAGTATGCAAAGATTTCTTTCTTTCTTTTTTTTTTAAATGTTTGTTTTTGAGAAAGCGGGAGACAGAGAGCACAAACGGGAGGGGCAGAGAGAGAGGGAGACACAGAATCTGAAGCAGGCTCTATGCTCTGAGCTGTCAGCACAGAGCCCAATGTGGGGTTTGAATCCATGAACAGTGAGATCATGATGTGAGCCGAAGCTGGAACTGAGCCACCCAGGCGCCCGAATAAGCAAAGATTTCTAAAACAATATATAGGTGCTAGCCACAAAACAGGAATGATGAGCCGGGCCACAGCAAGACTAAGCACTTATATTCCTCAAAGACACCAGCAGGAAAGTGAAAAGGCAAGCTACAGAGAAGGAAGCACATCCCTGTAACACACATCCCAGAGAAAGGACTCCTATCTAAAATACGTAAAGAGGCTGGGGCGCCTGGGTGGCTTAGTCGGTTAAGCGTCTGACTTTCCCTTAGGTCATGATCTCACGGTTCGTGGGTTTGGGCCCCGCGTCAGGCTCTGTGCTGACTGCCAGCTCAGAGCCTGGAGCCTGTTTCAGTCTGTGACTCCCTCTCTCTCTGACCCTCCCCTGCTCACGCTGTCTCTCTCTCTCTCTCCTAGAAATAAATAAAAAAACATAAATAAAATAAAATAAAATAAAATAAAATAAAATAAAATACGTAAAGAGGGGCGCCTGGGTGGCTTAGTCGGTTAAGCGTCTGACTTTCGCTCAGGTCATGATCTCGCGGTTCGTGGGTTCGAGCCCCGCATCAGGCTCTGTGCTGACAGCTCAGAGCCTGGAGCCTGTTTCAGAATCTGTGTCTCCCTCTCTCTCTGACCCTCCCCTGCTCACGCTGTCTCTCTCTCTCCTAGAAATAAATAAAAAAAAATAAAAAAAAAATAAAAAAAAAATAAAAAAAAAAAGGCTACAATACTCTGTGGTTACTGTTTTTTTTTTTTTTTAAGTTTATTTACTTATTTTGAGAGAGAGTGTGCGCACAAGTGAGTAGGAAGGGGGAAGAGAGAGAGGGAGTGAGCATCCCCAGCAGGCTTTGCACCGTCAGCATGAAGTCCAATGTGGGGCTCGAGCGCACGAACTGTGAGATCGCGACCTGAGCAGAAATCAAGAGGGAGGCACTCAGGCACCCCCGTATGGTTACTCTTCAAAGCACCGGGTAGAGTGGTGCCGTCCTTAGGAGCCAGGGCGCCCGCCAGGCTGTGGGCAGGCGTGCTCGCAGCCCAGTGTGCAATACTTCAGTTAGAGAGAAAAACCCGAAAGCCCTGTGAGGGCCAAACAAGAAGTGAAATCAAATAAAACAGGCAAAACAATAAAAACAAGCCACTTGCAAGGCCACTAAGCATGAGGGCTGAGGGCTTCCCACATGGCAAAGGGCAAACTGTGCTCTCATTCTTCTCCACGTGGGCCCCCCGGAACCTGTGGGACCCCGCCCCCTCCCGTCTTCAAGCGCAGGGGGCACCGGGAGCAAGGGCTGGCAGGGTGGGAACGGAGGTGGGTAGGGGTGCGGTAAAGACAGGCAGGTTCTGAGGTGCTGCTGGGAGACGTGCCCTGAATGTGGTGCCCTGGACTGGTCTCCAAGATCTTCAGTGAGAAATCCAGGATCAGCGTTCTCTCTACAGCCAAGGAAGTTGTGCAACCTGGCCAGCCAGGGTCATCTGTGGCCGGCAGGGGGAGCACCCGCAGGCAGGGAGGGCCGCGGGGGCAGGTGCCGGCTCAGGGCGCGGGCGTGGACTCGTCCCGCGGTGACACGGTGACTGTGACGACGGCACGACCATGACGGCATCGCCCCGCACAGCTAGACAGCAACCCCTCCCCACCCAGACCCAATCTGCCCTCTGTCAGCACGACGGCCACCGGGCGGTGTCTTGCGAACAACGCCCGTGCCGGGCGGGGCGGGGCACCCACCTGCCTGGGAGCAACAGCAGGGCGCCGTGGCCCAGCTCCTCAATGGAGTCCAGGCACTCGGAGGGCACAGCTGAGCCGCCGGCGCTGTCGGCGTCCCCTTCGGTCTGCAGCTCAGGGTGCACCAGGGTGCTGGTGTCCTCGTCGGTGAAGGTCTCACACTCACTGTAGGTGCTCTCGGACCCCATGTACGCGCTGTCCGTCACCTCGTTGGCCTAGGAGAGAGTGCCAAGGGTCAGCCCCACGCCCCGGAACGGTCACGTTTCGGTAAACCCCGACGGCCCACACAGTGTTCTGCTGCGGGCCCTGAAGACACGGCGGGGCGAGACGGCCTCAGGCGGTATCCCCACAGCACCTCTAAGCAGAAATGTTAGCTTACAAAACAATCCAGTATGTTTGAAAATGGAAACACAGGGGCGCCTGGGTGGCTTAGTCGGTTAAGCGTCCGACTTTCCGACTTTCGCTTAGGTCATGATCTCGCGGTTTGTGGGTTCGAGCCCCGCGTCGGGCTCTGTGCTGACTGCCAGCTCGGAGCCTGGAGCCTGTTTCAGTCTGTGACTCCCTCTCTCTCTGACCCTCCCCTGCTCACGCTGTCTCTCTCTCCTAGAAATAAATAAAA
>NW_024080917.1:2145769-2163483 GCF_003009895.1 Hyaena hyaena
GTTTCAGAGTCTGTGACTCCCTCTATCTCTGACCCTCCCCTGCTCACGCTGTCTCTCTCTCTCTGCTAAAAATAAATAAAACATTAAAAAAATTAAAAAAAAAAAAAAAAAAAAGAAAGTTAGTTAGAGATGCCTACCTAAAACAGAAGGCGCCCCAAGTCGTAGGTAAGCACGAGGGAGCCACCCCTGTGGCTCCTGGCACTTGGACTATTTCTACCCAACAAACAGTATAGGAACATGCCTTGTTCAATGAAAAAGTCACCATCAGCATCTGTTATGTATGTCCAGGCTACTGCTTTGAAACGCGAGTGCGTGGTCTAACCTCAAAATTCTACCTCTTCAATTACTTAACCAATCCAATGTGTTCACTGGTTGAAGATCTACTTTCCACAGAATCTACCTCTATTTACACTCTAACGGACCCAGCCCCCAGCACAGGACCCAGCACTGCAAATGACTTAAGTCCAAAGACCCATTCGACAGGTCATTTCAGCGTGTAACCTCAGCTGTAACTCCAACGCAACTGCACTGGCTACGGAGTGTAGCCAGCTTTTCATGCTCCAAAGACTTTGAGCTTAACCACCTGAGAACAAGTGAGAGTCCAGAAAAGCAGCTAGAGGAAGGTGCACTCTGTCCCGTCGCTCTGGTGTCACGAGAGCACAGCTCGCTCAGACGCGCCTGGTAACAAAAAGGCCCCGGTCCTCTGCTAGCTGTGAGGGCTTCTGCCGGCTGCACTCCTGTGGCTCCTTGTCACGTCGAAGCGGCGTGAAAGGCCCAGGTCGAGCGGGCAAGAGCCAAGCATGCCGACGACAGGCCGGGGCCCGCCCTCCGCCCGCCGTCCCCCAGCCCAGTGCCCCTGTGCTGGGGTCCCAGCCACTCTGAGCCCTGTCGGGTGGGACGGGGATCGGGAGGCCACACAGGCAGGCACAGAAAGAGACTCGGAGGACGGTGGGGCCCGCGAGTCCCCGGCGGGCAGAGCCGCCGGCAGCTGTCTGTACGGCCCGGACGGCGCCGGGTGATGTGGGAGCAGGCACTCCCGACGTGGCCTCGTTACCTGTGTTTCCAAGGGAAAACCAAACCTCCCTTGGGATCGAAGGCAACTAAGGAATTCCTAAACAACACTCACTTCAAAACCCAAAACCAGGAAATCCCCCTCAGAGGCGGCGGCTAGTCCTGCTCTCCCTCCTCATCAGGGAGCAGGGAGCACTTTCTGCCGGGCTCAGGGCTGGCTCTCTGCTCCACCGACGGGCAGCACGGCCGGAGACGGGCAGCTGAGCGAGGCAGGCGCCTGAAGATCAGGGGCTGGGCCCGCACAGCGGGCACAACAGAGCAGGCCTACACTCCACTGCCAATTCCTGGGCTCTGCGGACGTGTGGCGGCTGGTCGGCTGCCCAGACGACGGTGTGCGCTCACAAAGGGGTGCTGCCTGAGAATCACCCAAGGGCGGGAGGAAGCCCTCCCACCCCTGGACTTGAAATGACAACAAGGACCAGAGTCGGCTATTCTGTATCCAGACAAAAACTCCTAAAAGAAAACACTGTCCTTGTCTGTAAGGCAGTCCCGTGCAGCCCTGCTCTCCCCAGCCGCTTATCCTCAGACCTGGGAAGCAGGCAAGGCCCGCACGCCCCGGCCTCCCCAAGCAGGCCCACAGGGGCCCCTCAGATAGTGACTAGGGACCCTGAGGTGACTTTCTATAGGAAACAGGAAACAGACCTTAACTCTTGAGGTCAGCTTTCAAACAAACCAACGAACCGGCACCTCTGAAAAGCACGATGCTCCTCTGGCCTGCACGGACCCCGCGCCCTCAACGGGCAGCTCAGCGTGTGCCAGGGCAAGCCAAGTGCGCGTGGAGCTGCGCGCCCTCCCTGCAGGAAGGGGCGGAGGGTACAGGCAGCCGGGCCTGTCTCTTTCGCCTGCAAGGAGCCCACCTGAATGGCACAACGGAGGCCAGGGCTGTGGCCTAAACCCTCCCCAGAGCTTGGACAGGACAGGCCCGGGTAGAAGACCCTCTCTAGGGACACAGAGGCAAGGAGGCAGAGGTGGCACAAAGCGGCCCGCCACAGGCTGGGCACCAGCCCTCTGCTCTAGGCCACTCATCTGCCTTTGAAACAGATAGGGGAGGGCAAATGTTCCCCTCCGCCTTTACTTCCTCATTCCTAAAGCCAATCCATTCCTCCTGCACAGGCGAGGCAGACAGATGAGCCCTGCTTCCCACCTCACTGAAGGCTTCATGTTTGCATAGATGATAAAACAGTGCCCTGGAGGTCGGATCCTGGAGTGTCAGGCGCCCAGTGGGGGTGCTGAGCGGCCTGACCTGGTGGTTGATCCTAAGGAGCCAGAGGGCACACAGAGCCGCCCCAGGGGCACCAGAGCTGGCTCGTTCTACAGGTGCTGCCCCACCTGCTCACCCCCTGAGGGTCAACTTCTATGATTCAAGGACGCCCTGAAAAAATGTCAGCGAGCCAGGTAGTTTTCCAGAGCAGCGAGGTGAGCATCCATCTTTCCAGAGAGGCCGAGCTCACCTCAGAGCACACGGCAGCCTGCACAAGACACAGGACCGGCTCACAGACTTGCCCCGTCAGCTCGCATTTGCTGCCACATGGGACCCAACTTGGCCCGGAAGCCCACAAATCTATGCTATCAACTTTTAAAATATTTACAGACTCACAGGCTGGCGTGAACTCATTTGAAAATCAAGTGCATCTAGAAAACTCTGCCACATGCAAACGTTACCTTCAGCGGTTAACAATGGTCTGCTGACAGACAAGGAAGCAGGTTCAGAGCCATCGGCGAGGGGCTCCGGCGTGGCCAACGCTGCCCAGGATCCTCGCCGTCCAGGTCACGGGCCCCCTGCGAGACCATGACTGCCCTCTACCCGCTCGGGCACGAGCCCGGGCAGCCTCCGTGGGCTCCACGCCCCAGCTCAGGGAGGGCGTGCTCGCCAAGACAGACGCCTCCCCACGGTATGGAAAACACTGGGGACGTCTGTCCAGGCCGCTCACCAGCTTCGTTCGGCTGACCCTGGGGCCTTCCAAGCTGCAAGGCGTGCTGGGGTTTCAGCAAAACCTGCGTGCTCACCTGAAGGTACGTCGAAGCCTCGGGAAAAGTTTAACCTGCTCCAAGACACGCTCCATTAACCGTGCTGCTGTGCTGACCAACTGGGGGAAGGGGGACAAAGTTCAGGAAGTGTCCTCAGAACAGTGGCTTTTATTCTTGACTTTCAAACCTTTGTTGTAACAGTTCGCAGAAAAGACACAGTGCCCATCATTTTACTAAGCCAGCTCTTTCCTCTAGAGGCCTCGCTGGGAGGAGGGAGGAACAGAGAAGGCACAGCAGGGACAATGCTTATCGTTTCTGTTTGTGCCTGTTCTCCGTGACCCTCCCATGGCCCTTCCAGAAACCCTGATAGCAGAGCTCGCCCCTGCCTGCTGCAGGGCCTGGGGCGCTCCTGGCTTCGTTCCTTCCTGTGCGCTCAGGGACAAACCTGGGCGGCCCTCACCCCACCCCCCTCTCAGGGGGGGCACGTCCGTAACTCTCCTAGGGGTGTCTCAGCAAGGAGCCCACAGGAAGTAGCCCTGCCTGGAACAGCCCACCAGTGACTGCACAGCACCCCTGCCCCTCACCGTTGCGTGCTGGGCCAGGAGGAGAGGTCTCCGAATGCGAGATTTGTGTGCAATGTGCTTATTTTCCACCTGTATTCTTACTGAAATTTTTTTCTTTTCAATGTTTATTTATTGTCAAGAGAGGGAGTGTGCGCGCGCACCTGAGGGGGTGGGGGGAGGAAGGGCAGAGAGAGGCAGGGACAGAGGATCCGCAGCAGGCTCTGCACTGACAGCAGCGAGCCCAACACAGGCTGGAACCCATGAACTGTGAGATCATGACCTGAGCCGAAGTCGGATGCTCAGACGACGGAGCTACCCAGGTGCCCCTGACCTTGTAAGAGTATATGACACGCAAGCTTTTTTAAAAGAACATCTTTCTAGAAGTTTCATAGTACCTAGTTCCAGTCCCCTGAAAGTTACATCTAAAGATCATAAAAGCATAAAAAGACATGGAAGAGCCTCTCTGTGGAGACTTAAATGCACATCAAGCAACAGAACAGAAGCCAGCAAAGGCTGCACACTGCATTCCACCTCTGCGGCATTCTGGAAAAGGCAAAACCATTCGGACAGCAGAAGATCGGCTGCTGCCAGGTGCTGTCTGGGAAGGAGGGGTGAGTCCGGGGAGCAGAGCGTGCGGAAGGCAGCAAGACTCCTTGGCAGGACATGGGGGACACACGACCTTGTCCATTTGTTAAAACCCACAGAATGCGTAACACCACGAAGGGGCCCGAGTGGAAACTGTGGGCTTTGTTCGCAGCAATAGATCCATTCGGGATCATCAGTTGTAACAAACACATCATACTAATGAGAGCAAGACGTTTATGATGAAGGAAACTGTGTGTGTGTGTGCGCGTGCGTGGTGTGTGTGCGCGTGTGTCTGTGTGTGTGTCTGTGTGTGTGTGTGTAGGGGAGAAAATGGGGACTCTGCACTATCTGCTTCATTTTCTGAAAAGCAAAAATTGCCAAATTATGAAGTGTATTAATCTTTTTTAAAGTAACAAACATAAACTGTTTCTTCCTTTCTGAAAAACAAATTAGGAGCATTCCTTTTGCATTCTTTGAAACACCGGGGTCCCGCCATGCCTGCGGAGGTGACGAGCACCAGATGGGAGCCTGCACCCCGAGGGCCCCAGCTGGACGGGGCCCTGGCCTGCTCTGCTCAGGGTTCCGGGGGCAGCCCGGCACCAAGGGCTCCCTCACTTTTGGACCGAGTGAACTCTGGGGGCACCAAATGTGTTGATGCCTCTCACCACGCTGAGTGACACCCCCCCGTATCAGTGTCCTGGGGCAGCCACATCAGGTGACCACAGACTGGGCAGCTTCACACCACAGGGACGGGTGCTCTCGGTCATGGAGGTGCCGGCAAGGGGGGCCCCTCCAGAGGCGCGGGGGGGGGGGGGCGGCCCTGCCTGCGCCCTGCAGCGTCTGCTGCAGCAGCACACGGACCCTGCGTGTCTTCTCCTGTCTTCTAAGGACACCAGTCATTGGATTGAGGGCCCGGCCTACTACCCAGCATGATCTCATCTCAAAACCCTCAACCTATTACATACCTGAGACCCTATCTTCAGATAAGGTCACGTTCACAGGTTCCGAGGGATCCTATCTTTTGGGAGACTACCCTTCAACCCCCTGCGTCCACTATGATGATCCAGCAGAAACCCGAGAGGGACAGAGCAGAAGATGCCGGTTCGGTGCTCAGGCCCGGCTCCGCTGGGAGGGGGACAGAGGTCTGATGGCCACTGGCTGCATAAGCACTGCAACCCCTCAGATGCTCCAAACGGAAAGGAGGGCTCCCCTGACCTGAGGCACACTCCTGGAAAATTCAAGTGTGTCAAACAGCACAGAGCCTCCCCCACCTTGCTGTAAAGGGAGCCAGCCCTGCTCCAGTCATGCGAGCAGCCTGTCTACATCACAGGGGCCGGCAGCCCATCTGAAAAGTGATACAGCAGAATCCTGCCGTCCTGCAGCCCCTAGTTGGCCACGTATGACATCTGGCGTCCAACCCCAGGACCGGGCCTGATACCCCTCAAGGTCACACGCAGAATGAACACACCAACCTCGCATAACAGGATGCCAGGTGGGGTGGTCCCTGCCCTCGAGAGGCCCACGCCTGGCTGGTACTTCGCGACAAAGCCGTGAGTGGTGAATGCTCCCAGGTGGCCCAGAGGTCTTGCCACCAGAAGGGACGGTCCGAAAGTGAACCTGTTATCTGAGCTGACCAATGCCCAGAGCAGCTTCTCGGAGCCAGGATACAAGACCCCAAAGGAAAGCGGTGAGTCCCCGTGGACTCCGAGAGGCCACTCTGTGCACCCCCCTCATTTTACCTAGACACTGAAGCTCACAGCCACCAGGTCACAGCCTGGCCCTGCTCCCTGCACCCCTCACTGGGCAGCAGAGGACTGAGGGACTGGTGACTATCATCACCTCCTTCCCCAACAGCTCTTCAGGCGCTCAGCAGTTTCTAATGTATTTTTTTAACAAGAAAAAACCTCCAGGTCCAGCCACATGGGCTGTCCCAGCATCTGCTCACTCCTCCAGCCAGGGGGGGCACAACTGTGGTAGCCTCCTGTGACTGTGCTCACAGGCCTCCGCCCTGCCATGCAGAGAACAAAACGCCCATAATTAGAGGCGACACCATGTAACCATAGCGACCCTGGAGGCAGGTGGCAAAGGGGCATGAGGTGCTACAAGTCCCTAAACCTAGAAAACGATCTGAAATCCGGTGACATGGAAACCTCACAGCAGGTCCTCTGCTCTGGCCTTGCTTGGCAGCCTGGCAGAAGTGACAGCAACTGCACTGGAGAACCCTAACAGCCCAGGCCCCAAAGGAACCCCTGTCGATGCTCTCGGGTGAGCAGTGGGGAGCAGACACCTGCCACCCCCTGCCGCAACAACGAGCACCCCCCCCCAGAGCCCCTAGCTGCGTGCATGGTCCCACTAAGTGGAGCCGGATTCAGGGGGCATAAGGGAAGACGTGTCACATCAGATCCCCTCTCAGCCCCTCAGTGAGAACCACTTGCCTCAAAGGTAACGAAGTCGTCGAACTCATCGGGGCAGGTGGGCGGCTCCTCGTCCCGGGCAGGTGCGACCCCGCACAGCTGGCCATCGGACTCTGCGGGAGATAAGACCCAGTACTCAGCAGGGAGCCCGCACGAGCCCCAGAAGCCACGGGGGACGGCGCCAGGGTGGTGAAGGCGAGTGGGGGCTCGGGACAGCCCGTGAGAAGCGCAGGGGGGAAGGCGGCGCGCCGAGGACGGGGAAGCAGGTGTGCCCTCCCCCCAGAGAGGTGGTGTGGAGGCAGAATGAGAAAACGTTTGTTTCTTAAGACCCCCAACAGCACTGTAGAAGAGGAGGAGCAAGATCTCAAGCCTGTCACACTGGTCACGGGCTTTAAAAAGTATTAGGTGGGGCGCCTGGGTGGCTTAGTCGGTTAAGCGTCCGACTTTCGCTTAGGTCATGATCTCGCGGTTCGTGGGTTCGAGCCCCGCGTCGGGCTCTGTGCTGACTGCCAGCTCAGAGCCTGGAGCCTGTTTCAGTCTGTGACTCCCTCTCTCTCTGACCCTTCCCTGCTCACGCTGTCTCTCTCTCTCTCCTAGAAATAAATAAAAAAAAAAATATATTAAAAAAAAAAAAAAAATAAAAAAAAAAAAAAAGTATTAGGTGCCAGATTTAAATTTTTTAAACCTGTGGGGCGAGGGGGGGGCGGGGGGGGCGGTGTAGGTGTGATGAAACTATACCAAAATAGCATCTTGCGCTCGGTGCTGGAGTCACTGGCAGTTTCTATCTTCTTCTTCTTCTTCTTTTTTATTTTTTTTACATTTATTTATTTTTGAGAGACAGAGCACAGGCAGGGGGGTGGCGCAGGGCAGAAAGAATAAGACACAGAACCTGAAACAGCCTCCAGGCTCTGAGCGGTCAGCACAGAGTCCAACACCGGGCTCAAACTGACACCGTGAGGTCATGACCTGAGCCGAAGTCGGACACTTAACTGACTTAGCCACCCAGGTGCCTCTCTTCTTCGTTGTTGCTGAACTTTATCTTCTGTAATAAATGTCTTATTTTATAATAAAGGCAATTTCAAACCCAAAATGAAGGGGCTCAGACAGCTTCCGGGTTAATGGACTCATCAACGTGCCAGGAGGTGCAATGCAAACTCGCTGGGGCAGAAGGTGTGTTCCAGGCCCGGGCACACTTCACCCTGTGCACCTCTTCACCTGGCTGTTCGTATGTAACCTTCTGAGTACACTGCTAACGGTAAGTAAAGTATTTCCCTGGGCTCTACGAGCCTTTGCAGCAAATTATCACGCCTGAGGGAGGGGTACTGGGGACCCTGGATTCACGGTCAGGTCAGAGAGAAGTTTGGGTGGCCCAGGCACCCAAAGGCTTCACTAACTCTGACAGCTGGTATCAGAGCACATTAAATCGTAGGACACCCCGCTGGTGTCCCCAGAGAAAACCTACACACTGGGTGTCAGTGTTATGAGCAGCAAACAGATCATAATAGGAATTATTTAAAAGACATCACTTAGGGCGCCTGAGTGGCTCAGTCGGTTATGCGCCCCACTTTTGGTTTCGACTCAGGTCATGATCTCACGGTCCGTGGGATCTAGCCCTATGTCAGGCTCTGTGCTGACTGCGCAGAGCCTGCTTGAGATTCATTCTCAATACATCTCACATAATCTAACAAAACTTCAGTCCCTTATTTTTTTTTTTTAAAGTAAGCTCTATGCCCAATGTGGGGCTCAAACTCACAGCCCAAAGATCGAGAATCACAAGCACTTCTGACTGAGCCAGCCAGTCGCCCCCTGAGGACACTCCTCTTTGGCAGCAGGACCTCAAGGGGAGAAAGCTGCTAGCCAAGCCCATGCCCTCCAGCCAGGCTCTGAAGAGTCAGTGCTTTGAAGTTACCACGAGAGCCCAGGTAAGTGCGGAAGGGTGAACGGATACTGAAGGACCCTTCAGCACACAGCAACAGCAGGACCCGTCCTGTTTCTAGAGGACTCTCTTGGGGCGCCTGCGTGGCTCAGTCAGTTAAGCGTCTGAGGCTCAGGGCATGATCTCATGGCTTGTGGGTTTGAGCCCCGCATCGGCCTCTGTGCTGACAGCTCAGAGCCTGGAGCTGCTTCAGATTCTGTGACTCCCTCTTTCTCCAGCCCTCCCCTGCTTGCACTGTGTCTTTCTCTCTTTCAAAAATAAACATTAAAAAATTTTTTAATTAAAAAACTAAAATTAAGAATTTTCTTAATTTAAACAGAATAATGCTTTTTCCCCTCAACAACTGTGTGAATTCAAATCTGTATGTGTCCAGCAGTTATGAGGTGCTCAACACAAACCTAGTTTGCAGCACTGATCAAAGCCTTGATGCCAAAAAAACTCCCATGCGGCTTTTAAGCAGCACAGGCACTCTGTCGCCGTGTTTCGTGCCATCTTCCCGGGACGGCGTGCGCTGGAGTCCCCGGGCTGGGAGTCGGGGTCTCCGGCGCAGGCGATGGGGCGAGGCTAGCTGTGGACACCAGTCTGGGGTTTCTGGGGCGAGGGGCTGGAGGGCTCCTGTGCGCTTTGAGACTGCACGTGTACTTTGTAAAAAGCTACTCTGTCTTTGGCCTATTTCCCCCCTCAAATGGGAACAGTCTTCCTTGCCCTCCGAAACCTGAAACAGAATTCGAAGCTCTCGAAACACACCCGATGGTTCTAGACACGGTGGATGTGTGCTCAGCCTCGAGGGGTGGGCAAATGGCCGAGGGGTCTTGGCGGGGCGGGCGGGGGGGGGGGTGGGAGTTGCAGACAAAGCTGGTGCTGTCATTTTCCTCACGGGGACTAAGTGTGGTTCTCTTGTATGTTTTCTCCATATGAACAAAGACAATTTTCAGTCAGGTGGACATTTTCTTTTTTTTTTTTTTTTTTAATTTTTTTTTTTATGTTTTATTTATTTCTAGGAGAGAGAGAGAGAGAGAGAGAGAGAGAGAGAGACAGCATGAGCAGGGGAGGGTCAGAGAGAGAAGGAGTCACAGACTGAAACAGGCTCCAGGCTCTGAGCTGGCAGTCAGCACAGAGCCCGACGCGGGGCTCGAACCCACGAACCGCGAGATCATGACCTAAGCGAAAGTCGGACGCTTAACCGACTGAGCCACCCAGGCGCCCCCAGGTGGACATTTTCAATGTGCTTACCCTCCTCTTGCGGAGCTTGGGGAGAAGGGGCAGCGAGCGTAATGGCCTGTCTGCAGCAACCCGCACCCTCCCCAACTCACTCTATTCCTGAAGTAGGTAAGGCCGTGTGGCATGCCAGTGAGCAGCTCCCCGCGCTTTGCTGCAAACTGGGTCGACGCGCCGCGTGCCTGGCTGTGTCGTTCCCGGGTGCGGAAAAAGCCTGCCTCCCAGGACGGGGCCCGCACGCCGGAGCAACGCCGGGGGACCGCTGTGTGGAACGTGGGTCCCGAGGCGTGTGCTGCGTTCTGCCAGATGCGAGCAGGTAACAATTTCAAATTCACCTTTGACTTGCTCTCGTTATAACTCTATTTTCACTCTCCTTTCCTCATGAAACTTAAGCAATGAAGTCAAACTACAGAAAAAAGAAAAGCGAAGCCCGAATCCCTGAGACCACCTGGCAGTACGTCCGATGCGGGTGGGGCGACTCCGCCAGCGTGGCCTCTCCCCTGGGCCCACACGGGCTGTGGCGGCCCGGACGCCCGGCGCCTCACGCTCGCTCCAGGAGGAGGACCCGGTGAGCCGGCGCTGAGCCCAGGGGGGAAGTCCAAGTCTTCCCTCGTTGCCCACGGCCTGGCCGTGTCCCCAGTACCTTCACCTCCACCTTGTGACGCCGGCTGCCCAACCTGGCCACGATGGCCTCCCCGCGGCCCCCAGACGTGCCCGCGTGCCGTCCCCGGGCACCCCTACTCCTGCCTCGCCCTCCTGTAGCTGCCCTGCCTCACTGTCTGCAAGCTGTCCTCCACCGGAAAGCCAGCTCCCGGGGCAGGGGACGCCGTTCTTCCATATGTGCTGTGTCCCTGGAGCCGAGAGTAGTCCGGCTCCATGCTATCTGTGCCCGCCGTGCTCGCAGGCCTCAGCCGGGCCTCCGCTGGGTGTGGCCCTCACGCCATCTGCTTCAAGCTCTCGTCACCACGGTCCCTCAGCCCAGGCACTGGCCGGAGCCCCTCCGCCACGCACCCCAGCAGCAGACTGGGCCCCCTGCGCCCGGGGCTTACCACCTCACTTCAGGAGCAGGGGTCTGCTCCGTGCAGGCTAAATTCCGGGCAGGCGGACACCACCTGCAACGCGCCATCACATTGAGACCAAGCCCCACCCTCTCTGGAGAAGCTTCTATTCCAGAATGTTCTCGCCAAAGGAAAACACACAGCACTATTTCCTGGAGCGTCCATGCTAACTGTGGGACTGACTGGGAGGTTTTTGATTTTAATTACACCAAAGTGGAACTACTACCACCCAGAATGAGAAAATACTGAGACCCAAATGAGTCCCATGGGAGCTCTGTGGGGGGCGTGGGCCGGACGAGGCAGGACTTGCGCTGCGGTATCCGGACTTCGAGGCTCAGAGCAGCGAGGTGCTGCTCCCAGGTTCAGAAGACAGTGCAGCCGCAGCACTGGACAGACAGCGCAGCCGGCCAGGCGCCGACGAGGGTGCGGAGGGACCGGGTAGCGCCGGCCAGGGCAGCCAGGGGACGGGCTGCGGGGAGGGCCGGCTGGAGCGAGCTCCGGCCAGCTCCTTTCTGGCACCGGCCCAGGATCCGTCCCAGGGTCTCGCCCCAGGCTCCCCTCCGCCAGCTCCTGGGACAGATGCAGGGGGACAGTCCACACAAAGGCACGGAGGAGGGAGGAGGGGTGGCAGGTGCAGGCGGAAGCCGTCTCGGTGAGTCAGGGTGAGGTCAGGACTCAAGGACACAGGCCACTTCTCTCACCAAACGGATATCCATGTGATCCTTGAGTCACTCAACTTCAGGACACATGCAACCCACGAGACGGCCCCTCGGGGCAACGGGCAGCAGCCCCTCCCTCCCCACAGATAAAGGAGGAGCCTGTGGAGAGACGGCTCTTCTCCCCAGCCAGGCGCCAGCGGGTCACACGTGTTCCCGGAGCACTTGCTGACTCCAAGGTCGTGACCCACCAGGAACTCCTATAGCTGAGCTCCACGTGGCATGAACTGTGCCTACGAGAGCAGACCGGCCACCAGGCTACCCACAGGATCCCGGACTTGACTGAGAGAGGGCCTCGGAGCCACATGGACGGCGCTGGCCATCCGGCTGCCTGCCACCCTGGGTTCTCTCCTGCCCATCCCCACGGGACCAGCTGCCACTGCTGTTCCCGGCCCTGACCCTTGCGAGGCATCCGGGTGCTCAGCCCCCTCAACCCAAGGAAGCCCAGTCCCGCCCCTCTGGCCCCACAGTTTAGACCCAGGGACACACGGACGCTGCAGGCTTCCCACCTGACAGGCGCGGCCAGCACGCTGTGCTTCTGCCATCACCAGGGAGACGGGCTGCAGTCTGTGACGAAGAGTGGTCACGAGAAACCCAGGGGCACACGTCATCCTCCCGTGGCTGGAGAACGGAACAGTGCTGACAGGCTGAGGCGGCACGAGGCAGTCCTCGCGCCCTTAGCCTGTCGTCCATGTTCCTCTACACAGTGTTTCTAAGTAGTTCCTGTGACCTCCTGGATTCTAGAATTTTCTACCGACATCCTGCATAGTACTTGAGAATTTTAACATACCTTCTCCACTTTCCCTCTCCCGACCTTCCAAAATGGTCCAGTCTTTGGTTACATAGTCAATTTGTGTAATTATGATGACTGTGTAAAACAGCATTCATTCCGCAGCCACGCAGTATTCTAGAAGCATGCTTCCCGTCTTTTCCAGCTTCTTGCTTCTCCTGGCAATCTTACTTGTTTTCCTGGGGCCTTAGGCTTGGCCTCCGTGCATCTGTCACCTTCCTACCCCCAAACCACTCAGGCAGAGCTGTGACGCCTTCTCCAACAGCCCTCCGGTCCTGGGCTCCTCAGATTCCATCACCAGCAACCCAGCACGAGGGTGAAAGAAGGCTATCTAAACCTAATGATGCCGCCACCTTGGTGGGACACACAGCTCACATATGTATTTGTTGACTGATCTGTGCGACTCACTGATCTTGTGACCCTGAGACCAAACAGACAAACACAGTAAGTCTTGACCGTGCACACAGGAGCCCGTGTCCTTTGGCTTGAGAGTAAGGACTCCATCAAGCATGCACACCTCAGGTGTAAAAGCCGGCTGTGTGGTACACCACAAAATACACTCCACAAACGTCAGGGAGTGAATATAGAAGCGCGACTGGGTGGCTCCGTCGGTTAAGTGTCAGACTTTGGCTCAGGTCATGATCCCGTGGTCCGTGGGTTCGAGCCCTGTGTGGGGGTCTGTGCTGGCAGCTTAGAGCCTGGAGCCTGCTTCCGATTCTGTGTCTCCCTCTCTCTCTGCCCTTCCCTCACTACTTCTTCTTCTTCTCTCTCTCTCTCAAAAATAAATAAACATACATTTAAAAAAGAGTGAACACAGGGATCCCATTCTCTATCACACACGATTAGGTTTAAAATTAATGACTTTTTAAAAGTTTTTTTCTCAATGTTTGTTTATTTATTTTTGAGAGAGAGAACGTGAACAGGGGAGGGGCAGAGAGAGAGGGAGACAGAGAATACGAAGTAGGCTCGGAGCTGACAGTGCAGAGCCCAACACAGGGCCAGAACTCATGAATCATGACCTGAACCAAAATCTGATGCTTAACCCACTAAGCCACCCAGGCGCCCCTAATGACTTAGATTTTTGTTTGTTTAATGTTTATTTTTGAGAGAAAAAGAGCCCGAACAGGGGAGGGGCAGCGAGAGAGGGAGACACAGAATCTGAAGCAAGGTGCTAGGCTCCAAACTGTCAGCACCTCATGACTAGATTTTAAAATATGTTTAGAGGGGCGCCTGGGTGGCTTAGTCGGTTAAGCGTCCGACTTTCGCTTAGGTCATGATCTCGCAGTTTGTGGGTTCGAGCCCCGCGTCGGGCTCTGTGCTGACTGCCAGCTCATGATCTCGCAGTTCGTGGGTTCGAGCCCCGCGTCGGGCTCTGTGCTGACTGCCAGCTCGGAGCCTGTTTCAGTCTGTGACTCCCTCTCTCTCTGACCCTCCCCTGCTCACGCTCTCTCTCTCCTAGAAATAAATAAAACATTAAAAAAAAATAAAAAATAAAAAAATAAAATAAAATATGTTTAGAAACCAGGGCACCTGGGGGGCTCAGTCAGTTGAGTGTCCGACTTCGGCTCAGGTCATGATCTCACTCACAGGTTTGAGCCGTGTCAAGCTCTGTGCTGACAGCTCAGAGCCTGGAGCTGCTTCAGATTCTGTGTCTCCCTCTCTCTCTCTGCCCCTCCCCTGCTCATGCTCTCTCTCTCTCAAAAATAAACATTTAAAAAATACATTTAGAAACTTAAAAAACTTTTAAATTATTGATGAATCAGAGAAATCATTACTGGATTTTAAAACAAAGAGAAAAAAGCATAGACTTGGAGTTCCTCAAAGGTTTACCAGAAGAAGCTGATGGAGCACAAAGCCATCCCAAGGGTCTGGGCACAGGTGTGGTGGCCCGGGGAGGTCATGAGGAGCATGGCTGGGGGCATGGGAAGCCGCTGCATTCAAGAAGCCCCCACAGACACTGGAGGTGGGGCAGAGGCCCAAATGTGCATGAAGCCACCGTCAAACTCTTTGTGCAAAAGGGTGAAGGCTTAAATCACTTCCTGTGTCAACTGCATGTCTAACCTCAGAAAATGGCCAAAGGGTTACAACGTACTCGTGACAGGTTACGCACACGGGCACACGGTGCCGAGCTTAAACATCACAGTGCATCTGAAGGCTCTTTGCCTCCTCCCCTGGCCCACGTGGCGTTACCACGTCTGTCAGCCCTGCCAGCTGGCCCAGCTCCAGAGGGTCTGCTGCTCCACCTGCTCTATGTGGCTCTCCCCAGGCCCCGTCTGCCCAGGCGCTGGTGGCACCCTCGCCACGGCCCCAGGGCCCGCGGCCTGCCCACCGTCAGCCTCAGCCATGCTCACCACGTAGGCCTCGGGACAGCTCCGCCACCTGGACCAGACCTCACTCCGGCCAACCTTACCCGGCTCCCCTGTGGCCTCCTCACAGAGGGCTCCTACCTAGGGCCAGCCTGCATGGTTCTATGGCATGGCCCCCAGCCCCCATACGGACCGTTCCCAACCTCAGTGTGTGCTCTGGACCCAAAGGACCACAGGCCCCCGGACCATGGCAGTATGCACGCAGGTCACGATACACAGAGCACAGCTCAGAGGCACCCGGGCTCAGCGTTGTAGGAGCCCAGCTCCTAGAGGGCACTGTTGGGCGATACAGCGGACGGACAAGATGGGCGACTCTGCCTACAACTACTGATAAAACTTGGGGTCCAAGGGCCTCCCTTGACCCAGCCGCTGCAGGTCCTGCCCAGGTCTCTTCTTCCTCCTCCTTCTCTGACATGTGCAGGAAGAGAGGAAGGGCCTGCACCCAGTGCCTTTTGGCCTCCATCACCCACACACCAGGCTGCAGCTGGGCCATGAGAAAAAGAGGCCTTCCAGAGCTCCAGAGCTGCACGTGAAGGGACAGAATACGGGCAACCTGAGAGCATGTAGACACTAAGCTCACACCCAGAGGACCAGCCACCCCCCCGCCACAACGTGTACAGGCCCCGAAGGCATGAAAACATGCGCCCACACACAGACTTATACACAAAAGTCACTAGGACCTTTGACTCCTAATAGCCCCAAAGTGGAAACATACTAGCCGCCAGGGGAGTATCCACCCCTGGGCAGGGATAAACAACACGTGGCACAAGCATGCAACGGAGCAGTGCTGCGCGATGAAAATGCACACTCCAGCCGTGCGACAATGTGGGTCTCAAAACCGTCACACACAGGGAGAAGCCAGATGTAAGAGCATATACAGATCATTTCCTTTGTGTCAGGTGCATAAGAGGCAAAACTGACCCAGGGTGGTGAAACTCAGCCCAGATGGTGCTGAAAGGAGGAAGCGTCTGCAGGGGTGAGGACAATTGGCGGAGATTCGCATTATTAGGCATAAGAATTTGTCAACATTCACAGACTGGCTTAAGATTTGCTTTAAGATTTGTGCATTCCACTGTCAATTTTTACTCAAGGTAAGACCACAAACAAATACTGAACTCTGGGTAAAAGACTAGAACACAGGAAGTGTTTACGGTGAAATGCATGGAGCATACGATTTGAAATGCATCCCATTCAAAACAGGATGGCTTGTCAGCCAAGCAGAGGATGGACTGATAGACAACAAGGTAAATGCAGCAACAAGCACCTGCTGGGCACCGACACCAAGCATGCACGTGGGCGCTCACATGTAAGCCTTCCGGTGCTCTGGTACGTCTGGGGAAAGGGGCAGTAGCTTTCTAACATTATGGATAAAGGACTGAGTTAGACGGTTCTGGAAGACAGCACGTGTGAGGAACAAAGAAGAGGGAGAGAGCACCCTAACACCCAGAGTATTTTAGGGGCTTTGAGGAGAAGGGAAGGAGCCTGACGAGTGAGGGGCATTCCTAAGGTTGGCTGAGGGCACAGCGGGGCAAGGGCTGGAGCAGAGAATGTGAGGGGAAGGAAGCACAAGGTGGGGGAGACTGACCTCCATTCCTGATGGCAGTGATCCCTCGGCAGAAGTCCTCAAAACTGATCACGCCAAGCCCGCAGGGGTCCAAGTATTTCGTTAAGTCCTTCACCTGCAATTGTCAAGTGAGATACGTTACCCAAGCCGTACAAACTCAGCCAGAGGGTACGCCATGCGTCTGACACCTTCGCCACACCCAGAGGAGCAGCATTCCGGCCGAGTGTGGTGCTGAAAATAGGAGCCACTGATCCCTCTCTTCTGAAGGCCACCAGCAGCTCCAGCCCAAGACAGGCGGCCTCTCAACAAGCTGCCAACAGCCCCCGGGGCCATGACTCGTGGAAGTAAGGCCCTGCTCTCAAAGGTCAAGAGTCAGGCTTCTGAGGCACCTGGGGGCTCAACTGAGGGTACACCAAGCGTCTGGCTCTTGACTCAGGTCATAATCTCACAGTCTGTGGGATCAAGCCCTGTGTTGGGCTCTGCGCTGACAGCTCAGAGTCTGCTTGGGATTCATTTATTCATTCATTCTCTCTCTCTCTCTCTCTCTCTCCCTCCCTCCCCACAGCTGCTGCCCCGCTTGTGCTCACCTGCTCTCCTC
Source organism: Hyaena hyaena (assembly GCF_003009895.1). Lineage (NCBI taxonomy): Eukaryota > Metazoa > Chordata > Mammalia > Carnivora > Hyaenidae > Hyaena > Hyaena hyaena. The sequence continues at coordinate 2,162,617 of NW_024080917.1, forward strand.
CCACCAAAGTAAATAAAAATAAACTTTAAAAAACAAAGTCATGCTTCCTGATTGTGAAGGTCAGAAGTGTTCAAGTTTTAGACATTATTCTGGCCAATATCTAGATTATTACCACAGCACAGACCCACCTACCCATTCTGACAGGCCTTCCCAGCTGTGCAGAGTCCTTAGTAAAAACAACTTAAGCAAGAAGACGCTGGATATCAAAAATCATAAAAAGATGACTCATATATGGATTTTAGAGAATGAAACTCTTCAGAAAGAAGATACATTTATACTTTCAAATATAAGCTTTGATTCATCAAAATTTTAAAGTTTTATGCTTCAAAAGACCCCATTAGTAAAACTAAAAGACAAGACCTAGACTGGAAAAAGATGTTTGCAAATCGTATATCCAATAAAGGACTTGTAACCGGAATGTATACAGAAAACTTACAATTCAACAACATCATAATATTTTTTCAAACAGGCAAAACATTTATATAGACATTCCACCAAACAAGACAAGTGGCTGGGGGTGCCTGGGTGGCTCAGTCGGTAAGCGTCTGACTTTGGCTCAGGTCATGATCTCATGACTCATGGGTTTGGGCTCCGTGTTGGGCTCTTTGCTGACAGCTCCGAGCCTGGAGCCTGCTTCGGATTCTGTATTTCCCTCTCTCTCTGCCCCTCCCCTGTTTATGCTCTCTCTGGCGCGCGCTCTCTCTCTCTCTCTCTCAAAAACAAATAAACACTAATTTTTTTAAAAAAAGATAGACAGGGGCGCCTGGGTGGCTTAGTCGGTTAAGCGTCCGACTTTCGCTTAGGTCATGATCTCGCGGTTCGTGGGTTCGAGCCCCGCGTCGGGCTCTGTGCTGACTGCCAGCTCAG
>NW_024080917.1:2163579-2199345 GCF_003009895.1 Hyaena hyaena
AAAAAAAACATTAAAAAAAAAAATTAAAAAAAAAAAAAAAAGACAAACAGCTGATAAGCACATGAAAAGATGCTCAAGACTGTGAGTCCCCAAGGAAATGCAAATTAAAACCGAGACCTTACTTGCTAGAATGACTGTATTCAAAAACCCCCGCAAGGACAAGCACTGGGGTGGGTGCGGGGAAGCTGGAATGACACACACCGCCAGGAGGGTCACACACTGCCAGGAGGAAGGGACGCTGGTCTGACCAGTGGGGAAAACCACTGTAAGTACCGCACACAACACAGCAAGTCCGCTCTCAGGGGTGCTCCCCAGAGAGAGGAAAACCCCACACGGACACACAGAGGTGCGCGCACATGTTCACGCAAGCGACATCACTCCTGCCGGTAAGAGAAGGAACCCAACGGCCCACCACGGAGGAACGGGTAAACCCGGGCTGGCCTCGCCGTACAGTGGACCACTATTCGGCCCTAAAAAGTAACGAAACAGTGACACACACAACATGGATGGAATCACAAAAACATTCTGCCAAATAAAAAAGCCACACACAAGAGACCACAATTATATTCTTTCATTCACAGAGCACTTTCAGAAAAGACAACTCTACTGAGAGAAAAAGCAGATCTGTGGCTGCCCGGAACTGTGCGGGCAGCAGAGACCGGCTAGGACAGCATGAGGGGCCTTCTGGGGGTATAGACACGCTGAGCAAGTAGGCTGTGGTGGCTGCACGATCCAATAAACTTAATCAAATCCCCTCAATTGTAGACTTACAAGGGGGGAAGTTTATAGCACATAAATTATACATCAACAAAATTTTAAAAAATAAATGAATAAAGAGATAAAAAGGATTCAAGAGAAAGTGACAAATATTGAAAACAAAGACAATTTACTATGTTAGTGAAAAGTGAGATGATTCATTTTCAGAAATACCAAATAAAAGCTGTGCTGCCCAGTTAACAGTAGGTTAACAACCTATTGGAAATATGTATGAACCCACCCACCCTCCCTGGATAATGAAGTCCCAAACCTTTCCACATCTCACTTCCTGGCTCTTTTCCCCGCCCGTTTGCAGCTGTGCAATGAGCATGCGCCAAAGAACTGAAGCCTGTCACCTCAAGGAATGTACATTTGTTCCATTTAGACTACCTTTTGGTGACGTCCGCATAAGCCTGTGACCTCTGTAGTATCAGCCAATGAGGGACCAGGGGAAGGACTGACCTGATAGAAGATAAACTGATATGGAGCGCCTGGGTGGCTTAGTCGGTTAAGCGTCCGACTTTCACTTAGGTCATGATCTCACGGTTCGTGGGTTCGAGCCCCGCGTCGGGCTCTGTGCCGACTGCCAGCTCGGAGCCTGGAGCCTGTTTCAGTCTGTGACTCCCTCTCTCTCTGACCCTCCCCTGCTCACACTGTCTCTCTCTCTCTCCTAGAAATTAAAAAAAAAAAAAAAAAAAAAAAAACTGATGTAACCGCCTGATACCAGCTCTGGTGGGAACAGTGACTAAAGCCTCCCTTCACTGTGCTCCGAACCTCCGCCTCCCCCATGACTCGGGCAGTGGGCACTGTGCTCCGAACCTCCGCCTCCCCCATGACTCGGGCAGTGGGCACTGTGCTCCGAGTCTCCACGTACCCCCTTGATTGGGGCACTGGGCTTATTTCTCTGAGCTGTCAGCACCGAGCCTGACGTGGGGCTTGAACCCACGAACTGTGAGATCATGACCGGAGCCGAAGTTGGACGCTTAACCAACTGAACCACCCAGGCGCCCCAAAAAGTTCTTTTTAAATAACAATAATTTTAACTACATACTGAAAGAGTATATTGGGTACTAAGTATCCAATTGGGATTTACTCTGGTGAATTTCTTGGACTTTAAAGGAAAGAAAATTCTCTGAATAGCTATGCAAAATTCAAGTGGCTAAAAAAGAAAATTTGATTATCATTAACTTTTCAGCACCAATACCAAGTAATAAGGAATATTACAATGGCCACATCTGAAGTGTTCAGGACAGGCACCCTCATGTGACTGACAAAGGTGAAAAAGATATCAGAGTGAAAGTATTACGCAAACATCTCAAAAATCCTGAATTTGCATCTGAAATATCACTATGAAGTATCGCTCACAATATTTTAAAATGAAATGAAGACTTTCCAATTCTGTCCAATTAAAAGTAAGCTGCCCTCATATCCAGGCTGTGATATTTAAGCCCCATTTCCCTTTCAAAGGACCAAGGACCCTGGGAGACGTGTCAGTTAGTGTGCAGGTGGGGCCCAGAATCCTGTCATACCCGAGAGCAAAGAAGCTATCAAAGACCCCCTGGGTCACATCCAGTAGCGCAGGGGCCAACCTGAAGAGGCCGTCACAGCCTAAAGTGAGACAGCACGTGCACTGATGAGAACGACGGCTCCACTGAATGAAACACCTCAAACGTACCTCAATCCATGCAGGCATAATTATTGGAAAAACAAAACAAAAACACCTGGTCACCAATGGAAGACACGTGTGAACCAGCTTATTACCGTGAAAACAAAGGGAAAGAATCAAGTAGTTAGAAACTGTCGTTCAGGGCAGGTTTCTCTTTACAGAGCATCCAGCTAGTGCATGGGGGGAGGACGCTGGACCCAAACGTCACACCTGCAGTCCTCAGTGAAGTCGCACAGTCAACGACCCTCAGTGCTTCCTGGGGCCACGGAAAGACAGACGGCCAGACACCACCCGCCTCCTGATGGAAGCATGCAATATCACCTAAACCAAGCCTGAACCGAACTACCAATTTACAGTAAATACCATGATCAAAGCGACACGTGTCAACAATATTGCATGGATGTAACCGGGAAACCCAGTCCATGAGGGCCCTGACAGAGACAGATGAGTGACCTTCTGCTTTCAAAGTAAAAAGCATGGAGAGGAAGCCATCACTAAGAGACTTAGAAGACGGAGCTGTGACTGTGGAAGGGCTTTTTGGATTCTGATTCAAATAAATTGCTTTTTTAAAATCATGTTTAGGGGGAGCCTGGGTAGCTACGCAGTTAAGTGTCTGACTCTTGATTTCAGCTCAGATCATGATCTCACGGTTCGTGGGTTCAAGCCCCATGTTGGGCTTTGGGCTGACAGTGGAGCCTGCTTCGGATTCTGTCCCTCCCCCTGCCCTTCCCCTGCTCACATGCACTCTCTCTCAAAAATAAACACTGAAAGGGGCGCCTGGGTGGCTTAGTCGGTTAAGCGTCCGACTTTCGCTTGGGTCATGATCTCTTGGTCCGTGGGTTCGAGCCCCGCGTCGGGCTCTGTGCTGACTGCCAGCTCGGAGCCTGGAGCCTGTTTCAGTCTGTGACTCCCTCTCTCTCTGACCCTCCCCTGCTCATGCTGTCTCTCTCTCTCCCAAAAATAAATAAAAAATATTAAAAAAAAATAAAAAATAAAAAAAATAAACACTGAAAAATATATACAAAGGTGCGAAATCAGGGCTAAGGCTTGGGTGGGCACAAGCCACTGCACCCACGTGTGTCCCCCAGGGCCTCCTCAGCACTGGGCAGGCTGGCACCTTCAGCCCTCTCACCACTATCTGGGTAACATAAAGCCAGACTGGAGTACGACCAGCTCCAACAGACTGACCCTAAGGGTGTGGGGCCCTCGAGCCAGAGACAGCGTCTCTGCCTTCTCCCTCCTCCGCCACAGGGAGAAGACGCTGGCCACCAACCCACCATCCCAGGGCCTTGTGTGCCACTGCCATTCGGGTCATGGAAGTCGGTGCATCCACTGACTTCTTGAAACAACTGAATGCGAATTATTTCTAAAAGGTCTCCTTCCTTATCTCACAAAAGACTTCCTTCCTAAAGCACATGGTGTCTAGTAAGAATCTTGCTGGATACACGAATGGGCATCTAACGTGGAATCCATACTGACGAAGCTGTCCTTAAGATTCCTAAAAACCTGGGGACACCTGGCTGGCTCAGTCAGCAAAGCATGTGACTCTTGATCTTAGAGTTGTGACTTTGAGTTCAAGCCCCACATTGAATATAGAGCTCACTTAAAAAAAAAAAAAAAAAAGATTCCTAAGAATTTCAACAATGAAGCAACTAACTAAACACAAAGTACCAAGTTGCTCATTCTGAAACATTAACCCAATGCTTTTTAAACAAATCATTAACTAGGAGTAGGCCTTCAGACATGTTACCATGTTAGAATGAGCAAGGATGAATCAAAGTATACATTTTTCAAGTCCACTTTACAATTTCTTTGTAGTCTGGAGAATAAATCATCTTCCATGTGGCTGATGATTTGGGGGATGATTCGAATTCTCTAAGCCCAAAGTGCTCCATTTAGAAGCGTTTAGAAAAAGTTAGGAGGCTGTGAAAAATAACAACATGTCCTTTCTTGCATAATCAAGCAGAGCCAGGAAACCAAGCTAAGGGACAGGCACCAGAGGGGTCGGCGGAGCCCCAGCCTCTCCAGAACACGGTCCCAGAGACACCAGGGGAGAGAAAGCCACTCTGCAAGCAGCTTCGGGCAGACACAGCTGAGTCCTGCAAGGTTACTCTGAGAAACTCACTAAGAAATCGTACTGTTTCTGCTATAGACGTGGACACACAACACGAAGGAGAGCAAGCTTGCGGACCCCGCTTCGCGCCAGCCAGCCCAAGAGGCAGCTCGCGCAGAAATCCCCCTGAACACACAGCACGAGGAGAGACGACCACCACACCCAGCCGGTGACATTCTCAACAAAGCTTTTCTTACCAGAAGTCACCCCCACCTCATATTTCTAGAACACTCCAGCCAAGGAGTGTAACATTCCTCTCAAGTGCATATGTACGTTTACCAAGAGACTACAGTCTGAAAACAGAAAACATGTTCCAACAGATTTAAAAAGATTACAGCCAATATCATTAGTCATTAGGGAAATGCAAATTAAAACTTCAATGACGTGCCTGTCTATTTGAATGGCTAAAGTTAAAAACACTGGCCACACCACGCACCCCGAGGGTCTGAGAGGGGGGAGAGGAACTGGGACTCTCAGGCACTGTGGTCATGAATGTAAAATTGCACAACCACACTGGAGAACTGTTTGGGAATTCCCTTCGTTCGTGAATGACCAGAGAAGCTTTAGTTGTAACGGTCAGAAAAATGGCAACAACCTAATCGTCTGTCAACATAACGCACAAACAAATCCTGCTATTCCGTGGGGAAGAGGAGCCCGGAGGTAACACGCACAAGCTCTTGGGCCCCTCTAGCTATTCGTCAGCTTCACATCAGCCGTGCGCAGGCAGGAGGGGTAGGGAGGGCGGCAACTCCCAAAAGCCTGATTACAGGTCATTCCCGAGTATCACCCCTTCTGGCATCTGCACTTCTTACAATAAAGCACATGAACACTGGGTTTTCCGGGCTGCTTCCAAGAAGTCCTCCTAGCTGTCCCGAGACGCGCCAGCCCGTGCGCCCCCAGCGGCGCCCACCCCGAGGGAGCTCCCTGGCACAGACAGCGCCACCTGCCTCTGCACCCGGAGGTGCGCACTGTGGCGGGCACCGACACTCAAGACGCCATTTCCAACTCTCCTTACTTAAGGATGAGCAAAGATGAAATCACTTTGATTAAATGAGAAAGTACTAAATGTCATATAATTTTCAAAGTTTATAAACAGGAGTCAGGAAAGATGTTTATGTTTTGCTTCTTTCCTGACACCTGTGGAAATGAGCCTGGCGTGTTTTAGACACACAGAGCTCCGATTCTCAGACTTAGAGGGCGTGGTTCTTCTGGGGGAAACGGAGAAAGACAGGTGAGGAGGGAAGCGGTGGCGAGGCGCAACCACGTGAGCAGTGTGCAAGCTCTTAACAAGAAGCCCAACAAACAGATGTTAGCACCTATTTACCTTTGGGTGGTGCTAACAAAAGAAGTGATAACATCAAGGAATTTTTTTTTTTTTAAGGTAAATTCTACCCCCAATGTGGGACTTGAATTCACACTGTAAGATCAAGAGTCGCATGTTCTACCAACTGAACCGGCCAGGCACTTCAAAGAATTATTTTAATTATTTACATGTGATAATGGTATGTGATTTTTTTTTTAAAAAAGAATCCTTATTTTTTAGAAGTATATACCGAGTATTTATATGAGTAAAATGATATGAGGTCTAGGATTTCCTTGAAAACACTGGGGGGTAGGGACATCACTTCCGGGAGCTGACAGGTTTGCAGAGCAACGGGCACACACAGGTTTATTTTAGGATTGTCTTTGTTTTTGTATATGCTTGCAAATTTCCATAATAGTAAGATATTTTTTAAGTGCAGAACTACATACCTTGATAAAGCAAAAAAAAACAGGAGGGAGAGGCACAAAACAGCAAAACCTGGGTGTGGAAGTACAAACCTGCCATTCATACGCCCTCTTCTATTAGATTATTAAAATGATGGAAATTTTCATGTCAGATAAGTTCTTTCTTGCACAACAAAACAAGTTTTAATTGAGAGGACATTTTAACTAACTTAAATTGTTCGAGGAAAGCCTCAGCTATCTAAATCTAAATCTTTTTGATTATCATAATCCCAGATCTATTGTTACTTTGCAGTCTCCACTCCCCTCGTGCAATTTATTAATAATCAGCTTTTCTGCAGAGTAAAAACTCCATCCAAGGAGGGAAACAACTTCTGATGTGGGATCAGAAGAACCGTTATTAAATTGAGGCAGGCAGCAGGAAAGAGCCGTAAACGGGACATTCCCACTTGCCACTTCTCCGAGAATCCCTCCCACTCTGAGAGCCCACCAAGGCCATCGGCCAACCCTCAGGTTCACTCCCAACCCTGGGCTCCCGAGCACCCCCGGCATTCCTCACCAGAAGTTTCTCCCCACACCTGAGGGAGCCGAGAGGACAGGTACGGGTCATAGGATCCACATCTCTTAAGCATTAAACAAAATAAAAGGAAAAAATAGTTGTGAATTTTCCATGTCAAAATTCTCTCCAAAGGGAGACAGTGGGGGGCGCCTGGGTGGCTCAGTTGGTTAAGCGTCCGACTTCGGCTCAGGTTCTGATCTCATGGTTTGTGGGTTCGAGCCCTGCGTCGGGCTCTGTGCTGAGAGCTCAGAGCCTGGAGCCTGTTTCGGATTCTGTGTCTCCCTCTTTCTCTGACCCTCCCCTGCTCGTGCTGTGTGTGTGTGTCTCTCTCTCTCAGAAATAAAAAAAAAAAAAAAAGGGAGACAGTGGGAGTATAATCCAAACTTTTGGTTTGGCAGTACGTTGGTTTCGTTATTGAACAATATTTCTTATAGGAATCTGACCGATCACACAGTAATTATGTCAGATACAATGACTCTTACAAAATCTAAGTACAAGAGGTGGGTTAAGAATTCATGTGAGGGGCACCTTGGTGGCCCAGTCAGTTAAGTGTCTGATTCTTGGTTTCAGCTGAGGTTATGATCTCACGGTTTGGGAGTTCAAGCACCAGGTCGAGCTCCGCACTGTGCATGGAGACTGTTTCTCTCTCCCTCTCCCTCAACCCCCACCCCCATCCCCGCCAAATAAAAAGAAAAAAGAATTCATGTGATGCAGTAAGACAGATCCATCAGGGGGATGCAGTAAGACAGATCCATCAGGGGGCACCTGGGTGGCTCAGTTAGTTAAGTGCCTGACTTCGGCTCAGGTCATTCTCTCACAGTCCGTGAGTCCAAGCCCCACATCAGGCTCTGTGCTGATGGCTCAGAGCCTGGGGCCTACTTCGGATTCTGTGTCTCCCTCTCTCTCTGTCCCTCCCCTGCTCACACTCTTTCTTTCTCTCTCAAAAACAAACATAAAAACAATTTTTAACACAGACCCATCCAGAAGAAGAGCTGTGGACAGATGCACAGAGAGGCACAAGCAGGCAGAAGTGTGCGTGTTTCTAAACCTAAACAGTCCCCATACACAGTAACACCACTCCCCCTCCGTCACCAAAAACGCCTTCTACTAACAGATGCAGGTATATAACACACAGCTAAACTACTAGTGAAAATTCTTTCTGTGACATTCCCCTGAAAGTGAGTTTCAAATACCACAAGCATCAGGAATCAATGAACCATTTACTCTAGGTTAAACTCTAAAGAAGCTAAAACTCTTGATATTAGTAATCATAAAGAGTACAGATACGCACTTGAGTAGGGGGATTTTGCTGGTTGGTTCATTTTCATGGAGATAACTGAAGGGATCTCAGAAACAAAGATGCTTGATAAATTATTATAGTGACACAGAATATATAATAAAAGCTGAAAAAAACTGTGTGCAAACCAGAGTGGGCACTGGTTTGAGTTCTCAGATCAGAAAAATAAAGAAGTGTCACAACTTTGTTCTCAGGGCCTTTGAAAGCTAGACACAAATAACAGATGATTCCAGCTTCCTCCTAAGCAGCAGTGACTTTGTACCTGTAACTGGCTCGAGGACACACGGAACAAGGGTGAGGACTCTAGGGGCGCCGGGGGGGCTCACTTGGTTAAGCCTCCAACTTCGGCTCAGGTCATGATCTCGTGGTTCGTGGGTTTGAGCCCCGCGTCGGGCTCTGTGCTGACTGCCAGCTCGGAGCCTGGAGCCTGTTTCAGAGTCTGTGTCTCCCTCTCTCTCTGACCCTCCCCTGTTCATGCTCGCTCGCTCTCTCTCTGAAATAAATAAAAACATTTTTAGAAATTAAAAAAAAAGGGTGATGATTCTGTACGTGTGCCTGTCCAGAGGACACACGGAACACGGGCAAGCTTCCCGTGCTGCCTCCCCAAGCCTACAGGGCAGCGTCACACCAAGGCTCTGGGATCTTGTAGGCAGAGCGCTGAAGAGAGGACTTTTCACCCCCAGTAGGTCTGCTTTGCACCAACTACTGTGTCAAATAACTTCCTCAGGGATTGTGTTTGGCAATTTACACTTGAAGACCCTGTTCACAGATTTCTCCAGGTGAGTAGAAACACTTAAAAAAAAAAAAATGGCCAGGTGTGTGAACCCAAGATACAGATGTACTGTCTCCCTAACACCTAAATCATTCTTGAGCTACTGGATCCTGCTGGGGAAAAGTGAAGTCATTTAAGTAAATCGAATGTCTAATTTGGGGCAATTTATTTTTTTTTAATGTTTTATTTATTTCTAGGAGAGAGAGAGAGAGAGAGACAGCGTGAGCAGGGGAGGGTCAGAGAGAGAGGGAGTCACAGACTGAAACAGGCTCCAGGCTCCGAGCTGGCAGTCAGCACAGAGCCCGACGCGGGGCTCGAACCCAGGAACCGCGAGATCATGACCTAAGCGAAAGTCGGACGCTTAACCAACTAAGCCACCCGGGCGCCCCTAATTTGGGGCAATTTAAGAGGCTACGTATGTTTAGTTCTAAACTTAAATTTGAAATTAAGACAATGTGAATACTATAAGTTTTTCAACACTGAATGTGCTCTTTTGGAGCTCAGTTTTTTTCTTTCTTTACTTTTTAAAAGATTTTATTTATTAATTTGTTTAAGATTTTACTTTGCAGTTGGGGCGCCTGGGTGGCTTAGTCGGTTAAGCATCCGACTTTCGCTTAGGTCATGATCTCGCGGTTCGTGGGATTGAGCCCCGTGTCGGGCTCTGTGCTGACAGCTCAGAGCGTGGGGCCTATTTCAGAGTCTGTGTCTCCCTCTCTCTCTGACCCTCCCCTGCTTACACTCTCTCTCTCTCTCTCCTAGAAATAAATAAAAATATTTAAACAAACAAAAAAAAGGTTTTACTTTGCAGTACCCTCCACACACAGTGGGAGGCTCAACCTTCCCATCCTCCACCCACTGAACCAGCCAGGAGCCCTGGTGCTGTTTTCCTGCTTGAAGTACAAGAACAGCTTCCCAGATCACCTGTGATGATGGACACATTAACCGTCCCTGGCTTCATGGGGAAGGCCTAGAAAATTCTAGCATAAGGCACAGTGTTGGTCTCACATGCTAAAGGTCATTCTACAGGTCCCCCAAGAGTCACGTACCACATTCAGGAATCCCTCTGTGTCTTTGAGAAACAGGTGCTGAAAGGTTAGCAACCATGCACCCCCCCCGCCCCCCCCCCAACAGGAGCTGGCTGGCGCCCAGCTGTAACGGACCACGACCGGCTCACCCCTCCTGACGCGCTCCGGGTCAGGGGTGTGGGCTGTCTCCAGCACCAGAAGCTGCTTTCTCCTCACATCTGTCATCACTGAGGTTTTGGCAGGTTGCAACTCTCCCAGAAAGTTCAAGAGCCGCTCCGAAGCTCTCCCTGGTGTGCAAGGGTAGGCGAGGCGGCGCGGCCGGCGGGGGGCCCAGGTCCAGGGCGGACTCCCACCCACGCTCAGCGTGCGCCAGTTCTGCTCTGTGTTCTTCCTGTTAATAGTTTTGTTTTGTTTTGTTTAAGTGAGTAATCATGGAAGAGTTTTAATTTTTTTTTTATGTTTATTTATTTCTGAGAGACCGAGATCGAGCATGAGCAGAGGACAGAAAGAGAGAGAGGGAGACACAGAATCCGAAGCAGGCTCTGGGCTCTTGAGCTGTCAGCACAGACTCTGACGTGGGGCTTGAACCCACCAACTGCGAGACCATGACCCAAGCTGAGCCGACTGAGCCACCCAGGCGCGTCTGCTAATAGTTTTATGGAGATACAGTTCCCATACCATACAATTCTCACAGTTACAGAGCACAACTCAGTGGTTTCTAGAGTATTCAGAGCTGTCTCCATGTTATTCTAAAGACAATAAAATCTTTTTTTTTTAATTTTTTTTTTTAATGTTTTATTTATTTCTAGGAGAGAGAGAGAGAGACAGCGTGAGCAGGGGAGGGTCAGAGAGAGAGGGAGTCACAGACTGAAACAGGCTCCAGGCTCCGAGCTGGCAGTCAGCACAGAGCCCGACGCGGGGCTCGAACCCACGAACCGCGAGATCATGACCTAAGCGAAAGTCGGACGCTTAACCGACTAAGCCACCCAGGCGCCCCAAGACAATAAAATCTTAAAATGTACACGAGAATACTCCAAAAACAGTCAAGTGCATATATTCAAGTTTTATGCAAACATGCTAAGGAAATAACAGACTTCATAAAAGTAACCAAAGAACACATACATTCAGCATGGATGTAACCACATTAATCAGAGGGCAGGGCGAGGCATGTCTGCATTTCAGCTCTGGTGTCTGGTGTCAGGAGAGCCGGAGGGACCAGAGAAATGGGGGGAAGTAGCTCTTGCTAGGGCACTCCCGGGCACAGCCCCTCCAAGAGGCTGTGAAAAAGTCCCTCCATGGCTCTCCCGTGGACAGCTACTCAAGTTCGGATCCCAGAACACTGCTCCAGCCTCCAAGTGACGTCATTTCGCTGCACTCGACAGAGAAGCCAGACATCCCTCACCTCGTGGCCCAACCTAGACCCCGAGAGAAAGGTATCAAATATAGGCACTCAGCACAAACTGTCACAGCACAGTGAGGCCTGGAACACACTCGCCCACACCCACCCTGCTCCCCGAAGCCCCTCAACCTGCTCCCCCGCTGAGGGTGGTTTGGGAGGGATCGTTGCCTCTATATCTAATCGATATGCTCCTGGTGCTATTGCTTGGCTTCTCGAATTTACAAACTGTGCTTTGACCTCCTATGGGAAAACTATGAGAACTGTGTGTTCCCGCTTCCGAGCTGGCCTAGGTCTCTGCAGTGTTTACATCATCGGCTACATAAACCTTTTTGGCTGAACCACATTTAAACTACAGGAGCACCTTTCTTTACACTTCTTCTATACTTGGCGATTTTCTTGCTTTATGTTGCCCTTATTTTCTGCATACATATCGCTCTAACCCTCCACAGGATTGCACGGCCCCTTCAAACCATCACCCCAGGACCTAACCCAAGGTGGTTCCCACAATGCCCAGGAGCCTCCCGTGTACCCTTTCTTGGCAGCCCCTCCTCTTGGAGACACGGCGGTACCTTCCCGAGCAGGGGTGTGCAGCACGGCCCCGGGCGCCGCCTTGCCTGGAACGCCCTGCGCTCCTCCCTCCGCCAGACAGGGGCCTACATACACGGCTGTAGGGGAGAAACCAGGTCCGTGGGGCACGAGAGGCCACTGCCCCACTTCCTCTCCCTTCTGCAGGCGTCCCAGTGCCCTTCACCACCCCGTCCTGACACTGTGTGGGGTCTGGATTCATCTCTGGCAGCCGTGGAGAACCTCTTTATTGGCAGGAATCACCTGTTTGCTGGCGGCACGTCCTCACTGTCCTGACCACAGGAAGAGCCCTTTCAAACAGAGACACAGTCCTTGGGCTCCGGAAGTCTTCCTGAAGGAGCCTCTGATACCTTCTCTCTCTTCCTCCCTGGCACATCAGTCAGGTGCTGTGCCTCATTAATCATGTACTTTCCTTATCTTTTCTCTCTCATTCTCTATCTTTTCAAGAACTTTCCAGGGTGGGGGCCTTGGCTGGCTCAGCTGGAAGAGCATTTGACTCTTGATCTCAGGGTCATGAGATTGAGCCCCACAGTGGGTGCAAAGATTACTTAAACAAAAAACTTGAGGGGAAAAAATAACTTTCTGGGATATATTCTTTTTTTTAACGTTTATTTTTGAGAATGAGAGAGAGCGTGCGCACACTTGAGTGGGGAGGGGCAGAGAGCGAGGGAGACACAGAATCTGAAGTGGGCTCCAGGCTCTGAGCTGTCAGCACAGAGCTGGACGCAGAGCTCAAACTCATGAATCTCAAAATCATGACCTGAGCCAAAGTCAGACGGTTAACCAATGGAGCCACCCAGGCGCCCCTCTGGGAAATATTCTTGACTTGACCTTCCAACCATTCAACTGCATGCTTTTATTTCATTTTTGATTGCTGAGGACGTGTTCTGGTTCTCTTAATGTGATGTCTTCTTTAACCTGACAATGTGAATCAGGTTTTATTTTCCAAGTTTTCTTCTGCTCTCTGCATTGAGAGCCTTCCCTTCCACAGCCTTCTATTTTTCTTTCTTTTTTGATTTCAGTTATGATCTCTCCCTTTTGCGTTAGAGGCTTTCGTCAATTATCTGAGGTCCTTGATAGTTAACAAGTGGTCACTTACAAGCTGACTCAAAGCGTCACGTGGTCTGCACAGTGGGCTCGCTGACGAGCAAGCCGGCAGCAAGCAGCTCCCCCTCCCGGTGATGCCGCCGCTCCAGGACCGGCAATCCAGCGATGACGGGACGCCCCAGGGGCAGGGCCCTGGGAGGGCATGTGGGTACGATGGGGGAGCTGTGCACGCCAATGTGCTGAGCTAATCTCTCTGCACACGCTTTAGCTGTGGAAGACAGGGGGCTGCAAAGAAGTGGGCTGTCGTGGGGTGTGAGAGGGCCAGGCGCAGGTGGCTGGGCGTGAGGGGAGCCACTAGGACTTCGCCTGCCAACAACCAGCAAGGAAAGAGGGATCTCGGCCCCACAACCGCAAGGAACGGAATTCTGCCAACCACCTACCTGAGTGTGGAGGAAACCCTGAGCTCCAGGCAGAAGGCGGCCAGGAGAGACCCTGGACAGAAGAGATGTGGGACAGTGTCCCAGGCAGAGAGGACACAGCCGGGGCAAAGGGCAGGAAAAAAGAGGTGTGCCTGTGGCATGCAGGGACCCCTGAGGAGGCCGGGTGGCTGGAGCAGCACAGGCCAGGGGGTCGGCAGTAGGAAGTGAAAGCCCCGAGCGCAGCCATTACACAATTAGGCTTAAGAGTGTTTAGCTGCCTGGTGGGCTGGTGGCAGCGCGAGCATGGGGAGTGTGCCCCCCCCCAGGGCAGAGACACGGTGGTTCATAGCAGGGAGTGGACACAGGGGGCCTGAGAGATGGTGGGATGCGCCCTGCACGTGTTCCAGTGCGGGGCCAACAGGGTTGCCTGACGGACCACGTGTGAGAGGAAGCGGGACGGCCCACGTCCCCAGAGGTTGGGGCTGCTGGTAACGGGGACGGGGAACTGCAGGTGGCACTCAAACCTTGAGCCACGGGTGTCTGAGAGGCCTATGTGACACCCAAGCGTGAGCCCGGAGTTGAGGAGCGGGCGGACTGGAGGCACGAAGTCGGGGGCTACGTGCACAGAGCACGCCTGGACAGCGAGCCGGGGGGGGGGGGCATAGGAAGGGGTGGGAGGCCGTGGTCCTGGGCCCTCGGTCCCTGGTGAGGGGGGAGCGCCCGGGCCAGAGAGAAGACGACCCGAGGGCGAAGCGGAGGCCGAGGAACAGTCGGCGGAGGCAGATCCGGCGCGTGAGAGCGAGGCGCACGCAGGCTCTAACGGGGAAGGCGCCTCGAAGAGGCGAAGCCGGCGCGGAGAGCCTGCGGCCTTCCCATCGGACTCAGAACCAGGGTTGTTCTGTCAACGGCCTCACTTTCGGAACGTTTTTGATGCCTACTGCTGCTGTACTTTCGGAACGGCTATGACCGTATACCTTCCGAAGTTTTTTTTATCGTGGTAACACGCGCCTGATTGAAAGTTCACCACTCGACCTCTGTAGGAGCACAGTTCGGGGGCAGGAGTCCCCGCCACCCGGGACCACGACCGCCGCCCGCCCGCACAGCCTTCCCATCGCCCCACCCCTCCCCCGCCCCCAGGGACCGCCGGCTCCTTCCGTCCCCAGGCATCTGTCTCCAGGGGCACCCGCACCGTCTGCCCTCCCGTGACAGGCCTGTCTCTCCGAACACAACGTCCTCAAGGGCATCCTCGTCCAAGCGCCTGTCGGAATGTCCTTCCCTTTAAGGTTCAGTACTAGCCGACTGCATGGACAGACCGCATTTTATCCATCTGCCGGTGGACACAGGAGCCCCTCCGCCTCTGGGCTGCTGTGACCAGCGCTGCTGTGAGCGTGCGTGTGGAAATATTTAAAGGGATACTTGGAAGAAGAAAAACTGTACAAGCAGCATGATTACAACACGGTGGTATTAAGCTACCTGGGTAAACACTATCGCGTGCCTTCTCCAGCGTGTCTACGTGTACGATGACAGTGGTTCCTTCCCACTTCCAGGCCCCCCACAGCTGCGCAGGGCCCGGAAGGGAGGTCTCTCTGCTGAGACTGGTTGTTTCTCTTCCTTGGGAACCTGCTTCCTGCTGCTCCTGGAACAAATTACCACAAGCTTTGTAGCTTAAAACAACAGAAACGTCTTCTCCTACGGTTCCCGAGGTCAGCGTCTGAAGTGAGCCTTACAGGCTAAAATCGAGGGGCGGCAGTGCGGACTCCTTCTGGGCGCTCCCCAGTTCCCCAGTCTCCCGGCGGCCGGCCTTCCTCGGCTGCTGGCGGGACACTCCGGTCTCTGCTTCAGTCACCACATCGCCACCTCCTCTCCTGCACGCACACCCCTGCTGCCTCCCTGTCAGAAGGGCCCTTGCAATCACACGTAGGGCCCATCAGGAAAACCCCATCTCAAGACCTTTAGTTTATATGTCTTTTTAAGTTTATTTATTTTGAGAGAGAGCATCCAAACCAGGCTGTGCACTGTCAGTATGGAGCTCAAACTCACAAACTGCGAGATCATTACCCAAGCTGAAAACCAAGAGTCAGACGCTTAACCGACTGAGCCACCCACGCACCCTAAGACCCTTTAAACACATCAGCAAGACCCCTTTTGTCATATGAGGTGGCATTCACAGGTTCCAGGAAGTAGAACTTGCATCTGTTGGGGGCCATCATTAGCTTACCACACACACCTTACTTTTTTTTTTAAATAATCATTTTATTGAGATATGACTTACACCTTATTGGGGTTTTTTAAATTTTTTAATATTTATTATTATTGAGACAGAGAGAAACACAGCATAAATGGGGGAGGGGCAGAGAGAGAGGGCGGCACAGAATCCGAAACAGGCTCCAAGCTCTGAGCTGTCAGCACAAAGCCCGATGTGGGGCTCGACCCCAGAAACTGTGAGATCATGATCTGAGCCAAAGTCGGACGCTCAACCAACTGAGCCACCCAGTTGTTTTAAACCGATTCACTCTCTTTAGAACAAATTCAGCTTATCTGAATGCTGGCTTTAAACCTTTCCTGTCACCCCTTTTTGCGGGCAACTGACATGCTCATATTGTTCACATTAATCAGTGGTTTTGAGCACAATTCTCAATGAACTTCTACAGAAAGATACACGCAGGACTTTAGTTCAGGCTCTGATGAACATCAGTCCTGTTAACTTTAACTTGATGTCATCAATGTGTCCCTTTCCTTCCGGCTAATCTTCAGGTGAAGAATTTTATTTTTCTAGAATGTTTCTGAGAATATAATGAAATAAGTGGGGACATGATTCATTCTATAAAATAACCTCTAGGAACGTATCTGCTGTGTTCCTAAATCCTGTTGCACTTCATAGATACAGTGCACCTGAAACAATGAGGGAGGACCTGGGTCTTGGTCCACTTTGCTCGCTGCTACACCCCGTGGGCGAGAGCAGCATGTGGCCCACAGCAGGTGCCCAGTGAGCACGCACTTAGGGAGGAGGGGTCCGTCACAGCAACGCGGAGCTGGAAGCAACGGGGGAAGCTGGCCAGGAGACCCATCGGTTTATCACCACGGCAGGACCAACTGTGGCCCATACAAACCATGTTCCGTAAGAACACCTGCTTCTCCTCGAATGGGTGGGTGCCCAGAATCAACTTTCACAGCTCTCTTTTATGGTGACAGACCCCCACATCCCCACTGGGGAACCCAACGCCCTCCTGGGCCCCATTCTCTGCCTCAAGGAAAGGCCTCTCTCTCCTCTGTTAGAACAGGGATCCCAAGAGCCGCTCTGCAGGGCAGCCTGCCTATGATGCCAATCATAGGAGTCCAGACTCCTAATGGTGCCTCCCAAAGAATTAAGGAGGTGGTGCTGAATGCTCGCCGCGGGGCCCAGCACAGTCTCACTGAAAATAAGCTCTTTAGGAATGTAATCAGTACACGGCACAAACACTCCCTCTGCATCCTGGGAAGGTACCTACGACCACAGAAAAGAATCGGGAAGACACGCACACATCTCAGGGCTCTGGCAGGCCTGGGAACATGCCTGGGAACATGCCTGCAAACACGCCTGTGAACATGGCAGCGCCGCTCAAGGCAGTGTGCCCATTTTACTAGATAAGAACAGACGCAGCTACACGGGTCCGTGAAACAGATAAACTCGCTCCTGTACGGGACCTAACCACTCCAGCCTCAACACGGACCCCGTGTGTGTGCCGGGCGTTTACAACCCAACACGTTGGATGAAATGGGTGAGGCCCAGATGCCACGGTGCCCTCGGGTCTTCCGGCAGTCCTCACGGGGGCGCCAGGACAGGGGCCCACAGTTCAGCCGCCTGACTGGGGATGACGCCCCTCAGATCTCATTCCCAACACCAGACCAGATGAGAGCGATTCCTGTGTAGCTTGGGGGTGGTTTGTGTTTTAGGTTTTTTGAGATTCAGTTTAAATATAAAAGTGATAGCTCCTAGATTGGAACAGTGTCTAGGATCCAATGTTGACAGGACTAAAGCATTCCAGAAACTCTAAAATGCTCAGCATGAAATCTTGGAGCCTCAGACCATCACTGCCAAATAAAGTTTACTGTAGAACTGACCTCAAGTCTAGGGATGTGGTTCGAGTAATTATCAAGAGATCATTCAACAGTGCAGAAAACATTTCAGTCCTTACAAAAAGAACATTCTTTGAGTTCTCATTCTGTTCAATGTCATGGTATTTTTCTCTGCCTTCATCTTCTGTACACAGCTCTCTAAAAGCAGATTGTTAGGGGCACCTGGGGGGCTCAGTCAGTTAAGCGTCTGACTTCGGCTCAGGTCATGATCTCACAGTTCCTGGGTTCGAGACCTGCGTCCGGCTCTGTGCTGACTGCCAGCTCAGAGCCTGAAGCCTATTTCAGATTCTGTGTCTCCCTCTGTCTCTGACCCTCCCTGCTCACGCTATCTCTCTCTCTCAGAAATAAATGAAAAAGTTAAAAAAAATTTTTTTTAATTTTAAAAAATAAAAATAAAATAAAAGCAGATTGTTAAACCAAAACGAAGTCACTATTTGTTGCTTATTTAATGATATAGATCAATGGCCTATTTCTGAAACTTGTAAAAATAAAAATACAATAGAAAAGGACTCTACAGGAACTCATAATATTTTTTAGGTTTTTCTCACTCAGACTTTTAGAGGGTGCCTGAGCTGACACCCCCACATCACAAGTGAAGGAATGGAGGCCAAAGGCCGGCCAGCCAGCAGCACAGGATGACACAGAAATACTTGTTCACTAACACATTAGAGGAATATCAACACCATCACACTGAAGCAGTCAGTGACCACCACGTCTCCTGTACCACACTGGCAGTACGTCCATAAATTCTCAAAATCTGTATCGTTCCCCCAGTCCATTTTTAAGACTGTAACCTAAGGAGATAATAAAGATTGTGCTGGATGATTCAGCTACATGAAAGCTGATAATGTCAAAAAGTGAAAATCTAACATACCAAAGACAGAGAATTAATCCAATTCCAGCACATTCATTCATATGATGGAAAAGTAGCCACTAAAATCATGTTGTGGAAGTAGATATACGTTCGCTGAGAAATGCTGACAATATACTGATTTGGAGTAGGTTAAAACTATAATTATGACTCTGGTTTTGCCGATCTCTCATATAAATAAGTAAAAATTTAAGAGTCTAGAAGTTTAAAGATTCACAGTGCTAAATTTTCATTTTCTCATTTATATCCATGTTTTTTTTTTAAATGTTTTTTATTTATTTCTAGGAGAGAGAGAGAGACAGCGTGAGCAGGGGAGGGTCAGAGAGAGAGGGAGTCACAGACTGAAACAGGCTCCAGGCTCTGAGCCGGCAGTCAGCACAGAGCCCGACGCGGGGCTCGAACCCACGAACCGCGAGATCATGACCTAAGCGAAAGTCGGACGCTTAACCGACTAAGCCACCCAGGCGCCCCTATATCCATGTTTTTATTTAAATGAATATTATTTGCCTTTTTTTTTTCTTTTCAAGTTTTTTGTCATTGCTTTAAAGGCAATACCAACCAGGGATCATGGGTGGCTCAGTCGGTCAAGCGTCCGACTTCGGCTCAAGTCACCATCTCACAATTTGTGAGTTCAAGCCCCACATTGGGCTCTGTGCTGACAGGTCAGAGCCTCAAGCCTGCTTCAGATTCTGTATCTCCTGTCTCTGCCCCTCCCCTGCTCATGCTCTGCCTCTCTCTCTCAAAAATAAACATTAAAAAAAAAATTTAAGGCAATACGAACCAATAAGAAAAGGTTCTTGATTCACCATCAAAAATGCTAAGATTCCTCCTACTAGAAAGTTCTTTGGTAAAAGAAAAAGCCAAATGCTCCCTAGGGCTGGCTGATTCAGCCTCACTAACTGGTACATCTGGTGAAATGCATAATGCAGGTTCCTTGAAGGGGGTTCTTAAAAATGAAATCACCAAGAGGAATGTGACTGGGACATTGTGCCCTTTCCTCAGAGTGAACCACACTGAAAAGAAGAACTCTCACCAAAGGGTTCTTTGTTTCCTATAGCAAACACACCCAGCCAGCCTTGTTTCTCCTGGGTTCTAGTAAAGGAAACCAGCGCCCCCCGTGCTGGAGTGACAGGTCACACTGTGAACAGGTGGGGAGGGCAGCATGAAGCGGCCGGAGGGCAGACACCTGCGCAGCTCACACTCCGAACCACACGTGACAGGAGAGACCGTCCACCTGTCCCTCGGTCCAGAGAGCCATCCAACAAAGCCGGCTCTTGCCCACAGGGCGTCACTCACAGGCACTGCCCCTGACGCCTAAGCACAGACGCAAAACACCTTCTGATCATACCTCTGTGCTTTCCAGCAGCTCAGCAACAAGGGCTGCTCCAGAAGGAGAAATCCATGAACACCTCCGGACGCCTCGAGGGTGCCTGAGCTGAGTGGAAGGGATAGCAGCTCCGGAGCACAGCCCAGGACAGCCTTCCGGAGAATTATCAAAGGCTCCAGAATGAAAGGGGGGAAAACTCACTTAGTTCACAGCCTGTGCACCACACCCATACCGTCCCCTTGTTTCTCCCCTCCGCACCGACTGGGCCTGAGCTACACAGGGAAGCAGCTCCAGGTCCAAATCTGGCCCCTCACCAACTGCCTTTCCGGCCTCCTCAGAGCGGTTCATCAGGGAGGCGTCCAGCTCTGAGGTTACAGTCCTCAGCCAGCACGCAGTGCTCAGGAAGACCCACCGAAAAGAGCCACCCGCACTTGTTTGAGGAGGACCGGTTCCCCTCACTGCGGAGTTCTCGACCTTGCAGAGGGGAGGTTCCACGCTCTCCCGCTCACCAGTCACTCAAAGATGGTGTCACTACATCACAGGAAGGGGGAAGGGGGTCCGCGTGTGGGGACGCCGGTGTGCGTCTGCCTGACAGCAGGACGACAGCTGAGTGGCTCTGACCCAACCTGTCAGCCTGTCGGGTACCCTCCATCCCACTTCTCAGCCTCACTATAATTTCAAATGTAGGACCTAGTCTTTTATTCAGAAAATTCTTTATTAAATGTTTTTTTAAGTTTATTTTTGAGAGACAGAGTTTGAGCAGGGGAGGGACAGAGAAAGGAGACACAGAATCTGAAACAGGCTCCAGGCTCTGAGCTGTCAGCACAGAGCCCGACGCAGGCCTCGAACTCATGAGCCCACAAGATCATGACCTCAGCTGAGGTCGGACGCTTAACCAAGCGAGCCCCCCAGGTGCCCCGTCTTCCTTCGTTCTACGGGAGGCTGGATGAGGAAGAAGGTGGGTGGGTGTGGACACAGTGCCTGGTGTCACCTTTTCACGCCCTGCCTCCCCTCTCAGTCACCAGCTGGGACACAGGGAGCCTCCTTCCCCATCAACAGACTTCTCCGGATGCGGCTGCTCTCAGGCTCTGACACGCCCACACGCAGCACACCGCCTTTTCAGAAGGCAGTCTTTCTTTCCATAAAAGATAAAAAAGGCTCAGGGTACCTGGTGGCTCAGTGGGTTAAGTGTCCGACTTCGGCGCAGGTCACGACCTCAGAGTTGATGAGGTGGAGCTGCACACTGGGCTCTCTGCTGTTAGAGCGGGGCCCGCTTTTAATCTTCTGCCCCTTCTCCCATGCTCACGTTTCCCCCACCCACCCAAAAATAAACATTAATTTTTAAAGATTTTTAAAATGTGTCTGGGGAGCCTGGGTTGGATCATTCAGTTAAGTTTCTCATTCTTGACTTCAGCTCAGGTCATGATGTCACGGTTCATGGGTTTAAGCCCCATGTTCATGGGATTCTCTCTCCCTCTCTCCCTGTTCCCCTCCCTTGTTCTCTCCCCCCTCCAAACAAACATTAAATAAAAAGACTGTGGTAATAATAAAAAAAAAGATGAAGAAGTCTCACTGTGTATTCTGAAAGTCTCTGTGAGGAAGGCTCATCTCTGACCTGAGAGACAACAGGCAGGATGCGGGAGGCAAAGCAAGGTGTTCTCTTTCAGCAGAGAACTTTCTTCGGGAAGTCAGGATTGCCAGCAGGGCCTACAGAGAACAGGAAGGGAGAGGAGACGGCCTGGGCCCCTCCCTGTACTTGTCACCCTCAGAGTAAACAGCTTCACCTCGGTGCATCTACCCCGAGTATTTTAAGCCACTTACTCTCAGTCTTTAATAAAAATAAAAACAGCACAGAAACATACAGTCCAGAAACATTTTAAGAACTTTCCAATTTTGGAAACCATCTACAAGTTCACCAGGTCATATAATATATAATCTATTAATAACACAATATAATAATATATAACACATAAGCAAATAAATGCACCAAGTTTTTACAGCATGCCTATTTTTAGGAAATGAGCATTCTGAAAATGCTATTCACACCTACAAAAACAGGAACAAAAGATTCCTAAGAAGTAGGATAAATATTTTTCACACAAAAATTAAATACAAATCAACAAAACAAAAAAAAGAGACTGATCTGTTCAACGGGTCCTAGATAACCAGACATTGCAAAAACAAACACGCAAAAACCACAGAGAAGAAACAGAGCCTCCCTTTATTTTTTTAATGTTTATTTTCGAAAGACAGAGAGAGAAAGCGCACGCAAGCAGGCGGGGTGGGCAGAAAGAGAGGGGGACAGAGGATCTGAAGTGGGTTTCTGCTGAAAACAGCATGATTCGGGGCTCAAACTCACAAACCGTGAGATCATGACCTGAGCCAAAGTCAGACACTTAACTGACTGAGCCACCCAGGTGCCCCAACCCTCCCTTTATTTTTATTATTATTTTTTTTAATGATTGATTTATTTCTAGGAGAGAGAGAGAGACAGCATGAGCAGGGGAGGGTCAGAGAGAGAGGGAGACACAGAATCTGAAGCAGGCTCCAGGCTCTGAGCTGGCAGTCAGCACAGAGCCCGACGCGGGGCCCGAACCCACGAACCGCGAGATCATGACCTAAGCGAAAGTCGGACGCTTAACCGACTAAGCCACCCAGGCGCCCCCCAACCCTCCCTTTAAAAGTCAGAAAAGTATTGGGGCCCCTGGGTGGTTCAGTGCATTGAGCATCCGACTTCAGCTCAGGTCAAGATCTCGAAGTTCAGGAGATCGAGCCCCACGTCAGGCTCTGTGTTATCAGCGCAGAGCCCACTCTGGATCCTCTGTCCCTCTCTCTCTGCCCATCTCCCACATGCTGCACCCTCGTGCTCTCTAAAATAAATAAAACATTACCAAAAAAAGGGGCCCCTGGGTGGCTCAGTGGGTTAATCGGCTAACGTCGGCTCAGGTCATGATCTCACGGTTGGTGGGTTCAAGCCCTGCGTCAGGCTCTGTGCTGACAGCTCAGAGCCTGGAGCTGCTTCAGATTCTGTGTCTCCCTCTCTCTCTGCCCCTCCCCTGCTCATGCACTGTCTCTATCAAAAAATGAATAAACATAAAAAAAAAAAAAAAGTCAGGAAAGTATTCACTCTTCCTACCCCAATTCAAATAGCCCAAAACCACTAACTCCCAGGAGCCAGGAAATGTGTTTCCTAATTTCTTCTGGCAACTCTCACAAAAAGCTAGTGTAGAGCTCAGTGCACAGTGAGTGGGCTACCAGTGACGCCAAATATATGGTGTCAGGTAACCCCAAACTACCCCAGGGCCAAGTCCTGCAGTCACAAGTCACAAATACACAGGCAGTGTTTGAAAATTCCCCTAGCGGGGCGCCTGGGTGGCTTAGTCGGTTAAGCGTCCGACTTTCGCTTAGGTCGTGATCTTGCGGTTCGTGGGTTCGAGCCCCGCATCGAGCTCTGTCCTGACTGCCAGCTCGGAGCCTGGAGCCTGTTTTAGATTCTGTGTCTCCCTCTCTCTCTGACCCTCCCCTGCTCACGCTGTCTCTCTCTCTCTCTCTCTCCTAGAAATGAATAAAACATTTAAAATAAAATAAAATAAGATAAAATAAAATAAAATAATAAAATAAAATAAAATAAAATAAAATAAAATTCCCCTAGGATGTCCAAAAGGGAAGTAAAGTCCGGAGAACATGGCTTTGCACACAGTGAGCCCTCAACCACGCAGACTTCTTTGAAGAGCACTCCCCAAGGGGTGCCTGGCTGGCTCAGTCAGGAGAGCAGAAGAGTGCACAACTCTTGATCTCGGGGTTGTGAGTTCAAACCCCACCCTGGGTGTAGAGATTGGTAAATAAGAATAATAATAAAGATACTTTAAAAAAAAAAAAAAGTACTTGAGGCACCTGGGTGGCTCAGTCGCTTGAGCTTCCAGCTTTGGCTCAGGCATGATCTCAGGGTTCGTGGGTTCAAGCCCTGCGTCAGGCTCTGTGTTGACAGCTCAGAGTCTTGAGCCTGTTTCAGATTCTGTATCTCCCTCTCTTTGACCCTTCCCTGCTCATTCTCTCTCTCTCTCAGAAATAAATAAAACGTTTTAAAAAAATAAATAATTTAAAAAATTAAAAATTAAAAAAAAATGCGTGTGTATGCGCATGTATACACGCACACACAGATATAATGAAAGTATAAACAGCACTCCTCAGACGTCAGGAGCGCTATACCTGCCTGCTCACTGCTCACAACCACCTGTGAATCAGGTTCCCCGAGGTTCCTCATTTACAGAGAGGCCTAGAGCAGCTGAGCAACCTGGGGGGGAGGGGGTCCCTAACCTCTCTTAGAGTAATTCCTTCCCCTGCCCCTCAGCCTTCCTTCCCCGTCATTCTGTGCACGCCCTATACCTCCCGCTGCACCCTGTCACTGGTGTTCTCCCCAGGTCTCCACTGGGGTCTCCAGATGGGCACCACTGTCACTGCCGGCTGGTTCCCAACACCCCAACACCGTGCCCCACTTTTTCCTTGCCGACAGACCTCAATCCTTCCTCAATTCCTGTGATCCGTGCATACCCAGGAGCACTACTCCGCGCCAGGCACCTTGGTGGCACGTGGGTGGGAATGGAGACAGAGATGACAGACAGCAGAATAAGTAAAATATGGAGTCTGTAGACAATGTGAAGCTAAGGAGAACAGTAAAGTGGGGAGAGGGGAGGCGGGAGTCTTGGAGGCAAGAGGGGTCCCGTGGGGAAGGCTGCCCGCGGCCGGGTCAGGAGAGCAAGGCTGACCGGTGTAACCAGCGAGGCCTGCGCTCCTCACACTCAAGGTGAACGCTGCGCTCCTGACAGCTCTCTTGGGGACGCTGCTGCGGCGCCAGGGACAGCACTCGGGAGGCACTGCTCGCGCCAACTGCGGCGCCTCCACCCTGAGCCCCACGCGGTGCGGGGACCTGCCTGGAAAGCATCTGTGAACAAACATGGCCAAGGAAGTGGGGGGGTCGGTGGGCCCGGGACACTGCAGGGGAGTTTCTTAAACAGAGACACAGGGAAGGGGTCTTCTTTCTACCAGCGGCTGCAGCCACGACCGTGAAGAGAGCAGCCAGCACGTGGCGCGGAAGACGCAGGGCCGGATGGGAACGATGTTGTCAGGAGTCACGCACCCACGGCTCGTCCTGCGTGAGCTGACCCTGCGGGGCCCCGACTGCTCTCCCCCATCTGGGCCCTCTTTCTAAACAATGGATCCTATCACCTACCCCTCTCTGCTTAACCCTTTAATGCCTTCCAGAGACTCAGAGAGACAGACTGCAGGCCCGAATTCCCAGCCGGAGCCGGGGCCCCCGCCCCTCCACCCGCCAGCTCCGTGCCCTCTTTCCTCTCACACAGGCCTCTCCCCGCCGCACCTGCACCTGCGACCCTCCTTCCTCTCCCACCCTCTGCTTCACTAATTCTACTCAGCTTTAGAACGTCAGCTTAAAACGCACCTCAGAAAACACAATGAAAAGAAAAGAAAGAAAGGGACTCCCCTGAGGGAAACTCCTAACTAGGTCGGGTTCCCTGTTACACAACCTCACGTACTCTCTGCTTTCCTTCACAGTAGCCGGCAGTGCTGGCAATTAGCGAAAGGACAGAAGTGTGCCACTCTTGCTTATCGTCTGTCCTCGGCACCTATGACGCTGGCTGGCACGAGGAAGATGCTCAGTCAGCACCACCAGGCACACGTGCTGAGTGAGACGAAGCCCAGACCTGACTCCGAGGCTCCCAGGATGCCAGGGCGCCCCTACATGAAGGCAGCGCGGCGCTGAGGGGCCGGGGCCGGGACGAACACAGGCGCCACTGCCAGCACAGTGTGGCCAGCACGGCAGCGGCCGCGGCCCTCCTTCCTGCAAGAACAGTCCGCAGACACTCCGCTCCCCGGCACATCGCGTGTGACCACCGGGGGCCACGGGGGCCCCTGCAAACCCAGCGGGGGAGGAGTGCAGGCGGCATGCCACGTCTCAGCTCGCACTTTGAGGGACTTCATTCACTCATTCGTTTGATCTTTTCTTTCTTTCTTTCTTTTTTATTTTTTGACAGAGAAAGAACGAGTGGGGAAGGGACTGAGAGAGAATCCCAAGCAGTCTCCACACACTGTCAGCAGCTCGGAGCTCGATGCGGGGCTCGAACCCACGAACCTCGAGATCAGGACCTGAGCCGAAATCCGGAGTCAGAGCCCTAACTGCCTAACCGGCTGAGCCGCCCGGGCCCTCAGAGACAACACAGTAACAAGACACTGCTGCCAAACCAGATGAGGGGTTTCCAGCAACACAACCAAGGACACGGCTGCCCCCTTCCTCTGCTATGCCACAGAAACGCTTGAAAATGTTAAGAAAGCCTTCCCACACCCCCTCCAAATATCTCCAATTCCAGAGTCCAAGACAATAACTTCAAATTTCCCAGCACAAAAATTAGGTCTTGCTAGAAATTGTGAAAAATAATCTGTATAGTGGAGAAAAACAAACAATAAGTGCCTAGTACATCCACATAATGGAATATTCTAGGGTTACAAAAACCTAATTTCATGTGTGTGGACTCTGTCAAAATATGAAAACTTACACACAGACACACACAGACACACACACACACACACACACAATGCAGGATAAGGAACTCCAAACCAAACCACATTTGTTGGCACCAGATTTCCCAGAGACAACTTTCAGGGGAGAAGGGACAGGGGCAGCAATCTGTGTCCCAGCCCCGTCCCCTAGCTGTGTGACCCTAACAAGTCCTGCCCCACTCACAATGGCGACAGTGGTGAGGCCAGCGGGAGAAGCACTGAGCCTGTTCTGACAGGCGCATGCGCAGGATGCTGAGGACAGAAAGGGCCTTACACTGAGTTCAATGGAGAGAAGACGCGAGTTCCTTTCCACTCCCTCCTGAAAGTCCACTGGAGAAACACTGCTCCAGAGGAGAGACGCTGACCTTCTGGAAGACACACGGGGATGGATTAAGTGGCCACTCACTTAGAGCAAAGAACACAGTAGCATAATGGCCACAGAGAGGATGCCCGATGAGCAAGCAAAGCACGGGAAGGCGGGCATCAATCAGGTGCCGTACCTGACAAGGAAAGCCTGGGGGAACGTCTGGCGTGAAACCTCAGGCAGGAGGCTGACTCGGGCCAGGCAAGCGGAGATGCTCCAGAAGTAGGACCCCAGGCCTGGAAGGGAGGAGGCGACCCCAGCATGAGAACCGGGGCCAGGACACAACAGAAGTCCAAGAGTTCGTGCTGAGTGGTGGGGCCCCAGCAGACAGGCTAGCGAGAACTGTTGATGGGTACACGCAAAACAGAACGTGTGAACATGTAAACTGATGGGGCGCCTGGATGGCTCAGTCAGTTAAGAGTCTGGCTCTTGGTTTCAGCTCAGGTCATGATCTCGAGGTTCACAGGATCGAGCTCCACACTGGGCTCTGCGCTGACAGTGTGGAGCCTGCTTGGGATTCTGTCTCTCTGCTCCTCCCCCTGGTTATGCTCGTTCTCCGTCTCTCTCACAAATAAATAAATAACCATTAAAAAACAATGTAAAGTGATTCCAGGAGAAGCCAAAGGTTGCACTGGGCAGGAAATGTATTCCTGGCACCCCACATGGGGCAGTGGTGGAGAATGTCTGCAGTCAAAACAAACACAAAATGCCTATTTAATTCACATTAGGATTCACTATGCTGAAGCATGGAGGAGATGGAAGGGAAATATGCGAGTTTACCTTCCCCAAGAGAAAGGCAATAGCAACTACCTAAACCCAGGGGAGAGAACCCGAGAAGGAAACAGCCAGAAGAACAGGAACAGGCGGCGGGGGGTACCACAGCTACCTCCTGCTAGGCAGCATGCAGTACACCGCCGGACTTTTTAAACTGTGCACATGATAAAAATTAAAATTAAACTGAGATATAAAACTAAAACAAGTAACAAAAATGAGTGCGATAAGTGGAAGCTACAGAGTAGCAAGGGTGGGCCAAGGTGCCCACAGACTTCTCGCTGAGTCCTGGCTTCACCTCTGCTTTTCTACCAAACAGAAAGCAGTGAGGGCAGGGGGCAGCTTCATGTCTCCTGACGGCCTGCAGAGTGGGCTCCGGGCAAACATTTGTGAAATTAATGTCGGAGTAAATACAGCGTGAGGAAGAGAGACGTTGAAATAGAACCTGGTCTTTTAAGAGATGCAAACTCTTTCCATAAGCGGCGGCGGAGGTGGAGGGTACAGACATGGCCGAGGTTAAGGCTCGAGACCTTCGTGGCAAGAACGAGGAGCTGCTTAAACAGCCAGAAGACCTGAAGCTGTCCCAGCAGCACGTGGCCAAAGTGACAGGCGGCGCGGCCTCCAAGCTCTCCAAGATCCGGGTTGTTCACAAACCCATCGCCGGAGCTCTCACCATCATCAACCAGACTCAGGAAGAGAACCTCAGGAACTTCCACAAGCGCGAGCAGTACGAGCCCCGGGGGTGCGCGCGAGAAGGCCCGCGCAGGGCGCCGCCGGCTAAGCCAGCGCGAGGCAAGCCCGAGGCCAAGCGGCGGCCGCGCGGAAGGAACGACGTACCCGCTGCGGCAGTCGCGGTCAGGGCCCGAGCTCCGGCGTCAATACAACACAAACGGGAAAAAATCAAAATAAAAAAGTAAAATAAAGAGAGAGATGCAAACATTTTCGGAAGTCTCAGGAACGGCGGCTCTCTAGCCGTGACCCCGGGACAGGGAGCGGCGGCGTCAGCGCGAACCGGTCAGAAACAGCGCTTCGGGCGCCTGGGCGCTCTGTCCCCTAAGCAACCCACCTGGGCTCAGGTCACGCCCTCCCGTGCTGAGGTCAAGCCCTGCAAGGGGCGCTGCACTGACAGCTCAGAGCCAGAGCTTGTTTCCGATTCTGTGTCTCCCTGTCTCTCTCTGGCCCTCCGCCACTGGTTCTCTCCCTCTAGTAAACAGGCAGTTTTTTCAAACTTAAGAAAATTGGGCGAGCCCATCCTTAGAAAAACAACAAAAGACATTTCTTGCTCAGACGAGGCACACCAGACACCCTGCCCAGCAGCTGTCACGGGGCCTCCGGGTGACCCTGACGTGTGCAAACACGAGGGACCAGGCAACAGCTCCGTCACTTCCGCGGTGAAGGCACCTGTTCCCAAACAGTGAGTCCTGGGTGCTCTGCAAGATCAGGCGAGGCTCAGGACCTTCTAAGACCCTCTCTGCTTTCTTCTCTCTCACGCTCATGAGTGTAGAGCAGGGTGCTCTGCAGGCCCCGGGACGCACAGACCGCTCACAGAAGCAGCCGGAAGAATCTAGTTCTCTTCAAGTAAGCCAGACATTTAAGAGACTTGTGAAAATGTAAAACAATGCCACTCTTCTCACTATTTTAGAAAGTAGTATTTTTCATTAAAAATGTCATTGACAGGGGCGCCTGGGTGGCTTAGTCGGTTAAGCGTCCGACTTTCGCTTAGGTCATGATCTCGCGGTTCGTGGGTTTAAGCCCCGCGTCAGGCTCTGTGCTGACTGCCAGCTCAGAGCCTGGAGCCTGTTTCAGTCTGTGACTCCCTCTCTCTCTGACCCTCCCCTGCTCACGCTGTCTCTCTCTCTCCTAGAAATAAATAAAACATTAAAAAAAAAATTAAAAAAAAAAAATGTCATTGACAGGGGCACCTCTCTCTCTGGCGTCAGGCTCTGTGCTGACGGCTCATAGCCTGGAGCCTACTTCACATTCTGTGTCTCCCTCTCTCTGCTCCTCCCCTGCTCACACGCGCACTCTCTCTCTCTCAAAAATAAATGTTTTTAAAAAAATTTTTTAAATACTTTTTTTTAATGTTTTATTTATTTCTAGGAGAGAGAGAGAGACAGTGTGAGCAGGGGAGGGTCAGAGAGAGAGGGAGTCACAGACTGAAACAGGCTCCAGGCTCTGAGCTGGCAGTCAGCACAGAGCCCGACGCGGGGCTCGAACCCACGAACCGCGAGATCATGACCTAAGCGAAAGTCGGGTGCTTAACCGACTAAGCCACCCAGGCGCCCCTAAAAATTTTTTTTAAATTAGAAAAAGTCATTGATGTTGGGGTACCTGGGTGGCTCGGTTGGTTAAGTGTCCAAGTCTTAATTTTGGCTCAAGTCATGACCTCACAGTAGTGAGATCAAGCCCCACATGGAGCTCTGCACTGAGCATGAAGCCTGCTTAAGATTCTCTCCCACTCCCTCTCCCCCTTCCCTGTGTGCTCTCTCAAAAACAACATATTAATAACATGTAATGGATTTTTTTAATGTTTTTATTTATTTTTGAGTCAGAGAGAGACAGAGCATGAGTGGGGGAGGGGCAGAGAGAGAGGGAGACACAGAATCCAAAGCAACCTCCAGGCTCCAAGCTGTCAGCACAGAGCCCGATGTGGGGCTCACATCCACAGACTACAAGATCATGACCTGAGCTGAAGTCAGACGCTCAACCAACTGAGCTGCCCAGGCGCCCCATATTTTTTAAAATTTTTCAGTGTTTATTCATTCTGAGAGAGAGAGAGAGCACGAGCAGGGGAGGGGGAGAGAGAGAGGGAGACACAGTATCTGAAGTAGGCTCCAAACCCCACACTGTCAGCATAGAGGCCTGACATGGGGCTCAAACCCACAAACTGTGAGATCATGAACTGAGCCAAAGTAGGACGCTTAATTGACTGAACCACTCAGCTGCCACTGTAATGGATTATTTTTTAATGGGCTAATAAAAACATATTTCAGATTTTTTATCTTTATAATACAGTCAAGGTCACTAGATATAACTAACATAAAAGCCCTTTGGCCCTCAATAACATTTAACAATGTGCAGTGTCTAAGACAAAGAGTTTATGAACCAGGAGTCCAGGGCTTCAACAAGCCTAGCAAGGACTGACCATCACTAAAAGGTCACAGTACACAGTTAACCACACAGCAGTGACAACAGGCCTATTTGTGGCATAAGCACAACCCAAACCACAAATCCAGTTTTACTGCACTTTGTTGATACCTAAAGCCACCACAAAATGGCCTCGGGACTTCTACGTGCAACACGCCACACAGACACCTAATTCTCTACAACAGTATCTAACTGACTGCTTTCAGACCAAGACAAAATGGAAAGCAGAAAAACAAAGTTGCCCTGCAACAGGAAATTAATTTTTAGGCACCCTAAGTATTTCTGAGACCTTTCACTTATTTATTCAAACATGGATTTATCCATTTGAATACTGTCAGCAGGGAAGGGAAACGACAGCTCTTTCTAAATTTCCTTTTGAGGGAATCTGTACATTGGACAAGATATTTACATCCCTTGAGGGAACACCATACTTTGGTAAGAATAAGGTTTCATCGGACAGCTATTCTTAATTTCCCATTTCAACTCCTGTGTCAAAGGGAAGGGTCGTTTCATTCCTTGTGTGACTATCAGTCAATAAATGCCACCTTGAGTGTAAAGCTAATAACAAGTAAAACCTGTGTCCATGCATAACATTTCTTTTAAAACCTGTTTGAAAACAAAGAGTTCTGGGGTTTTACTGTTTCTTTTTAAGATTGATAAAAGCCACGCCATATAACATACAGTACAGGTTATCTAACGAAGTACAGGTTATACTCAATGAACTTCCCATAGTGTATTTTCCCTTTTTATTTTAAAATATGTTGAACCCACTGTAAAGTTCAAAGAATACTACAAAGAACATCTGTATATGCCTCCTCTGTGTCCAATTATTAATGTCCTCCCACATTCCCTTTTATCTCTTTCTACAAACCTGCACTTTTTTTGTGGAACTATTAAAAAAAAGCTGCAGAGAGGCACCTGGCTGGCTCAGTCAGTGGGGCATGCGACTCTTGCTCTCCAGGTCTTGAGTTCAAGCCCCATGCTGGGCATAGAGATTACTTAAAAATAAAATCATAAGGGGCGCCTGGGTGGCTCAGTCGGTTAAGCGTCTGACTTGGGCTCAGGTCATGATCTCGCGGTTCATGGGTTCAGGCCCCACGTTGGGCTCTGTGCTGACAGCTCAGAGCCTGGAGCCTGTTTCGGATTCTGTATCTCCCTCTCTCTCTGACCCTCCCCTGCTCACGCCGTCTCTCTCTCTCTCTCTCCAAAATAAAGAAAGCACTAAAAAACTTAAAAAAAAAAAATTAAGCATCCTGTCAGTATGCTAACAGCTCAGAGGCTGGGCCTGCTTCAGATTCTGTGTCTCCCTCTCTCTCTGTCCCTCTCCTGCTCATACTCAGTCTCTCTCTCAAAAATTAATAAAACATTAAAAATTTAAAACAAATAAGATAAAATCATAAAGTCCTTAAAAATTACATTATGGTGTGGACACCACGACGCATTCCTAAGCCTTTCAGCGTGTACTTTCTAGGAACAAGGGCCGTCCTTCTACGTAAGACCATTGTGACACCACTGACAGCAAGTTCATCTGTATTCAAAATTTTCCAGTCATCCCAATAATGGCCTTCACGCTTGCTTTGTTTCCTTTTAAAAACCAGTTTCTAAACAAGAATCAGTCTTGAGTTGTCACAATTCTTTCACCTCCTCAATCTAGATGGCCCCTCGCCTTCTTAGGAGACTGATATTTTCAAGTGTCCAGGAGACTGCAGAATGCCCTACATGCTGGCTTGTCTGGTTATTCCTCATGACTTGACTCAGGTTAAGCATTTTTGGCAAGAATGCCGGGGGCGTCAGGGTGGCTCAGTCGCTTAAGCGTCCTACTTCGGCTCAGGTCATGATCTCACATCTAGTGGGTTCGAGCCCTGCGTCCAGCTCTGTGCTGACACAAGGACCCTGGAACCTGCTTTGGGTTTGTGTTTCCCTCTCTCTCTGTCCCTCCCCCACTCACACTCTCTCTCTCAAAAATGAATAAATGTTTAAAAAAAAAAAAAAAAGAATGTTGACTCCCCAACCCCCGCCACTGAATCCCATTGAGGGGCCCATAATCTCCATTACTGGGAAGTCAGAATTTGATCACCTAATCACCGTGGGGTCTGACAGATTTCTTCAATGTAAGGAGTCTTCTTTTTATGAGTGGAATCATCACCTATGGAATGACACTTCAGACTGCGTGGGCACCCTGCCCCCTCTCCCCCTCAAGCATTCACAGCATGTTTTTTGATAACAGTGATGATCCTCATTTGAGTCAATAATTACCTTGGTCATCACAAAACACTGGTTCCCCCAACTCAACAACAACATTGATTCTCTAAATCTGTCACTTTCTCCTTTATTTTTTTTTTTATTTTTGTCACTTTCTCCTTTAAAGAGCACTTGTAAGGAATGCTCCTTTAGATTGTCACTAGGACTGGGTTTTACTCACTGTCCGCCACAGACTTAACGTTAAATTCAATGTGTCCGTTACATTACTCTATCCGTTATTATTACTCTATTCTGACACTCCCAATGTCCCAGATTTGCCCACTGGGAACCCATTCAAGCTGCTCCATTTTTGACACATCCCCATCAATGTTTGAACACTTCCTTGCTTTCGGGTACAAGATAATCCACACTGAATTCTGCCTGCCCAAGCCTGAAGTAAGTCACTTCTCTGAGAATCCCTGGTTGTTTAGTGGGAAAGGGTGTTTGTAACCGGTACCTGGGGGGCGAGGTGCTACTCACTGCTCCAAGACCCTTTCAGAAGACAGAGCTAAGAATTGTTTTTTACATTACTATTCATACTGATATCTCAATTTAAATCTCAAGACACAAGGACTCTCCCTCACCTTTTCCATACCATATTTTTTAATTTTACTTTAGAGAGAGGGAGAGAAAGAATATGAGCAGGGGAGATGGCAGAGAGAGAAATCAAGAGTCAATCAAGTGAGCCACCCAGGCGCACCTCCATACCATATTTTTATCCCCTTTCTCTCAGAGCGCCTTGGCTCCCAGCAGCAGTATACCCATTTGCTCTGACATACACCAGAAGTGATTTCAGAATTACTATGCTGATCTATCAACATACTTTGAACCTACTTTGTAGTAAGTTTCTTTGCAGTTCTTGTTTGCTTTTAAATACAACCCACCAAAGGAATACCAAGTACTGTGTTCACGACCCGTGAATTAATCTTTCCTATGTGGTTATATTAGTAATTCAACATACTTCCAAGTTCATGTTTCTTTTTTTTCTTTTTTTTAATTTTTTTTTTAATGTTTTATTTATTTCTAGGAGAGAGAGAGACAGCGTGAGCAGGGGAGGGTCAGAGAGAGAGGGAGTCACAGACTGAAACAGGCTCCAGGCTCTGAGCTGGCAGTCAGCACAGAGCCCGACGCGGGGCTCGAACCCACGAACCGCGAGATCATGACCCAAGCGAAAGTCGGACGCTTAACCGACTAAGCCACCCAGGCGCCCCATCAAGTTCATGTTTCAATCTGTATTCAATTTGGTTTCTATCAGGAGCACCTGGGTGGCTCAGTCGGTTAAGCCTCCGACTTCGGCTCAGTTCATGATCTCACGGTTTGTGGGTTCGAGCCCCACGTCGGGCTCTGTGCTGACAGCTCAGGGCCTGGAGCTGCTTCAGATTCTGTGTCTCCCTCTCTCTCTGACCCTCCCCTGCTCATGCTGTCTCTCTCTCACTCTCTCTCAAAAATAAATAAAACATTAAATTTTTTTTTAAAAATGTGGTTTCTATCATTGTCTTAATTTGTTTTTTAATATATAGAATATATGGATGGCTCAAAAGTCAGATAAAAAGGCAGACTCAAACAAGTTTTACTCCCACCCATATGTACCTTACACCCTGCCCCTACCCACTTAAGTTTTTTAAATTGCTTCCTTCTCTGTCCTTCCTAGATTTCTTTTTGCAAAAAGAAACAAATATATACATTTTACTTCTTCTTCTAATTTTGCATTCTTTCTTTCCAACACCTTCTCCTCCCCCGCACCCCTAACCTCTTTATTGTCCTATCCTGCTGGCCTAGCCCTGTCCTGAAGCCTGTGAATACAAAAACCTACTTAACCTAAAATGAGCAAATCAGAGGACTCTAGATGCTGGTGAGGATGTGGAGAAACAAGCACTTTCCTACACTGTTGGTGGGAATGTAAACTGGTGCAGCCCCTCTGGAAAACAGTGTGGAGTTTCCTCAAAAAATTAACAACAGAACTCCCCTATGACCCAGCAATAGCACTGCTAGGAATTTACCCAAGGGATACAGGAGTGCTGATGCACAGGGACACATGTACCCCAATGTTCATAGCAGCATTCTCAACAACAGCCAAAACATGGAAAGAGCCTAAGTATCCATCAACGGACAAATGGATCAAGAAGATGTGGTTTATCGGGGCGCCTGGGTGGCTCAGTTGGTTAAGCATCCGACTTCAGCTCAGGTCATGATCTCACGGTTCGTGGGTTCGAGTCCCGCATCAGGCTCTGTGCTGAAAGCTAGATTGGAGCCTGGAACCTGCTTCAGATTCTGTGTCTCCCTCTCTCTCTGACCCTCCCCCTGCTCATGCTGCCTGCCTCTCTCTCTCTCTCTCTCTCTCATTCTCTCTCTCAGAAATAAATAAAAACATTTAAAAAAAAAAAGAAAAGAAAAGAAGATGTGGTTATCTATACAACGGAATACTACATGGCAATGAGAAAGAATGAAATCTGGCCACGTGTAGCAACATGGATGGTCCTTGAGGGTGTTATGCTGAGCGAAATAAGCCAGGCAGAGAAGGACAAATACCATAGGTTTGCACGTATAGGAGGATTAGGAGGAACTTAACAGAGGAACGAGGAGGAGAAGAAGGGGGGAAATAGTGGGGGAGGGGGAGGGAGGCAGGCAAACCATGAGAGACTCTTGAATGCTAAGAACAAACTGAGGACTGATGGGGGTGGGGGGAGAGGAAGAGGGGTGATGGGCATGGAGGAGGGCACTTGGGATGAACACTGGGAGTTATATGGAAACCAACTTGACAATAAACTATTTTAAAAAATAAAAAGTAGGGGCGCCTGGGTGGCTTAGTCGGTTAAGCATCCGACTTTCGCTTAGGTCATGATCTCGCGGTTCGTGGGTTCGAGCCCCGCGTCGGGCTCTGTGCTGACTGCCAGCTCAGAGCCTGGAGCCTGTTTCAGTCTGTGACTCCCTCTCTCTCTGACCCTCCCCTGCTCCGCTGTCTCTCTCTCTCTCTCTCCTATAAATAAATAAAA
>NW_024080917.1:2200077-2216790 GCF_003009895.1 Hyaena hyaena
CTGAAACAGGCTCCAGGCTCTGAGCTGGCAGTCAGCACAGAGCCCGACGCGGGGATCGAACCCACAGACCGTGAGATCACGACCTGAGCCAAAGTCAGACACTTAACCGACTAAGCCCCCAGGTGCCCCTACTTTGTACTTTCTTCCCACTTACTGCATCCTGGACATCACTCCCTACCAGTCTGGAGTAATTTTCCCCTTCCTCTCCGCAGCTGCACAGCTGTTAGGTGAACACACTTCAGTTCACTCTTCCCAGACAGACATTTAGGTTGTTTCTATATTTTATTCATAGGTAATGCTGCAATGAATACCCTGTGCATCTGATATTTCTATCTGTGGAGGTACATCCTCAGGTAAATTACTATAAGTGGGACTGTTAAGTCAAAGGGTCAAGTGCATCTACTGCAAATTCCCCTTGATAAAGACTGCACCACCCTGCACCCTCACAAGCAATATGACAGCACACCTATTTCCCAACAGCCTCACCAACACAATGTGTTCAAGCTTTTACATTTTTGCCAACATGATGAGTGAGAAATGCTATCTAAAATGATTTTAATCTGCATTTATCTTCCTCATCCCACAGCTTGTGGGTTCGAGCCCCACATCCAGCTCTGTGCTGACAACTAGCTCAGAGCCTGGAGCCTGCTTCGGATTCTGTATCTCCTTCTCTCTCTGACCCTCCCCTGCTCACACTGTCTCTCTCTCTCTCACACACACACACACAAATAAATAAAACATTAACTTTTAAAAATATGATTAGTCAAGAGCGCCAGACTGGGTCAGTCAGTAGAGCACACGACTCGTGATCTCAGGGTTGGTAAGTTTGAGCCCCACAAAGGGTGTAGAGATTACTTAAAAATAAAAGCTATTAAAAAAAAATGTTTTTAACATTTATTTATTTTTGAGGGACAGAGCATGAGTGAAGGAGAGACAGAGAGAGAGGGAGACACAGAATCCAAAGCAGGCTCCGTGCTGTCAGCACAGAGCCCCGATGCGGGCTTGAACCCACAAACAGCGAGGGCATGACCTGAGCCAAAGTCGGACGCTTAACCGACTGAGCCACCCAGGAGCCCCAAAAATAAAGTCTTGAAATATGTGTATACCTATGTACGTATGTATTTAAGTATAAATGCACACGCGTGCGCGCACACACACACACACACACATACACACACAATCAGTTCACTGGCGGGCAGCTTAATCAAAACAAAAGGTTTATAAAATGCCCCTAAATTGCTCATAAAAGTAAAATGCTAAACACATTGCTTTGTTACTGACCCAATGATTTAGGGCAAAAACGGTCCTTACAGCACTGAACAATTCCTCCTGTCTGAACATATAAACCACCTACCTATAAATAGATTTAGCCAGCTGATACCACACATAATTCATAACCTGAGCTGGTTAAACTTGCTTAAAGAGACATGAGAACAAACTACGTGAAATGAACAAGAACAACGAATCATTAAAGCCTCTGACACTAGCAACAGTGAGATATTCCCAATACGGTGGAACTCCAGCTCAAAATAGGGGTCTCAACAGGCAAACTCACTTTTGACAACAGCAGGACAACTTAGCTTTCAGCACAGAAGGCTCTAAAACTTCTGTAAACTTTTTTTAAAATTATTCAACAAAAGAAAAAGTAAAATAGATCATTTAACAAACTAGAATTTCAGGAGCTGTATATTCTTAAATCCTTTTAAAGGCATGGGTCTTTAGAAAATTAGCTAGATCATAACCGGAGTAATGCCTAAAACAAGCATTAAATATTTCGACAGAAAAATAAAACTGTACCTACTAAAGAAATTTCTTTTCCTCCCTATGATACTGAATCATCTCTACCACTCTCAAGAACTTTCAAAAACTACAAGTGTCACTCTTTTCACCAGGAAGTTCTCAAAATTATTTATATTAGACACTGATGAAAGCACCGTACCCACCTAGTAATAGAGGCTCTCTCTCTTCAGAAATAAATAAAACATTAGAAAAAATTTTTTAAAGAACTACAGGCATTTAAAAAAAATTTTTTTAATGTTTTATTTATTTCTGAGAGAGAGAGAGACAGCATGAGCAGGGGAGGGTCAGAGAGAGAGAGGGAGATACAGAATCTGAAAGAGGCTCCAGGCTCTGAGCTGTCAGCACAGAGCCCGACACGGGGCTTGAACCCATGAACCGTGAGATCATGACCTGAGCCAAAGTCGGACGCTTAACCGACTGAGTCACCCAGGCGCCCCAAGAATTACAGACATTTTTAATATGTATTTTTCCAAATATCAACACAAGTTAACAGTCTATCTTCAATAAGCATCTGAATATTCTATAAGTTACTTAGAAAAATCTGAGTTTCTTTAGATGTGTTTTGTATTTTGATCTAAAACCTTAACTGAGTCAAAGCAAGAGACGTTAGTATTTATCTTTAGGGTGTAATATTTTTTATTACTAAAGATTATAATGAAACTTTTACTAGATTTCTTTTCCTATGGTTTGAAATTTGTGATACATGTACAGACACTACTTTCCAAGGAAAATCAGTACCATTACAGATAATGTGGCCCATACCTCAAATGAAACCAACCCCATTCCTACCACTCACCCCCTCTTACAAACACACCTCCCCAATACACACACATACACACTACAACTAATTTTTAATATTTCCTTAAGACTTTTCCATGTGGACAATTTTCAGTTATAATCATGGTGTACAATTCATTCTATCAGAAGCACTACTCTAAATTACCTTGGAGGGGCGCCTGGGTGGCTTAGTCGGTTACGCGTCCGACTTTCGCTTAGGTCATGATCTCGCGGTTCGTGGGTTCGAGCCCCGCGTCGGGCTCTGGGCTGACTGCCAGCTCAGAGCCTGGAGCCTGTTTCAGTCTGTGACTCCCTCTCTCTCTGACCCTCCCCTGCTCACACTGTCTCTCTCTCTCTCTCCTAGAAATAAATAAAACATAAAAAAAAATAAATTTAAATTACCTTGGAGGCTTCATAATAATCACTGTTAAGGGCCACATAATAGTCCTCAGTGGATGCCTAACCCTTGTGTCTGACATTTCCATTTTAACTAATGTTTGGACCCTGTTTCTGGAATTGAAACCAAAATAAGTATTTGGAAGGGAAGCAATTCATGAGCTTGGTGCACTTTGCAACCTTGTCTGTGTGGTCTACATGGGATTAAATTCTTCCTATATGTCAGTTCCTGCGCTAGAATGACCCCTAACAATCCTGAATCTTTCTGGAAACAAGTAAACTGGTGTCAGAGATCTTTAATTTCAAAAAAAGGTCAAAAAGTGGGTTCAAAACAACAGACATGGGAATTACACCATTTCTGTACAATGAAGCATTTGTTACATATATTTTAATTTACTTAAAAATTTTTTTTACAATTATTTATCTTTCAGAGACTGAGAGGCAGAGTACAAGTGGGGGAGGGGCAGAGAGAGAGGGAGACACAGAATCCCAAGCAGCTCCAGGCTCTGAGCTGCCAACACAGAGTCAGGCTGGAACCCATGAATGGTGAGATCATGAGCTGAGCTGAGGTCTGACACTTAACTGACTGAGCCACCCAGGCGTCCCTAATTTACATTTTAAATTCTTAAGTAGTTACTCTGGGTCGTGAGATTATAGGTGATTTTCATTTTTCTTATTTTGCTTACTGATATGACTTAGTCTCATTTTTTAAAACAATGAACATCTATAAAAGTAACTTGGCTTTTACCCACTAGGATATCAATTGTGTACAAAACTCTGTGTATGTGCGTTTGTGTGTACAAAAAAGTCTAGAGGGAGATACACTAAAATGCTAGTGATGTTTTTCTCAGAAAAAGGGGAATACTGGTCACTTTTTTTGTTTTATATTTTATATCGCTCTTCATTTTCAAAATTTTTAATTAGCATGAGTTACTTTTATAATATGAGAAAGATGCTTTTAAGACACTTAACAAAATTGCCTGTGATCCAAGCACAGAAAGGAACCTCATCTGCCTTTTCGTAATTCATCCAACACACAGACCCAGAAGGACACATGCTCACCCCACTCCAGCTCCCACATGCACCTGCTCGTACACCTGCGTTCATTCTCTCTCATGTACACAGATACACCCACACTCAAATTCAAGGCTAGGAAAGAAACCAGGAAGGACACGGAGGGAACTGAAGGGTGCAGCCATGTGTCTAGGGACTCCCAGCTGCCACCAAGCAGCGGGGCAGAACAAGCAGAGAACCCTGAGCGTCGGCACTTCCTGCGGCAGCCCGCTCGTGCGAGCACTAAAGAGCACAGTGCCTACAAGGGCACTGAAGGGCGTCCAGTGTTTCCACGTGTGGGTGCCCTGGAAAGGATCAGTAACTAGGAAAATGTAAATGTCTAAGTGTAATAATAAATATGAAGAGAAATCTTTACAATTGTAATGAACTCCTTTCAAAAATAAAGCCAAAAGAAACCAACCCTTTCTTATGGGACTCTTGGAATTTATTTTGTAAATTCTGTGTCAGGATGAGTTGCTAGTGGCTACGAAAGCATCAGCCCTTTCCGTATAAAGGGGTCACGTCGATGAACAATCTTCGGAAACGGTTGAGGCCTTAAAAATAATCGATTCCAACTTCATGACTAGTGCCTATGAACTTCTGTTTCAATAAGATACAACCAGAAAGCTCCACTACAGTCCATTTTCTCCTTCCCTCTGCGGATGACTAACACTGTGTTACGTTACACCACACCTGATCTACCACCCAGATGATGTAAGGAGAGCCAAACACACCATAACACTGCTAAAGAAAGATGGACACAAAAGCCACCTGTATTATGAATAGGAGCTGCTTCCATTAAAAATTCAGATAATCAGCTTAAATAATTTAAAATGCTTCCTTCATAAACAGATTACTCAATGTGCTACCTTTGAAAATTTGACAATAATCAAGGTAATGAGCTACCATCTAGGACAGTAATGTGACCAGCCGAAGAGTCTTGTGCACTCAGTATTTTGAAATCTCAAGGTGGAAAGTACAAAAACTTATCGTCATTATTGCTCTTATCCAACTTATCTGTTCCTAGGATTTTTTTTTTAAAAAATCACAAATGTTTAACGAAGAATCCTGATCTTCTGGAAACACAAACTGAAATATATATGGATGGAATGTTATGTCAGGCGTGTGCTTCCCACACAGTGTGAAAGCAGGGAGCTGACAGATGAACAAAGACTAGTGAAACTGGGGTGGGGGATTTCACTAAACCAATCCCTCTATTTTTGTCTGTATTTAAGACTTTTCATTTAAAAGTTTAAAAATACTCATCATGAGGTAGATCCTTCACGTTTCCTTAAACTATTTCACTACCAGCGAATATTTCTTCTCTTTGCTCTTCTATAATACATTCTGACATCAGACTTGGAAAAAGCAATCCTGAGTCATAATAAAGGCTAGGAAAGTTTATGCAGACACAAAAATCAACCTTTCATTACTCTGTAGATTATCTGCTCCAAAACAAAAGCTCTCCTCCACCAGCCCAGGAAGCCTGTCCAAGTCAAGCTTAGACCACACCGAGCACTGCTTCTTCCTACAAAGTCTGGGCCAGCGGGCAGAAGGGGCAATGCCACAGGGGATCTCCGGATACTCGCCAATTCCCCCAAACCCCAAGTCACCTCGGCTTTGACCTCAAATTTAAAATTCCACCAGGAGCTATAAGAACAAAGAATTCTGACTCATTTCTACTCTGTGATCACAAGAAAGCTCAGCCCCAAACAGCACCCAAAGTTTTTCCCACTGTGATAGACAAGGACAGTTACAAAAGGTGTTTCTCAAATGAAAAGGATTTTATAGAAGTCACTAACATGAAACTTTGTGAAATACTTTGAGCCACCAAATCTAGTAAGTTGAGAGCCACCTACCTAAAGGCTATGAATCAAAACCCCTCGTGCTAGTCCCTGCTCTAGTTCTGACAGTCTGTGGAGTCAGGAAAGTTGATTCAACCTTGCTGGGCTTCCGGCTCCTTACCTGTCAAGTGAGATGAAAACCACCTGCTTACTACCACTTGGGAAAAGATGGTGATCCAGTGAAAACATACATGAGCTTCACATAAACCACAGAGTCATGATAAAGAAGATCAAATGTTGTATTTCTCTAACATCACTGGTTGGCATAAAGAGGAAGGGTGTGTTTGGGGAGAAGACACAGACCACGAGTTAAAAACAACAACTACCACCACCACCAAGGATGCTGGGGGGGGGGGCGGGGGGGGGGGGGGGGGGGGGGGGGGGGGGGGGGGGGGGGGTGTTCTCTAGCCCAGAGGCATCAAGGAAAAGCATCAAAAGAAACTGAACCAGTGACACCTGGGAGGCTCAGTCAGTTAAGCATCAGACTCTTGATTTCGGTTCAGGTCATGATCTCACGGTCCATGGGATCAAGTCCCACATCAGGCTCTACACTGACAGTGCAGAACCTGCTCTGAATTCTCTCTCTGCCCCCCCCCAAATAAATAAACCTTAAAAAGAAAAAAGAAAAAAACTGAACCAGCAATCACAATCCATGCTGCCAACAGAGGAAACTGCCAGTCCTATGTCTCTCTGACCATTAGGTACGGGAAAGCCATCCTCAGCAATGTCTGCCAACACAGAGCTAAATGCAAGCAGGACGCTGACGCCAGTGCTCAGCATGGCCACAAGGGCAGCACATCCTGCTAGCCTGATCCAGGAGGACCCAGATCTTTACACTGACTGCTCAAGGCACACTGTGAATACTCCGGGGGACACACGGATCCCCTATAAAGGTTCGTAAATGTTATAACTGACACACTAAATAGCAAGGTGTCAACTTTACCTCTTTTCTTAGAAACCTCTGGGCTTAAACACATTGTGCACTTGAACACCCACTTATCCAATGTGTGCATATGTAAGAAGTCACCAGAATGTAAAACCTAGCAAATCAACATTGTGAGGACTGCCTACCACTAAGTAAAATATTTAAAAGTGGGCCAGTAACCTATTTGATGTCTACTGGGTTGTCGGCAGAACACACAACCCTGAGTGTCTTCTCCACGCACAGGAGACACAGG
The DNA here is from genome assembly GCF_003009895.1 of Hyaena hyaena. Taxonomy (NCBI): domain Eukaryota; kingdom Metazoa; phylum Chordata; class Mammalia; order Carnivora; family Hyaenidae; genus Hyaena; species Hyaena hyaena. The sequence continues at coordinate 2,207,126 of NW_024080917.1, forward strand.
GGCAGAACAAACCTTGAGGCCCACCTTCTCCCAGAACAGCTGCAGCCCTGGAGGCCGCGGGCCCCCTGACACACAGCAGTGTGCATCCTGGTCACCTGTCTTCGCAGCTCACCTCCTCCTGGCCGAGTTCTGCTCCCGTCTGTGCACACCACCCCACTCTCAGGCCCATCCCTTTCCCCTGGGGTGTATTCCCTTCCCCTCCGGGCTAGAGAAGGTTAGACATGAAAACTCTGAGCGATCATGGTCTCCCGAACAGTAAAAGATGGGCCCAGGGAGAACGCTCGCCAACGGCACACAGTGAAGTAACTGTGCTCAAAACAGGCGTCCATCAGCGTGACTCTCGGCGGCCAAGCGCCTCTGCGGTGGGGAAGGTCTAGGGGCACGTCCCCGCCAGGAGCTCCTCTCCGTTTGGGACAAACCAGCTGGTGTGGTTCGGGAGCAGGGGGGGAAGGTGACTCCCTGGAACAGAAGCCCCCGGAAGGGGAAAAGTTCAGCGCAATTCAGGCAGAGCCGAGCACAGAAGGAACGAAGGAACGCGGGACCGCCGGGGGCCGCCGCGCACTCGGCGAACACCGCAGGGCCCGGGCGCGCTCGCCGCGTTACCTGCTCTGCCCCGTAGACCGTAGCGAATTGCACGAAGTCCTCGATGCGGACGAAGCCGTCCCCGTCGCCGTCCAGGGCATCGAACACCGCTCGGAGGCGGGGGCCGTCCTCCGGACACGCCGCGGGCTCGCTCGTTCGGCTGCACGTCTGGCTGAAGTCCGCGGGCCGGGCCGGGTCCCCGGGACCCGCCTCCGGCGTCAGCTCGCCCACCGCGGCCGAGGGGAAGCAAGGGAAGAAGTCGACCTCGGGCCTCAGGTGCCGGCTGTGGCTGAAGCCGGGCACACGGAGACAGGCGCTCCCCGGGCAGATCGGGGGGCCGTAATCCTCGGGCTCTGCAGTCCAGGACAGAAGCGGGCCGAGCTCGGGCGGCTGCCGCTCGGGCTCGGGCTCGGGCTCGGGCTCCGGGTCCGGGCGGGCGGCCGCGCCCGGCGGGAGGTAAGAGGCTGCCGGGCCCGGGGCCGGCGCACGGCCGCTCTCGGGGCGCGCGTCCGGGCCGGCGAGCTGCGGCTGCCGCTCCGGCCCCGGGGCCCGCCCGGCGCCCGGGCAGGCCGCGGGCTCTGGGGGACCGAGCGCGCGGCGCGGGGCGGGGGCGGCGGGCGCGCTCCGGGCGGCCCCCGGCCCGTCGGGCCCGCCCGGCTCCGGGTCCGGGCACGCGCCGCCCGCCGGGGAGGCCGGCCGGCCCGGCTCCATCTTCATGGGCGCGCCCCCGGCCGCGGCGCAGGCCCGCGAAGCCAGTGGTGCGGCGGGCGGCGCGGGCGGCAGACAAAGGCGCTCAGGGCGCGGCGGCGGGCGCGGGCATCCCCGCGGCGGCGCGGGCGGGCGCGCGCGGGGCGCCCGGGCTGCTCGGGCTGGCGCTCGGGCCCTGCTCCGCCCTCGCCCATCTTCGCGCGGCGCCTCAGCTGCCCTCGGCCCGGCGGCGCGGCGGGCGCGGGCCCATGTCGGCGGCGCGGCGGGCGCTGGAGGGCGCCGAGGAGGCGGAGCCGGCGGCGGCGGCGGCGGCGGCGGCGGGCGGCCGAGGGGGCAGGCGCCGCCGAGGCCTCTGAGGAGGACGCGAAGGAGGCTGCCGAGTAGGAGGCTGAGGTACCCACGCGAGCCGAGGAAACGCCGCCGCCGCCGCCGCCCGGGCCCCGCCCTCCGTCGGGCGTGACGTCAGCGCGGCGCGGCGCCTGCCAGCCCCGCCCCTCGCCGGCCTACCCTAAAGGCGGGCGCCGGGGCTGCGGGCCTGTCCCGGCGGTGGGGTGCCCGCGCGTGCCGGGCCGCCCGGGGTCGCCGGCGGGGTGTCACGTCACCGCTGCGGCGCGCGAGAACGGCCGCCCGAGCGCGCTGCACGGAAGCACAGACGGCGACGAGGGGCGAGCAAAATACCGAAAATGCACCTGTGCCAAAGGGACGGGGCCCTCCCTGCGTGGGGCGCGCTCGCAAACTGAGAAGCGGGGAGCCCGAGGCCGCTGGGTCGGGGAGACGCGCGCGGGGCCCGAGGCGCGGCCGCGCAGAGACGGGGTTCGCCTGCGGCGGGGCGGGGGGTGCAGACGCACCTGCGGCCCGAGAATGCGTCCATCTCACCTGTAACCGAAGGAACGCGTGATGAAACGCTGAGACCTTTTTTAAACCTATGACTAAAGCTTTTGTTTTTTTTTCCCCCAGAGGAGACTCGGTGTTAATTGCGAGGCCTCCCAAACCCTGGGGCTGTCCTGACAGCTGACCTGTTTCTCTAGATGTCACCACCGTCAGTGGGGAGCAGGGCACCGACAGAGCGCCCTGCAGCAGGCACGGAAGTGCAGACGTGCTAGTTAGAAGCAGGTGAGCTGCCAGGCCCCAGGCCAGGTGCTAAATTTAGCCTGTAATGAAATGTATCAAGGGAAAGTATGAACTGGTATTTTTATATGCCGTGGGCACACGCACCAGATATGTTTCATAAGCAGTTTTGGCAAGAACCAAAGGAAATTGAACCTCTGTTTCCAAGTGTGCAGTGAGAAGCAGTGCGGTAATTAACTGAGTCATCACCTATGACAGAATCCCAGGGCCTGCAGCCCCGGATTCTGTTAGGTTGGCATTGGTAAAACCGAGCCAAGGGATCCTCCTCCACGAACTTACCAATTCCTTATACGGCCTGTATGCTTTCGTAAGGAAGATACTATGTTGAAAGAAAAAAAAAATCATCTACAGTTTTGGCAAGAATCTGAAATTAAGCTGATGCATTTGACCAGACAATTTTCGGACATAGTTATAGTGATGTGTCAACCTTTCTCAACAGCAGTGTTAATGTGGGTGAAGTAAAAACAACAGGAGTCCCCCTGCCGCTGTACCAGTACCGGAACGATCTGCATTCCCTGCTCAGCTAACATGTCCGAATAGAGCCCCAGCATGGAAAGCAATCACCTTCTTGCTTGCCATAGTTGTTCAAGAGACTCTCTTCATGGGAGCACCTGGGTGGCGCAGTCCAACTTCGGCTCAGGTCATGATCTCACACTTCGTGGGTTTGAGCCCCACGTCGGGCGCTGTGCTGACAGCTCGGAGCCTGGAGCCTGCATCTGATTCTGTGTCTCCCTGTCTCTGACCCTCCCCTGCTCAAGCTGCCTGTCTCTCTCTCTTTCTCAGAAATAAATAAAACATTAGAATTTTTTTTTAAAAAAGAGAGACTCTGTTTATGGAACATTACAAGTGACAAGTTTCTGGGGAGCCTGGCTGGCTCAGTGGGAGGAGATGCGACTCTTGATTTTGCAGTCATTAGTTTGAGCCCCATGTTGGATGTAGAGATTACTTAAAATAATTTATTTTTAAGTGACAAGTTCCTGGTCAGTCACTCCAATGTCATTAAGCATCCCTTTTGTGGCCTGTGGGCATTCTTGATGTAACATTCCAGACAAAATGAACTAGCTGGGTAAAAGCAGCCCCCACCTCCACTTGGGGGCACTCCTCCACACCCGCTGTATCCACATTTTGATGTAATGGGGCTGTAGTTAACGCAGAACAGGAGAAGGGAGAGATGGAGGGAGGGTGGGGTTCAGCTCACATCTTTTGGATTTGGGGTCTGGGTGGATGTCTGTGAAAATCTCCCTCTGTGACTCTCCTCCTGGCTTTTTTTGGTTTTTTGTTTTGTTTAAAGTTTATTTATTTAAGGCTGCTTGGGTGGCTCAGTGGGTTAAGCATCTGATTTCGGCTCAGATCATGATCTCACTGTTTGTGGGTTTGAGCTCCATGTCGGGCTCTGTGCTGACAGCTCAGCACCTGGAACCTGCTTCAGATTCTGTGTCTCCCTCTCTCTCTGCCCCTCCCCAACTCACGTTCTGTCTCTCTCTGTCTCTCAAAAATAAACATTAAAAAAAAAAATAAAGTTTACTTCTTTATTTTGAAAGAGAAAGAGACTGCACAGAGGAGGAGCAGAGAGAGAGGGAGAGAGAAAATCCCAAGCAGGTGCGGCACTGTCAGTGCATAGCCGGATGTGGGGCTGGATCTCACAAACCCTGAGATCATGACATGAGCTGAAATCAACAGTTGGATGCTCAACCGACTGAGCCACCCAGGCACTCCTACTCTTGAAAGATACTTGGAAAAACACTTATCCTTGGAAATCTCCAAGCACGTAGGTGTCTTTGATTCCTCTTCCCTGGTGACCTTTGGCGTGTTTGAAGAAGTAGGAAGATGAAGACCAGAAAGATGACTCAGCAGAGTCCTGGCATAGCCTTGTTGGGCCTGGAGTGGGGTTGAGGACAAGGGGTTAAGAAACCTCACTTGCAACGTAAGCTTGTCTCTCCTGGGTTTAGGTTCCTCCATCACCTGGGTAAGATCTGGCTATAGAAGCAGGAGGGGGAGAGGGACAGACAAGGCTCAATTTGATCACAAATCTACTTTTACTAACAACAAAAAAAAAAGATTTTTTTTAAAATGTTTTTTATTTATTTCTAGGAGAGAGAGAGAGACAGCGTGAGCAGGGGAGGGTCAGAGAGAGAGACACAGACTCTGAAATAGGCTCCAGGCTCTGAGCTGGCAGTCAGCACAGAGCCTGACGCGGGGCTCGAACCCAGGAACCGCGAGATCATGACCTAAGCGAAAGTCGGACGCTTAACCGACTAAGCCACCCAGGTGCCCCGAGAGATTTTATTTTTAAGTAATCTCTGCACCAACACGGGACTCAAACTCATGATGCCAAGATCAAGAGTCACATGCTCCTTGGACTGAGCCAGCCAGGTGCCCCACAAATCTTTTTTTTTTTTTTTTTTAAGTAGTCTACACATGGAGCATGGAGCCCAATGTGGGGTTTGAACTCATGACCCTGAGATGGAGACCTGAGCTGAGCTCAAGAGTTGGACACATAACGGTCTGAGCCTCTCAGGCGCCCCTGTATCTACTTTTTTTTTTAATGTGTCTTTTAGAGGATTTTATTTTATTTCTTTTTTTTTTAATGTTTGTTTATTTTTGAGAGACAGAGAGACAGAGCACAAGCAGGGGAAGGGCAGAGAGAGGCAGACACAGAATCAGAAGCAGGCTCCAGCCTCTGAGCTGTCAGCACAGAGCCCGATGCAGGACTTGAACTCACAAACTGTGAGATCATGACCTGAGCCGAAGTCAAACACTCAACCAGTGGAGCCACCCAGGCGCCCCAATTTCTTCTTAAGTTTTATTTATTTATTTTGAGCGAGCAAGAGAGGGAGAGAGCAGGAGGGGCAGAAAGGGAATCCCAAGCAGGCTCTGAGACAGCACAGAGCCTGATGTGGGGCTCAAACCCAGGAAATGCAAAATCATGACCTGAGCCGAAACCAAGAGTGTAATGCTTAACCGACTGAGCCATCTAGGTGCCCTTCTACTTTCTTTTTTTTAATGCATGTTTTGAAAAACCAAAATTATAGTACACATTACACATGAATTCTGCTGTCTATGCCAGTCCTATGAGTTTTAAATGGTTTCTGGTCTTCTTTGAACTGAACTGTTAGTGTGGTTGAGTGTTTCTTCTGCTTATTGACCAACTGGGACCCCAGATTTGCAAACTGCCCAATCGTAGCACCAGCTTTTTTTCTATTGAATTCTCTGACATTATCTGTAGATAAAATCGGTTTTTAACATTGCAAATATCTTCTCTCTGCCTGGGGATTAGAGCTTCAAATAATGAATCTGGGGGTGGGGGGCACAGTTTAGTCCAGAGCAACTTGAAAGAGATATGTAGAACAGATGTAATGGACAAAGGATTCATTTCCAGACTGCACAAAGAATTCGTCAAAAAACAGAAAAACAGCAACCCACCAGAAAAATGAGCAAAGATTCACAATAAGCAGTCCCAGAAGAGGAAACTCAAGTGGCCACAGACACATAAAAAAGATGCTCACCCCATTGGAAATCAAGGGGATGAGTAAAGGCATCATTTGACAGCAATCAGAGTAAAAGTCCAGTGTGAACGCAGCAGAGCACGGGGATCCGCGATACCAGCGCGGCCGAGGGTCTACGCACCCTTCAGCCCCGCACTTTCGCCTCTCAGTGCCTCTGGGCAGACGTTTGCACAAGCCCGTGAGGAGGCAGGAAAGGGATGTTGGACACGGCACCGGTGTTCGTGGTCGCATGAAGACACGGCTGCACGGCTGGCGTTGTCGTCGTGCGCGGTGAGGGAACGCGTCGTGGCGGTCCGAGGCGGGAGCCACAGGTGCACACATCAGCACGCGCCGGCCTCTGAAACACACCGCTGACGACAGCAAGCTACAGAGCAGAAACCGTGGCGCACCATTTCTGCAAAGGTTAAAAACGTAGCCAGTGACATCTATTGCTGCAAACCCCTTCATTTGCAGTAAAAATAACAGAACAAGAGTGGGAGTTACATTGAGGGGCTGGAAGAGGAGAGGGGCAGAGGGTAAAAATCTAGCATATTGCTGTCTCCCTGCAAGACGCATAGGCTGAGCGCACATAGGGCAAAGGATCAGCGTCTGGTAAACGTGGTTAGGGAATACCTGGGTGTCTTGTGCTATTTGCCAGGTTGGCCCACATGTTTTAAGAATTTCGTTGGGGCGCCTGGGTGGCTCAGTCAGTTAAGCGTCTGACTTTGGCTCAGGTCATGATCTCGAAGTTAATGAATTGGAGCCCCGCCTTGGGCTGTGTGCTGACAGCTCAGAGCCTCCGTCAGATTCTGTCTTCCTCTCTCTCTCCCCTCCCCCACTCACGCTTTGTCTCCCTCTCTCTCAGAAATGAACATTAAAAAAATTGAATTTTCTAGACACTTAAAATTTACACAGTCTCAAAGATATCTGTCTATAGGGGTGCCTGGCCGGCTCAGTTGGTCAAGCTTGTGACTCTTGATACTGGGTTGGTGAGTATGAGCCCCATGTTGGGTATACAGATTACTTAAAATATTTTATTTTTTAAAATGTTTATTTTTATTTTTGAGAGAGAGAAAGTGCACTAGCAGGGGAGGGGCAGAGAGGGAGATGGAGAACCTAAAGCAGGCTCTGTGTTGACAGCACAGAGTCAGATGTGGGGCTTGAACTCGCAAACCGCGAAATCGTGACCTGAGCCAAAGTCAGATGCTTAACCGACTGAGTCACCTAGGTGCCCCTTAAAAAAAAAAAAAAAAAAAAAGGTATGTGCCTACAGTCATAGTCCTTCCTTTTGCAACTATGTCTTTAATCCGTTTGGAATTTTTTAAATTTTGATGCGTTGGGAGATAGAGACCCGACTTTATTTTTCTCACTTAATGGGCCAGTTTCACCAAAGCTATCTGTTCTTTCCCTCACCCTTGTGAGATCACCTCTATCAGCCACTTTATTTTACTATTTGAAAGTAATTTGTGTAACTTGCTGGGGACTAAGGAGGCATCGAAAGTGAAGGGATAATGAGAACCCGGATCAGAGAATTGGGAAGCAGGCTCTTGGGGAGTGAGGGCTCTTCTCAGGGTCCTTCCCGCAGTGCGCTCTGGGGGCCATGCTGGGCTGCACGTCTGTGCTCCGAGCCAGCGCTGAGTCCCGGAGCTCAGAGTCCCGGCTGGAGCCGGCCAGTGGTCAGGTGGGAGCCCTGTGCGGGGCGCCGGGGGCCAGCTGGTCCCCAGGAAGACCGTGAAGATGGCCCGGGGACGGACGCAGGACAGGGGCTGAGCTCTGTTCTGGGGGAAGAAGGGACCGGCCACAGACCTATGTTGGGGCCAGGGTGACGAAGGAGCGGGGGCACCGGGCAGACCTACACTTGGTGCCCCAGAAAAGGGCCCAGCGCCTCTCCCTACTGCCTCACCTTTCTCCCGAGTAGCTGCCTCCTTTCTGGCTGCTCTCGCCTTGCCCTCCCAGCCCCTGAGCTGGCACTCTGGACAGGCCACCTGAGGGCAGAGGTGAGGGCAGATTCACAAGGCGTGGGAGGAAACTTCTGCAGGTGATGGCGACGTGGTGCTCTAGACCTCCAGAACTCTTCAAATTACACCCTTCACATACAATTTATTGTATGTCGGGTACACCTCAATCAAGCCATAAACAAAAACTTCAGGCCAAGTGTTTTTAATTCGCAGTGTTGAAAACGAGATTAACATCTGGGCTTGGTAAGTACACTTAGAGGGAAGTCCGTTTTCAGCCTAGATCACGCCCTCCCCAGTCGCCTCCAGCAGTTGAGAGCACAGAGCCACACTCGTGTTTACTGATATTTTATTCAGTGGGGAAGGATTTTTTTCATCACCTTCAAATTTAGTAAAGTACATTCCTAAGAGTAAAAATAGAACATGAGTTTGTAAAAGCACAGTTTAATTCCTCCTGACTCAGCTGCGATTTCGACGATTTTCTTTAGACGTTTCACTCTGACGTTGCTGGTCCCTGCTCTCATCCTCCGGTGATGACGGTGATGACGGGCGTCTCCCGTCTCCCCCAGCCGTGCCCAGTCTACACCCACCTCACCTTCCCTGAGGCACAATGATGGTTGGGGGGTGGGTGTGAGGAGCTAGCAGGGAGAGGTTTGTGCGGGATTCAGAGCTTCCTTTTTCTGGCCACAGGTCCCACCTTTTAGAGGTGAAGGTGTAATTTCCATCATTCTCCCATTACGTAAAAATTGTCCAAATTACACGGGGTGGTAGAAGAATTAAATCTGCATTTCTCTTTTTGTAAAGGTTTATTTCTTTATTTTGAGAGACAGAGAGAGAGGGAGGGAGGGAGAAATCCCGAGCGGGCTCTGCTCTCTGTCTCACAAACTGTGAGATCATGACCTGAACCAAACTCAAGAGTCTAATGCTTAACCAGCTGAGCTGGCCGGGCGCCCTGGTTCTGCAAATTTCTGACAGACGTTTCTCATCCTGCAGCAGACGCCTGCCAGGCACTGTCTCCTCGAGTCGCTCTGGCATAGGATCCGATGAGGTGCCCCTCAAACTCCAAGACTTGGCGATAAGAGTTCAGCTAGTGAGACCCATACTGATTACATTTATTACCTGAAGAAATAATGCAAGAGATGATCAAAATAAATGAATACAGAGTTAGAGAATCCTTGACTTGTTGACAAAGTTATGTGGGTCTACTCCCGGGTACCTGCACTAAATCCAGGGATAAATATGAAGTCCATCAATTTCCTGTCTGGGGGCAGGGGGCTGTTTCACCAAAGAGCCAAGTTAGAATGAACAAGGAAAAGGAAAGTCCAAAGAAAGATTCCATCTCAGCCGTGGTCCCCAGGCCAAAAGGGCTGAGGAGGGCAGAGCCCTGGCCCCGAGACACGAGGGGCAGGCGTGGATAGAGCACAGACTTAGGCGATCTCTGCCATCTTCCAACCTTCCAACTAAGGCCCCCCCTGGTCCCGGGAAAGAGTACGCGCAGCACACACACGTCATCAGCATGCGAGGTGACGCATTGGTCTTTAGTGAGCTTGCCTGGTGTCAGTCAGGATCCACACGGGACGGCCTGCTAACCGCTTCCAGAAGCAGCCCCTCTCCAAGCCCATGGCTGTAATGGGAATGGCCGTGTTCATACGTGTGACCAAACCTTGGCTACACCCTATGGAATAAGCGCTGGACTCCTCACGCGACCGGGGTGAATGTGTACGTTTCCTTGGGGCTTCAGATGGGAGTCTGAGGGAGGGAGGATCTGAGGGAGGGAGGATCTGAGGGAGGGAGGAGTCTGAGGGAG